>NC_142027.1:120234072-120560171 GCF_982192425.1 Myodes glareolus
ACCTTGCCTGGTCTCTTGAACTATTCCTTCTGTATATTATCTGTACTAATCTGAGGAAATTTTAAATCTGCTATTTGTTAGATCACAGTTACTATTGAAAAAATAATTTTCAATTTCTATGCCCTTGGAAGGAAAGAGAAAAGGAGATGTAAGATCAATAGTCATCAGTAACACGTGCACACCTGTTAGTGGGACCGGGAGCTTATTCATTCGTACCCATTCTACAGAGAAGGAAGCTGACCATATCAGATCTAGTCACCACTGACCTGTAAGTCCCCTGCCTCTGCTATCCTGTTTCCACTTGATCTGGACCCAGCTGGTCCCTGGCTCCCTTCACCATAGCCCAGATGATAGCTTCACCCTCTCTGTTCACTCGCTTGTGTGGATAACTTCATTCTCAACCTTCCTAAAAATTGACGCAGCTGAGCTGTTCTGCAATATGAGTTGTGGGTTCTAAGGTACCGGGGATGGAATCTAGGGCTGAGCACTGGTGATTCCGGTGCCTTGTCACTAAGCTATATCCTCTGGTGAGTTTACTAAAACTTAACTTAGGGCACCACATCTGCATGCCAACTTGAAAGCCAGATGCCCACTGCTGTCTAGGTGCCTGCAGTGGTGGTGATGTGAACTCTATGCCATTTCCGGTTTCTTGGCTTTCCTTAAAGTAGAGCATGTGAGAGTTGGAGACACACTGGCTCTTCGCAGCATACTCTGCACGAGCAAAGTCCAACACAATGGATTGGATGGCAAGTGTGTCTGGGACAGCCTACTCCAAGAACAGTGACGGTCAAGGTCTGCAGGATGAGGCGGGCCAGGGTTCTCTACATCCCAGACCCATACCTCCACCTACTAACACACTGAGGAGAGAAGCCAGAAACAAGGGCTGTATGCTAGGCCTTCAGCAAGCTGGCTAGGCAACAAAAACTATTTCCAGTCTGGGGAAATAAATTAGACCATGCAAAGCTTATGAACACAATACCATTAACTCAGAAGATAAAAGGGGGCATAATTTGATAAGCCAAACATAAACGCCCTCCCTCAGCTTCCCAATTGCTATGTCTTTCTTCCCACCACAGTTCATCATTTTTATTGTGGTCGCCATAGTTTGTGGAAAGAGAAAATAATCTATATTTATAATGGGAAATGATTTGCATACATCTTGCTTGCTATTCACGGTAACGAGGCCTTAGCAGAAGCCGATTCCAGCAGCTCCATATGAATGCCGGCAAGATAATCTGATATGCACACGCTCATTTTCCTGATGAGAAAAGCTCTTTCTCTCACAGAGAAATCTTAGGCAATTAAATAAATATTTTATTCTAATACCGACCAGTCTTCTCTGTCATAGTAACCTCCCCATCCCCTTCAAGTCTAAGCTACTATTTGCTGTGAAGCAGGTGAAAAGGACTGTCTATTTTTGCTTCTAGGGGACAGAATGCATTCATTCAGACAGGAAAAACAAATCTACATGAGGTGGAGGTCCAGCTTTAGGTACGCCCTTTCCCACTTATTTACTGTGATGAGTCACTCTGGCATTCTAATGGTCCTTAAAAACACATTCAAGGCTGAACAGTGGTAGCGCACGCCTGTAATCCCAGCACTAGGGAACCAGAAGCAGGCAGATCTGTCTGAGTTCGAAGCCCAGCCTACAAAGTGTGTTCCAGGGTAACTAGGACTACACAGAAAAACTCTGTTCATTTCCTAATCTCAGCCCAAGCACGATTCCTATCAAACTGTTTGCCTTTTAGCAGTTTGCTCTTTATGAATCTTTGAGTTTAAGCAGGGGATGGAAAATTAACTTAGGGATAAATCAGCATGATTGCAAATACTCTCTGCTCCCAGCAAAATGTTGGAAGCACTCCAGTTTCTTCCCCGTCCAGTGTTGTGGAGCCCAGAGCAGCACAATGCTGATTTTATAGACAAGAGAGCACTGGCCACCAGGACTCAGAAGAATGAGGTTCCTGACATTTGACATCTGATTGGAGCTAGCATTCCTCTTGCATGCATTCTAAGAAGACATTACTCCCACTAATAATGTTCTAGATAAATCACACCGAGCCATCAGGATCTAAGCATGGGCTGTGAAGACACAGTGTCATCTATTATTTCCTACTTGAAAAGCTGTAAGGCTGATGAAAGGAAGGGCTCACCAAGACCAAGTTCTCAGCACAAAGGGGATTTCCTTGCCCCCGAGGGACAAAGGACTGCTCTGCACAGAGGGAAGACAGACAGACCGTAGATAAGTGGCAGTTTATAAAGGGAAAAGGGGAAACCCTGTGTGGAATGAGTTAGTTCATTTGATTGATCATGTTAATTAGGGTAGCCAGAGGGGCCTTTTGATGGCTGGACTTCAAAACTTTGATAGCTGGACCTTGGTAGTCAGCCTCAGGAGGAGACAGCGGCCCAGTAAGAGAACAGACCTTGGCAACTGGCTATAAGAATGTAATCTAACTGTTAGCATGGCAGAGGGAATTGGGGTGAGGGGAGAGGATAAAAGGCAAAACATTTCTGCAAAATGTTTGCCACGTTCAGGACTGCTAGAGCCCTTCCATTGACCCTCACATTTGATTTTTTGAAAGTCTAAACGAACAAATTAACTATATATAACATGGCATGGCAGAAAAGTACACATGCCAGAAGCAACGAGCTTAGTGAGCGATCGCAGGGTGATTCACATCACAGATGGTACTGAAGCCAAAGCATGCTACCCGTATCCTCTCCGTGCCTCCTAAGCACCCTCCATTCACCCTGACCGTGCGATCCATTCTCACATTCTGTGCTGGTTTTGTCTGCTCTGAACCCTGTGAACTTGGGAAGATGTTACCCAGCTTCTGATCACACTAAGCAGGTAGGTCCATTTACCTGCTGCCTGCACCAGGATACAACCACTCTCGTTTCCTATGGTCTGTCTGAGAGCCCAAAGTGCACTCTCTACTCTCCCAATCAGCACTTCGGGTCTGTGTCTGATTTGACGCTCTAAGAAACAAATCATGGTCCGTTTTCAGTATGCTGCCCTCATAGAGCTCATCAGAGAACCACAGGCAAGCGGGAGGCACTAAGCTTCTGTTTTCCCTAGCAGGCAGCGGCTGTCGACTTGTCTGGACCTCTCCGTTCATCCTAGGGTCAATTGGCACTTGAGTGAACACAATAGCAGAAAAGGAGGGAATTTCAAGCCCAGAGTATCCATTACATAAGGCTTTGCATCCTGAGCCGGTGGGATAGGGACCATGT
This sequence comes from Myodes glareolus, assembly GCF_982192425.1. Lineage (NCBI taxonomy): Eukaryota > Metazoa > Chordata > Mammalia > Rodentia > Cricetidae > Myodes > Myodes glareolus. Next base: position 120,237,304 of record NC_142027.1, read on the forward strand.
GAGAAGGACAGTTCTAGACACCTAGGGGATTGTATCTCCATGAAGAACTTGGCCAATGAGGAATACAGTGGGTTTGCCAGCAGTGTCGGGGGGAGGGATGGGAGTGGACTGTGTGTATGATTAGGTATAAGAGTCAAAGTGGCACACCTGCCATTTTTGCTTTACCTCGGGGATGATGCTGGACTGCGCTACTCTGAGTCTCGGGGCTCTTATTATGAAGTGAGGACACTTGTTTCTCACAAACTCACTTCTAGTAATGGTTTTTGTGTGCTCACATGTGTGTGTGTGTATGTACATGTGTGCCCAGGAGTATGTGTGTATGTGCTCACATATTACACACCAACGTGTGTTTGTAGGACAGAGGTAGATGGCTATGCCTTCCTTGTCCACTCTCCACCTTATAAATCAAAGCAGGGTTCCTCATGTGAGCCCAGCTGACTCAGCGGGTCTAGTTCCCAGTTTGCTCTGGGGATTCACATTGTCTCGCCGACCCCCGCTGAGCACCCACTATGCCTGCCCAGGATTTTTGAGGGTGGGGGACACAAACTTGGCCGATCATGCTTGTGCAGAAAGCTCTTTATCCCCTCAGCCACCTCCATGGTTCCCTTTTATTTCTCCCTCCCTCCCTGCCCTCCCTGCCTTCCTTCCTCCTTCCCTCCCTCCCTTCCTTCCTTCTTTACTTATTCCTCTTACCTTCCCTCCCTCCTTCTCATCTTCTTCATCCTCCCGTTTTTGCTTCTTCTCTTCCTTCTTTTTGATGTTAGAAACTGAAGCTAAGGTCTTATGATGTCTAAGCACACACTCTGCCAAGGGCTACACTACCCTATCCTTGAATAACTTCCATGTGTGTAGATTTTAGTTCATACATAAACTGGTTGGGTCAGAGTTTTAAAACGTTTCAATTTAAGGAATTATGCCTAACCATTTCCCACAATATTCAGTGTGGTTTTGATTTCCACCATTTCAGAACAATTTCGCTTACTCCGACTTTTCACTGACAGTAGATGTTTGCCAGACTTAAAAACGTTGTCCATTTTTGGTTGGTGGGCACATGCACAGATCACTATGGGTTTAACATATTTCCAGTAACTGAAATATGAGAAACAGTTAGATACACTTATTGATTATTCAGAATTCAACCACTTGATCCTAACTTTTAAAAGCATCTCCACATAACCTTCGACTTACAGTGTGTTCTCCCTATGGAATGAACTGTGGAAAGGGTGGCCTAGAAATTGAGAGAGTAGCCAACCAATGACTGGTCTGGCCTAACACCCATGCCATGAGAGGAAGCCCTCGCCTGACACTGCCTGGAGCACCAGGACCCACAGGTTGGAAGATCAAGAGACCTAGGGTAGAACCTAACATGACTGGAGGAAAATAAATGTCAGTGTAATGATGCCTAATGATATTCTTTCTGCTGTACTCACAGAGGCTTCATCCAGCAACTGACGGAAACAGGCAGACCTGCAATCAAACGTTAGGCAGAGCTCAGGGAATTCTGCAGAAGAGGAGAGAAAGGATTGTAGGAGCCAGAGGGGTCAAGGACACTACAAGAAAACCCACAGACTCTACATAGGGGCTCATAGGGGTTCACAGAGACTGCAGCCAGAAGCCTGCATGAGACTGACCTAGGCACTCTGCACTTGGGTAGCTTGGTCCTCTCGTGGGACCAGGGAAACAGGGTCTGTCTCTGGTTCTTTTACTGGCTTTAGGGATCCTACTTCTCATACTGGGCTGTCTTGCCCAGTCTTAATACATAGGAGGTGCTTAGTCTTACTGCAACTTAATATGCCACATTTTATTGATATCCATGAGCGACCTGCCCTTTTCTGAACAAAAATGGAGGATTAGTGGATTGGAAGGTGGGAACAGAGGGCTGGGGTGGGGGAGGGACTGAGAGGAGAGGGAGGAAGGGAAACTGCAGGCTGGATATAAAATAAGTGTCTCTACAATATTTTGCCTTTTTTCTGATAGAAATAAATTTCCTTTGTGTGTGGTTTTATAAAAAATATTTACGAGGCAAAATTTCTCTGTATAGCCCAAGTTAGCCTCAAACTCAGGGTCCTCCATTCTCTGCCTCCTGAGAAATGGGGTCATAGATGTACACGGTGTGCCTGGTTTATAGTCTTCCATATATCATGATTAGAAGACTTCCACTCACTTCATGTGTGACTGTATTTTCATTCTGTGCTTTGCTAGTTCACATTCTCAGCATGGTATTTTGATGAATAGAGGTTCTGGGTCTTAACAAAGTCTAATTCGTCAGTATTTGACTCTGTGTCTATTGTGCTTCATGTCTTGCATATGAAGTCCTTGTTTACTCAAATATTTCTTTCCTAAGAGTCCCAGGTCTCAACTTTTGAATGTAAAATTCACTGAAACTATTTTGCGCAGAACATCAAATCATAAATTCTTCCCCGTATGATACTAAATGGCGCAGGACCATATCGCAGTGCCCAGGAGGGCACGAGTACCAGGGATCAGCTGCTTGTAGATCTGTGCCTTTGTTGCTCCCGGGCAGGCTTATGCAGGCCCTCACATATGCTCCGCCGCTCTGGTAAGTGCCGACTCTCATCAGATCAAACAAATTTCTCCACATTCCCGTTTCTTGACTGCTTCTCACCTTTTGCATTTTCACACAAATTTCAGAGTCAGTTTCAATATCCTCTGAGGTCTTGGTTGGAATCACAGCCCAGCTGTATTAGCAGGTTCACACCGTGATGTTTTCAGTTCACCGAAAGCAATCTCTCCATTTCCTTCCAGTCCCTGTAGCTCATCCCAATGAAGCTTTCTAGCAACCTCTGCAGAAGTCATGGATGGCGTGCATTAAACTTAGTCTTCAGTGTTTGAGCCTCTCCTTGCATTGTAATGACAATGTTGCTTCATTTAATTTCTAAATGTCTGCTTCTGGGGGAAAAGATGCAAATAATTTTGTATCCAAGTCTCCTAACTAAGCTTATTCATTGATTGAAAAAAATCTTTGCTCTTTAATATTTTCTTTGTAGATCATGCCACCTGCAAACAAGGATGGCTTGTTTCTCTCTTTTCAAATATTTTGCTTCTTTTTGTCCTTTTACTACACTGGCTGGAACACCACTCAATGTGCACAGTGTGCTCACTGCTCCATGTCTCACTATTTGTTGTGATGATACTACCGGTCATCTATGTGCTTATTTTATAATAATATGCTATTCTTTCCTCTGACTTATTTTAAAATTTTATTTTGAAGAATCCTAGGGGTTGAACTCAGGGCCTTCCACATGTGAAGCATATGTTCTAGCACCAAGCATATGTTCTAGCCACTCCTGTCACCTCCTCAGGTAAGATTTATGGAAATGGCCTTGAGTGATGGCTCCGTGGTTAACAGCACTGGCTGCTCTTGCAGAACAAGAAAATGCAGACACAACCTGGCTGTCAGCCTTCCTGGCGTACTGCACTTCTAATAAAAAGCATGGCATACCATGCTCCTGAGTATTCCCAGAAGTCAGACACTGGACTCTGAAGCAGCCTGAGCTGCTATAGCCGGCCTGCAGGTGAGCACACACTCTCCATGTTTCCTTTAATGTGCTCCTTGTGCATAGCGCCCCTGGTGGTGTGAGTGTTCACTCTCCAGCCCAAGGCAATGTGCTAACCAATGAGGTCAAAGGCTTCTTCATTTGACCACTATAAAAGCAGCTGTTTGTGTACAATAAAGAAGACACTGTTTCCTGAGACTGTCTCCAGAGTGGTTCATCTCCATACCCTTTATGGACTCACGAGCACTGTAGTCATGTTGGGGGACACCCTGGTAACGATGGCAGCAGAGGACCCAGGTTTAGCTCCCAGAACCATGTGGTGGCTCACAACCATCTACAATCCCAGTTCAGGGGATACAGCCCCCTCTCTGGTCTCCTCAGGCCTTAGGCACATGCTGAACAGACATGCATTCAAGCAAAACACTCAGACACATAAAATAAAATAAAACAATTTATTAGCTATGTTAAAGATGTATGGAAACAAAAGGAGTTGCTCAGAGGTAGATGAGTGCCAAGGTTTTAGATACCAGAAAGTTAGGGAAACAGACTTAAGATGAGTGGACTCTAGAGACAAGGTGGGGAGGAATCGAAGATTCAGATTATCATTCAGAGTTTGGGCAATGTGGAAATGACTTAGTAAAATTCTGGCTACACAGGCATGAGGATCTGAGTTCAATTCCCAACACTCAACTGAAAAAGCCAGGCATGGTGGTAAGTGTTTGTTGGAGAGACAAAGACAGGTAGATCCCCAGGGATCCCTGGGCCAGGTGGACAAATCTAATACAGACAGATGCTCTTGTGAGAGATCCTGCCCCACCAAAAAAATATATCTCCAGGTTCACAGCACCATAACTTAAACTCTAGCTTTTATACACATATATACACACATACCCCACGCACCAAGCACACCAAATTAGAGTTTTATCATAAGGACTGTAGAAGACATTTCTGAGGATGAGCACAGTTGTAACATGTGGTCCTGCTTGCTGGGGTTTCTGGCTTGCCTGGTTCCCACAGTCGTTAGGCCCCAAGGAATCACACAGAAGGTCTACATAAGTTATAAAACTGATTGATCCATTAGCTTAGGCTTCGCATTAGCTCTTATAACTTATATTAGCCTATTATTCTAGTATATGTTAGCCACATGGCTCAGTACCTTTTACAGCAGGGCAGGTCACATCCTGCTTCTTCAGTGTCTGGATAGGACTGGGGAGAGAGCTTCCTTCTTCCCAGAATACTCCTGTTCTTATTGCCCCGCCTCTACTTCCTGTCTGGTTGTCCCACCTATACTTCCTGCTTGGCTACTGACCAATCAGCATTTATTTAAAACATGATTGACAGAATACACAATTGTCCTACATCATCCCCCCCCCCTTTTTTTTAAGAAAACAAGAATATCCTTAGTCCATTTTTTGGGAATGTGGGCATAGTTTTCCAGGCTACTTCCTGCTGGTTGGGGGCACTGATAACCTTATGGGGACCTAAAGAAAACTTAGAATTATGATCAAGTCCTCACTGGAGTATCCTGTGAGTCTTGATCATCTCAGGTAGCAGTCTTGAATCGTTCTAGATGTAGAACTCAGACATCCGGGCCATCTGTTCCTACCAGAGATTTCTCAGGTGGTCTTCCTAGATCAAACCTGGTTTTTCTTAACTCAGAATGAATCCACAGCCTCTTAGTTCCCGTGAAAACAAAAACAAAATCTCTTCTCCAAAGTAACATACTTTTTGACTTCAATTTTGAAGTCATGGTATTTTCAAAATACCTATCTTGGATTCATTCAGCAGCATTTATAAGCAAACATCTTTTAGCTGCTGTTGCTCTTTCCTCAGCATTCAGACAATTCAAAGAGAGCAAAATAACATACAGTATCAAGATTCTCTGTATATTTTTCATCTTTATGTGGATTTATTTTAGCCTCTATTTCTTTTATTTTTAACTTTTACGTTTTGAGACAGGTTCTCTGTATATCTTTGGCTGTCCTGGAACTCCCTCTGTAGACCAGGCTGTCTTTGAACTCACAGAGATCCACCTTCCTCTACCTCCCAAGTGCTGGGATTAAAGGTGTACACTACCACACCTTGAACTCACAGAGATATGTCTGCCTCTGTCTCCCAAGTGTTGAGATTTAAGGTGTGTGCCACCATACCCAACTGCTCTCTTTCTTTCTTTTTTATTTTAAGGGTTTTAACCTTTTTTTTCTCTCCCAAGCCTGCATATATTTTTAACACATTATGAACCATTTAGAAGTTTTCTTTGTCTTTGAATCTTTCTTTACTGTGTATCTCTCTCTTTTTCTGGCCACATGAGTCTTTAATTTGCTAAGCAATATGGAGAGGATTAAAGTCATGGCTTTGAAAGTTAGATCCAGCCCATTTCTTAGCTTTCTGAGATTCCAGTCTCATAGCAGAGGTACTGGCTATAGCCATGTTTATTACAACAACTCTCTGGCATTTCAAGGTCCTTGCCATCAAGCAAGCTGCAGCAGTGTGTCCACAAACAACACTCAAATGCTCTCTCTGTAGCCGGACCTCCTGCCCCAAAGAGTCAAAGTTTGCACTGGCAGGACAGCCCAGAAAGCTGGTATTTTAAAATGGTGCAGGATTTTTCCTGCTATCACTGAAATCCAAAAAGCATGCAATCAGATTTACATCAACACCATTTAAGTGTTTTGCCTCAGGACCTCTTAAAAGGGCTGCAGGGTTTTGCAGCTTAAGCTGGGTCAGGAAGCCTCTCTTAAATGAGAGTGCTTGCTTACCTCTAGCAAGCAGAGCAGAAATGAGAAATTGTTGCTTCCAAGAAGCCATGCTTTATTCTCTTCTATCTAGAATTACTTTCTGAACTCTTTCAGGCTTTATGTGGATACAGTCGTCCACACGTTGGCACCATTCTGTAACATGTGGTCTGGCTTGTTGAGGGTTTCTGTCTTCCCACCAGGTCCCACAGCTGTTTAGCCCCAAAGAAAATCACACAGATATCTCCATAAGTTACAAACTGATTGGACCATTAGCTCAGGCTTCATATTAGCTCTTATAACTTATATTAGTCCATTGTTGTAGAATATGTTAGCCACATGGCTCAGCACCTTTTTCAGCAGGGCAGGTAACATCCTGCTTCTTTGGTGTCTGGACAGGACTGGGAGAGAGCTTCCTTCTTCCCAGAATACTCCTGTTCTCATTGCCCTGCCTCTACTTCCTGTCTGGTTGTCCCGCCTATATGTACTGCCTGGCTACTGGCCAATCAACGTTTATTTAAAACATGATTGACAGAATACAGAATTGTCCCGCAGAACACAGTGTCTGTTATGGTTGGTATATGAAACATATAAGCCACAGGCACATGTTTTAACACTTGTACCCTATTTGGTGGGACTGTATAGGAGGCTGTGGAGCCTGTTAGAAATGAAACCCAGTTGGTGGAAGTAGGTCACTGGGGCAGACCTTTAAGTGATATTTAAGACCTTTAAGTGGTACTTCCTTTTCCAGTCCATTCTCTTGGCTTCATGGTTGACCATGTAGTGAGCAGACAACCATCTGCCTGCTGCTCCTGCTAGAGTGGAAAAAGCTGTCCCAATAACACTTCTCCTTCAGTATGGACTAAGACCCCAGAAGCAGTGAGACCAAGTGAACTTTCACTTTCATAACTTTCTGTCAGGTGTTTTGCCATAGCAATAGAAAAATAACTAATACATCACATCTGAGAAAGCACCTTCCAGGCATGGCATGGAGGCCCAGCAGAAGTGGACCTATCATGGGGCTGCTGGAATATGCCAGGACGTACATGAAGATCACTCTGGATTAGAACTTCTGGCAGAGGTAAAAAGTGAAGATAGTACCAGGTAGGTCAAGTGTTTCATTGCGGAAGACTCATGAGAGAAGCAAGTTATTGTAGGAGAGATTTGGGTTTATGGTTTGCTGCATCCAGCATGGCAGGGACTTGACTTGCCTGAGGCAGCAAGGGAATGAAGAAAGGATAGACACACAGACACATATACAGAAAAGCTGGGATCAGATGGGCTGTGCACACTCTAATTCAGTGATATAAACTCCCAAAGCAACCTGGAACCTCGTCATTTATTTATTAAGGACAGCATGGGAGGGATTAGCTAGCTTGGGTAGGAGGTGCCTCTGGCTGTAAATTTGCAGGAAGAGGAAGCTGTGGTTGCTAGTTTTTGCACACATTGGTCAGTCAGTAAACAGTGGTACTTGGAACAAAGGAAGGTTTTATCTTTCTGAGCCTGACCCCGAGGAAAGGCTTTTCCAGTTTCCCGTGGGTCCAGTGCCTTTGTCATTGTTATAACTGTGCCCGTGTCAACAACACACATTCACTCAAAGGCTTATCCACCCTTTACATCTTCACTCATGCCTTCCTCTGTAGTAGGAGGTTCCTTGTTTGTTCCCAGCTGCCCAGACTTGAAATAACCACACAGAAACTGTATTGATTAAATAACTGCTTGGCCTATTAGCTCTAGCTTCTTATGGGCTAGCTCTTACATCTTAATTCAACCCATTTCTACTAACCTGTGTATTGCCACGTGGCTGTGGTTTACCAGCAAGGTTCTGGCTCGTCTGTCCCCAGTGGTGGCTACATGGCATCTCACTGACTCTGCCTTCTTCCTCCCAGCATGCAGTTTAGTTTTCCCCACCTACCTCTATTCTGTCCTGTGTAGGCCTAGGACAGGCTTTATTAACCAAAGATATTCACAGCATGCAGAAGGGAATCCCACATCATTCCTCCACTGTTTACATACTCCCATGGTGCTTCCTGAGCATCCCACAAAGGTTTCATAATTTCTAACCCAGAGTTTATTGGCTTCACTGTTTCTAGACAGAGGTACAACAGAACAACCTTGTGGAATAACGTAGCGGAAGAGATCACTGACTTCACATTGGCCAAGAATCAAGGAAAGAGAGCCTGAAAACAGAGACTAGACACACACAAACCCTCAGTGACTCTCTTCCTCCAAGCAAGCCCCAGCCCCTCATATTAACACCAGATCCCCAAATAACATCAGCATCAGGAAGCAGAATTCTCTAGACTTTGTGACCATGCACAGAAGGTGGAAAGGAAGAACAAAGCAATGACAAAAAAAAAAAAAAACCTACATAATCTTCCTGACAAATCATGTATGAGGGACCCAGGGTTGGCAGAGAAAACCTGAGTTGATTTGACCCTCCACTGGGCAAGGAAGCAGGAGGAAGGGGAGGAGGAGTTGTTACTGATGAGGTTTAACTGAAGAAACACCTTGAGCTATGCCACCCTTATTTTCTCAAAGAAGGAGGAGGAAGGGGAGGAAGAGGAGGAAGAAAACAAGAAGATGTTTATGTTAGCCTTATTTTCTTGAAAGTTTCACACCATGTGAGGGTTGACACAAGGGATCGAGTGGTCAGGAAGCCCATCCCCACAGGTGCCATTCCTACACTGTCACCTGTAGAAAAATCAATGCCGTCATCGATCTTGCACCCCAGATTCCTATCTTGTGTGCCCTGCCTGCACCCCAGACCTTCCTTGAGTCTAAACTACCCTGTTGTGGCTCTTCAGACTACTGGAGCCTGCAGAGCCCCTCCTCCCCACCCCACCCCACCCCATCCCACCCCACCCCACCCCACCCCACCCCATCCCACCCCACCCCACCCCACCCCATCCCACTCCATCCCACCCCACCCCACCCCATCCCACCCCACCCCACCCCACCCCATCCCACCCCATCCCACCCCACCCCACCCCATCCCACCCCACCCCACCCCATCCCACCCCACCCCACCCCATCCCACCCCATCCCACCCCATCCCACCCCATCCAGTTTCAACACCGGCAGGAAAGAAAAGGCTTTTATTATTTCCTTGTCTCTGTCTAAGACTGGACTGATCCACCCTTAGCTTGCTTCTTATCTCTAGGCCACCGTTTAGAAGGTTCTTAAATCTCTACAGAGCCAATTTCCTGGCGATGGTACCTGTAACAGCTGCTAAAACCCACTTCATGAAATTGCAGAGTGGACCCTGAGCTGTAAAAACATTATCCCTGGTCTAATAAACAGCTTGGTTTAGCAGCAATCAGGGCCTAGTGTGGCTGGGGTTACCCTCTTCCTGCTCAGCATCATGCCTTCGGAGCTGCTCTCAGGTTTTGGAAACTTGCAGCTGATTTCAGCAGGGCTGGAGTCCCTCTGATAACTCTGTCCTTAGACAAGGAATAATCATGCGTGAGAGAGGAACCCCGCTATTTGATCCTCACTGCTTGTCAGACCCTGGGCACCTTTGCTTCAAGCCACCTCCTCATCTCTGCAGGGAGATGCCAGGCTCATCACTGATGCTGCTGAGGGAACAGTAACCAAAATATGCAGGTGACAGATGCTATCCTGATTGCTTTGGTTTTAATATTCTCTTTCTCCTCCTTCGCCCTCCTCCTTCCCCTCCTCATTCTCCTCTTCCTTTCTTCCTCATCCCCTTCCTTCCTCACCGTCGGTCCTCCTCCTCCCCTCCTCCTACTTCTCCATTCTCCTTTCTCCCCCTTCTCATGTCTCCTTCATCCCTCCTACTCCTCTTTCCTTCTTTCTCTTCTTCCTCCTCTTCCTTCTCCCCCTCCTCTGCTTCCCTTCTCCTCTTCCGTCCTCCTCCTCTTCCTTCCTCTTCTGCCCTCTTCCTCTTCCTCCTCCCCCAACTCCTCTACCTCCCGGGCTGCTGCCCTTCCCATCTCACAGATGGAAGCTGTTCTAGCTCCCTGTCTGCTGCTGTGGTAAAACACTCTGACTAAAAACAACTTAAAGAGGAAGGGGCGGATCTGGCTCCCACTTCCAGGTCATAGTCCACCACTGAGGGAAGTCATCACAGGAACTGAAGCAGGAGCTTGAAGCAGAAGCCATGGAGGAGCACTGCTTGCTGGCTGGCTCTCGGGCACATGCTTAGCTACCTTCCTTTTACAGTCAGGACCACCTGCTCAGGGAATGATGCTACCCAAAGTTGCCCAGTATTGCCTACATTAATAACAATCAAAGCACTCCCCACAGACATGCCCATGGGTCAGGCTGATCTGGGCAGTCCCTCCGTTGAGACTCCCCTCTCTGATGACCCTAAGCTGTGGAGACAGTGAATGGTGATGCGGACAGAGCCTCAGGCCGTCCACACTGCTCCACTGTCAATAGAGAAGCTGAGGGTAAGCCGGGGCTCTTCTTTAGACATCCATGTTTTATCCATGCTATAAACAGCCGTGTGTGCTAGAATATATTAAATGATAGCCACTTAAGTTATCCAGAAATCAGAGTTTATGAGTCAGCACAATGTCTTTCCCATTCTTAGTAACACCAGCTCTCTGCTGGGCTGGAGAAATAGTTCAGTCTGCAAACTGCTTGTCATACACACAAGATGACTTGAGTTGGAATGAAAATACCCATATTAAAATGTTGAGTGTGGCATTGTATGTTTGCAATTCCAACCCTGGGGAAATGGAAGCACATAGAGCCTTGGGGCCTACTGGTCCATCAACCTAGCCTACTCGGTATAACCAGTGAAGACCCACTCTCAACAAACAAAGTAGACAATGCCTGAGAAGCAAAAAAGGTTGTACTCTTGTCTCCACCTGCAGGTACACACACGTGCAACTGCACATGCCTGCACACCTCGCATGTGAACATGCACGTATATCTATATGCACAAAAATTAAAAGTGAAAGAATAATTTTAAAAGACATACTATTTGTTTTGAATGTGTGTGTGTGTGTGTGTGTGTGTGTGTGTGTGTGTGTGTGTGTGTTGCTGCAGTGCCTGCAGAGGCCAGAAGAGGACATCAGGTCCTCTGGAGCTGGAGTTCCAGGAGGTAGTAAGTTACTTAGTGTAAACAATAAGAACTAAATTCGAGTCCTCTGCAAGGGCTTCAGCTTTTCTTAACCACTGAAGAATCTCTCTAGCCCCATGGAAGCTTTAACATTCACACAGCTATTGACTCCTAAACTGATTTTAGAGTAAATTTGAAGGCTGTCATAGAACATTTCCTGTGCTTAGGTTCTTGCAGGACTTCCCTCAGGGATGGACTGTGTCCTGGAAGTATAAACCAAATAACCTCTCCCCTCCCCTAAGCTGTTTTTAGTCAGATCGATAGGAATAAAAATACAGAACAGAGATGGAAGCGAATGCTGAAATGAATACACGGTCGAGAAAAAGATAAGACTGAGACGGCTCTTGCGCACAGGAGCGGAGACCTCTTAGCCGTATTTCCCGCAGTTAGAGCCGTCCCCTGCTTCCTGTTAAGCCTCTGTGTTAACATGGATAGGATGTAAGCTCTGAGAAACAGGGGAAATGATTTGAGATTTGCTTCAATATATTATTAATAAGTCAAGCTTAAGCAATCGACATAGAGAGTGTAACTACCACCTATAGAAAAAAACTCAAGGGCGGAAGAGCAAGCATTTAGCTGAAGTCCTGAGAAGGCTCTCCCACCAGGTGGAATCCTTGCTGCTTCTTTGTGAAATATTCATAGTCACTAACAGGAAATGTCTAGGACGCATTCCTTTCTTCCTTCCTGTGGTGCGGGGAGCGGAGGACGCTCAGAGTGAATGTGCATTGCTGACATGAATGCAGCATGTCAAGGATCCCAATGCCTCAGGCCCAAGGGGTGGCAAAGTCTTCCCCAGATCAGGCTCAGAGGTCTGAGAGAGAATGCTGACAGTGTATACAGAAACCATTCATGACAGCTTCCTCCTCCAGATGACCACAGTGCTGAGTATAGCTAAGCCTGCCTCTTTGCTCTGCTGTATACTGTAAACCACCTTCTCAGTTCACATATACAGAATTGATGTGCAGGGTTCCAGGCTGCTGGTGCCTTCCAGCGGAGCAAGAACTTGCCACCTGACCCTAGCTTTTCTATCCACATGTCTGGTGTTTCTTCCCTGTGTCTGGCCTTTCTTCATTCCCATGTCACACCAGGAAGGTCAGTCCCTGAAGTCATACACAGTGCAGTATCATGGTAAGGTCTACATGATCTCTTAGCAACAGGAAGTTAACAAGAGTTGTCCCTCACTCATGGCCCTCTAAGACACCATGAGTCATAATCTTGACAATGAGCTTTTACTCTGATGAGATTTTAAGACGTGGCAAAGGTGCCTGAACTCTGATCTGAACAAATCCTTAGGAAAGTTCACCATGCAAAGCTAGTCTAAGTTCGCAAACTGCAGGTGCTCACGATGACAGTCATGTGTGTCTGTATATTGTTTTACAAACACCGCTTCAGGGCTGGAGAGGTAGCTCCATGGTTAAGGACACACATACTAATCTTGCAGAGAACCAGAATTATGTTCCCAGCATCCATATCTAGGGCTCACGGCAGTTTGTAACTCTGGCTCCAGTAGCTCCAAACCAATTTTCTGACCTGTCAGGATCCACATTCATGCACATATTGCTAAGTTTTTCTGTGGCACAATAAGCCTCTCCACTAATGCAATAATCCAAATTAGACCAAATCAGACCAAATTAGAAGAAATTGAGGTTTAATGGATGCCAGCAATCCTGGGTGGCCCCCGGGAAAACATGGGGGAGGGGGGAGGAGAACCAGAACAATCACAGAAAACCAGGAGATCACATGTTCATTTTCTGGGGGGGCAGTTTAAATAGCCTGTGGGAGTGGTCTTGACCCTCCCTGGGGAGGGGCCACTGTTTGGTGGGCTTTCTCAGAGGTGGAGTTTGGACTGAGGCAACTCCCAGGGGAGGGAGCTTTGAAATGGAACTTTCCATCCAACATTTCAAAATGGGTGCCAGGAGCTGGGGTGAAGCCCCCAGCCAAACATTCCAGGCTTTTTTGGATAAGGATGTTAGGGGCTGAGGTAACGTTTCCAACCAAACACAGATAGACACATAATTAAAAATAAAATAAGTTTAAAAAACAGTTTTTATATGCGTTTACACATGCACATTCCTTATTAATACCCACTTTCCAGGTGAGAAGGTTGAAACCACGATAAATAGGGAGAACTGGAATTCCCCGCTTGGGTCAAATGCAGAGAAAAATTGTACTGTCTTTTAATTCTTCTCTAAGTCCAAGGCAGACGACTTGGAAATCCTTGTTTTAAAAGTAAATTTGATTTTTCTTAATCCAGCATTTGCTAAATGTATTTGAATGAAGGCTTTTCTTATAGAATGTCTATACATGTCGCATGAGAAACATTTTGGAATGTTATTAACTGGCTGAAACCGTTTTCTAATGAGAATTCTTAGGGGCATGATTATAAATGAAATATCCAAGCTTTTACCAGTGCCTCTCAACTTCCTAACTTAACTGCATGTGTGTGCAGAAAGCAAATGATTAAAACAATAGCAATACCAAAATTTCACCTTTCTCTTGCAATTACCTCAGAAGATTGTAGTCAAGTCACATCACAAGTCCGGAGCTATTGTTCAGTCCCCAGGGTCACACACCAGAGATGAGCCCAGGCGTGCTGCCCACTGCTGGAAGCCTGCTCCTTCTCAGGGTAGCATTACCGCAGAGATGGACAAAGCAGTCATTACTCGGGAGCTAAGAACACTTAGCAGCTGGGAGTGAAATGCCAGCCTGTGTCCATGGTCCTTGGAAGTGATTTGCAGTTACAGAAACCACCAGGGGAAGTAGGCTGGTATGAACAGCTTGCAAAAGGAGGGTTTTGCAAAATACCATTAAATTGCTGCAGGCCAACTGTTCTCAAAATTGTGCTCAATAGTTCCACGTTGCCCGCCCAAGCCCGGAAAAAATAATCTCCTTATACAAAATGCATGCAATTAATAAAAGATGAACCATTTACATCCCTGCCCTTCTCAACACTCATATTTACTTCCTTTGATTCACACGCAGTTTCTTTTACATAAGTGTGATCATGGTTTGGTACATCCTGAACCAGCCCTTGAGGGAGCAATGCTGATCACATTTCTTCAGTTGCACCTCACCGTGCATTTCATTAGAGTGGGTTCTGCATCAAGATTTGCCCACTTTATTACCTCTGGGACAGCAGAATAAGGCTGTGTACACATTAGGTACCTAAAAGGTTCACAGGTGTTACTGCTAGGGAGAGAATCCCACTTCTTACCGGGATGGAGGAGTCACCTCCACGTAGAGCGTTCAGAGGCTATCGTCGTCTTTCTCCTTTTCTGAGTTACAATTATACCGGTAGAAGTAGTGGCAGCTGCAAGGCATCCAGGCCTTGCAGAAACAGCGCCAGTGGAAGAAGAAGGCGCCTAAAGGGCCATTGTGAGAGGCCTTGTTAGCGCCACAGTCATTTGGCCAGGTGTTGCGTTCTGCCGGGCCCACCCGCACTCCCTCGCTTTGGCCGTGTGAAAATAGCTCGGTGACGGCAGAAACGCCCCTGTGGAGGCAAACGGCTTCCTGTGGCAACCCACAAAGTGTAAGGTTAAAATATAACACTAGGGAAATCAAGGGTGGTACTCAGCTTCCCGCTGGTTAGGAACGGTCATTTGCAGTCAAACCCACCTCCTGTCGGTATTCTTTCTAATGACCTGTGTTGCGCAGAACGCTCTGTGGGGGGTTTCTCAATTGACCATGTCTCCTGGCGGCTCACGGGAAAGTTTCTCCTTGGCCTGGTACATGTTGATGCCTCTGAGATCCTTCTGGGCAGAGGCCATATGGATGCTTGCTAATTAAAGATAGTATTTTAAAAATTACTTCTTTGTGTGTGTGTGCTCATGTGCCATGGTGCGTGTGAGGTCAGAAGACAACCTGCAGGAGTCGGTTCGCTCCTTCCAGCCTGTGGGTCTCAGGGTTTGAACTCGGATCCTCAGGCTTGGCAGCAAGCACCTTTACCTGCTAAGTCATCTCACTGGTCCAAGGTCAAATCTTTTTTTAACCTCAGGCACAACAGCAGACATTTATTTTCACTTGCCCTGGAGACATGAATTCATACCAGACTCAGGACATTTAAATGCAGACCTATGAAGAGAAAAGCAATCCAGGAAAAAATGAGCAAAATCACATCGTGCATATTGTGAGTGAAGTTTCAGAATGAAGTCAGCCAGGAACACACTTTCTGTCATAGTTGTCTCCTTTTTGACAAACGTACAGTCACATCACCGGTTGTCAGCATGGTATGCAGCCTTCCTATACTAGATTTTAAGAGAGAGAGCCAACATTGTTATTTTACAAAAATCATATTAAAGTGTTAATTGGGGGCATCACGCTGGGGATTGAATGCTTGCTATCCCAGCGTGAGACCTAAGCTCAAATCCTGAGCACCAGTGTAAAAAGCTGTACATGACTTTGCCCACCTGCATTCTCAGTGCTGAGGGTCACAAACAGGAGAATCACCAGGGCTTACTGTTCACCAGCCTAGCTCCAAGGACAGACCCTGTGTGATGGTTTGAAAGAAAATGTCCCCCAAAGGGAGTGGCACTGTTAGGAGGTATGGCCTTATTGGAGTAGTAGGTGGTCTTGTTGGAGGAAGTGTGTCAATGTGAAGGCTGGTTTTGAGGTCTCATATATGCTCAAGCCATGCCCAGTGTTTCAGACCACTTCCTGTGGTCTGCAAGCCAAAACATAGGACACCCAGCTACTTCTCCAGCCCCAGGTCTGCCGGCATGCCTCCTTGTTGCACCATGATGATTATGGACTGAAACTCTATAGTTTATATATATATAAACTATATATATATATAGTTTATAACCCACTCCAATTAAATGTTTTTCTTTATCGGAGATTCTGTGGTCATGGTGTCTCTTCACATCAATAGAAAACCTAACTAAGAAACCCTGCTTCAAGGGAATAAGGTGGAGGGCAATAGAGTAGGATTAGAGATGTCCTTTTTTATACACATACATATATACATAGACATACACATAGACAGACCACACACACAAACGCACACAGACATACACATTTAAACATCACACACACAGATGGCACAATACACTCACCACATACACATACATTCTTAAATACATACACTATACATACATATAGCATATACCACACACATATACATACATCCGACATACAAACTTGCAGACACCACACACACACATGCTCATAAACATACAGCACACACACATACTTATACAACATATATATACCACATATAAACTCTCACAGACACAAGATGCCATGCACACATACACACAAATTCAACACACATACCACATACACATACATATAGCACACACACACATATACCACACATACACTACACATGCACATATACACACATGTACCACACATATGTATGCATACAACACACAAATGTGTCCTCACACACAAGCACTCATAAAAATACATATAATAAATTTTAAAAATTAAAAACCTATAAATACAATTTCAAAAGCATTTAATTCTTAATAGTAATTAAGACTAATTCTTAATTATTCATAGAGTTTCCATTCAGCAAGTTCCTGGTATAACTTCTTGGCTTAATGGAAAAAAGGGAAACAGAAAATACTTAAGTATCTCACTCCAGTTGATAACAGTAACGAATTACATTTCGTTTGAGTTTGGGGGAGACTGCATCCTCAGCTTACAAAGGTTAGAAATGTCCAGTCCAGGAGAGGATTGAAGGACAAGCAGCCCCAAGGAAGAGGCAAGGGACCTGAAGAAGACAGCAGCATCCTCCACCCGATGTAGCAGAGACCAGAGACAGAGAACTCTGACAAGTTGGGTTCCTATTTCAGCTCCATAACTTTAGCACATGAGTGACTTTGCAAACTGTTTCCCTTAGCCTGGACTCCTATAAGAGGTGGAGAAGTGCCATTACTAACCACCTATTTGTGAAATTGCTGATTTGATTTTGAAACATCGGCCCTGGCTGTGCGAATGACCCTGCTTCCTGGTTAGTACTTATGTGGACTTTGGCTTAGCTCCTGTCACTTGCATTCAAATACATTTTATGTGATTGCCCACTATGGTAGTTTTTTCTTTTCTCTCCTTTCTCAATTTGACACAAATTGTAGGAAAACTCTCAACAGCAATTAACTGATGTCGCTAGAAGCAATAATGCCAAAGGTTAAGTAGTTACTTTGTGAACATCTTAAGCTGTCCCTTCTAGAGGACTCCTGCTGCATTCCCAAGAATGCCTCCAGCTGTCCTTGACTGAGTTCTGCTCAGAAAGAAGGGATAGAGAGAAATAAACATCAATCCTGTACTAAAGGCACTCTAAGACAGATCCATGTGCACCAGCTCGGCTTGTCAGGGACTAGGTGCTACCACATGGTGCTCTTGTAACTACACCTCTAGGGAGACAATATTATTCTTTCTTTCTTTCTTTCTTCCTTTCTTTCTTTCCTTCTTCTTCTTCTTCTTCTTCTTCTTCTTCTTCTTCTTCTTCTTCTTCTCCTTCTTCTTCTTCTTCTTTTTACTAAAAGAAAGCTTTAAGAGGAATAGAGAGATGGCTCAACAGGTCAGAGCACTTGCTGCTCTTGTGGAGGACCTGAGTTTGGTTCCCAGCACCCACATCAAGTGGCTCACAACTACCAGTTCAAGGACTCTGATGCCCTCTCTAGGCATCCTGGGGTACTGCACTCACATGCACATACACATACATACATAATTAAAAGGAAAAAACCTTTAAAATTCACAGATAGGATTTTCTCACTAGAGAAAGAAATCACTTGAATATTGTCAACAATTTTTGATAGCATAAGAAAGATATACCTATTTTCCCTGTTCTACACTTAGAATTGATCTCATGAGAATTTTGGAAAATTGAAATAAGAGCCAAACATCTTTCAAGAAAGGGTGATACATGAAATAAAATTGATTTCTGTGTATTGATCTCAGTACATCTGATATTCTCATTCAGTTTACTGATTGCTAGTGCTACCAGTTTTATTATTGTTCTTATTATTATTATATACATTATTTTATACCTAGCCAATCATATCAAAACATGAAGGTCCTGACCCAGTAGAAATTTCCCATGATTAAGCATGATATTGACTGTATATTGGCATAAGCACCATTTATCAAGCCTAATTCCTAGCTTTCCATGGTTTTTAAAGATGAAGAATAGATATTATATTTTATCAAGTGTTTTCATTACATACCAATGTAATGACTGTGAGTCTCCTCCTTCTCAGTTTGCTAATTTGCTCAACCATGGAATGATTTCCAGGGGTCAATCCGACCTTGAATTCCTGGGACAAACTCCACTTTGTCAGGTGTGTGCTCTTCCTTGGGCTATGTAACTACATTTCTGAATTCTTTTTGATACATCTTTGCATCAGTCTCTGCATCTAAGAGAAGTAGTCTTTAGTTTTCTTTTTTTCTTTTGATATTCTGGTATCAAGCTGAAAAGTGGCCTTAGGAGATGAAAGGATAAATGGCCCTTCTGGCATAGTGTTCAGCAATTCACTCCAAGAGTGCCCCCTGCAAATCTCTCACACCCTCTCCCCCTCTGTGTCTGCCCCTCAGTGCTTGGATTTTTTTCCTCTGCAAGTGTCCCACACCCCACCTGACTTCTCAGACAGTACCTGGCTCCTTCTCTCTATACCACAGTGAGGAAGTTGCCTACAGAACCAGCTGGAACAAGACCAGGGTTCCCCTCACTTGTTTGTTATCCCTCATAGCTCACTGTTCCTTGTTGTCTGTTGTTCCTACAGCTAGAAAGGCATCATGGAATATGCCTGGTATGATTTGTCAATCCTTGGGTGGTATGACAGTGGAATACTGTATCTTCCATTTCATCTCAGCTACCAGCAGAATCAGAGTCTAGAATGAGAGTCTCAATACCATTTTTAAAAAATGAATTAGTGTTTCTCTGCAAAATAGTGAGAATCCCAGAACCCAAAACACACCAACGAGGAAAAGACCATGAGACGCAAGGAAACACTGAGGAAGAAAGAACACTTCAAATGTCATCCTACTATTGATGCCTTTTCATTCCACACTTCAGTCTTGACCTGGAGGCCATGCCACAGACACACAGGGAAGGATCCTTCTTAAAATGCTTCTCAGTGCTATCCCTAAAGGAAATTCCCAGTGGCAGAGGAACAATTTTGTAATACTTACACAATAATACTTACAACTTACACAATAGATGAATGCTTGAAAAATCATCATTCTGTCACTTCTATTTTCTCCTTGTAAGTCCTTATGGCCTTTTGGCCCCTCTGTAAAGCAAACCTCAAAGAAAATAATTTTTTAAAATTTTTTCTAGTATTATAAAGCCCTGTACTAAAGCTCTTATTAAGATTGTTTAAGGGGCTGGAGAGTTGGCTCTGTAGTTAAGAGCACTGACTGCTCTTCCAAAGGACATGGGTTCAATTCTCAGCACCCACATGGCAGCTCACAACTGTCTGAAGATTCAGTTTCAGGGGATCTGACACCTTTACACCAATGCACATAAAATAAAAGTTAAATAAACCATAAAGATTTTTTTTAAGAAAAGATTGTTTAATTACAGCTGGTTTAATAAAGCTAAATGCAGGGACTGAAGAGAAGGCTCAGCTGTCTAAGTGTTTGCTGCTCTTTCTGAAGAATAGAATTCAGTTCCCAGCCCTCACCACACTGGGACGCTCACAGATCCATGTAACTTTAGCTCCAGGGGATCCAACGCCCTCTTCTGGCCACTTACATGCAGGTGTGGTGCACACACACACACACACACACACACACACACACACACACAAATAAAATAAATCTTAAAAAATTACCTCTAGACTGAATTGATCCAACAGACTGAATGGCCCCACAAGATCATTTGTACATGTCTTTTGAAAAGTTCAAATCTGTGAAAATAATTCACTTGAGTATGTGTAGAGTGTATCATAGAGACTACAGTGAACACAGTGAACCAAGTCTGTGGTGTTTTATTGTCAGTCATCTGCCTAGGAAGCTATACCACCACCACCCTGGTCTCTCAGGAGAATTCAAATCTTACTCTGATGTCTCCCCTTGCACAGAGCAATGAGATTTGGGACAAGCTCATTCCTTATTAGAATAGACCTAACTGATGTGATGATGTATTAGTTTGCTGTCTGTCTGTTTCTGTGTTCAAGGAGAAAAGAGTTTATATAAGCTTACAGTTTATAATCCGTCATTAATGGAAACTGAGGCAGAATCTCAGGGCTGAAACTGAAGCAAAGACCATGGGAGAACACTGCTTATTGACTTTCTCCTCATGGCTTGCTCAGGCTGTTCTCTTGTAACACCAAGGACCATCTGTCTGGAGGCAGAACTGCCCAAAGTGGGCTGAACCCTCGCACATCAACCATTAATCAGGAAAATGTTTCACAGACTTGCCCTCAGGGCAGTCTGGGATGGACACAATTCCTCAATTGAGGTTCCCTCTCCCCATTTGACTATAATTTCTATCAGGTTGATGAAGAGAAAATTAATCATCACCTGTGGGAAGCAGTTCCCATGAGCACTCATTTGGTCAACACCTAGCTGGGTGGCTTGGAATTTACTAAGGAAAAGAAAAATTTGCTGGTAAGTTCTCAGTATGGATGTCTTTCCATGGAGAGCTAGAGATCCTTGGGAATAGAGCCCTTTACCTGGCCCTGAAGATGTTAGATCTAGGTACATCATCATACACAGCTGAAGCATCTGCTCCCACGTGAGGATGCAGGAAATGCCCAGGATGGTGAACCAGAGAGACAGAGAGAACCTGACCTGGAGAATTCTGAGTTTTCACATCTACTGACTCTGATGTCCTTTGTAAGTGCCATCCCTGTCACCCAGCAACAGAGAATTCCTCATGGTTCAAGATTTGCATGGAGATTGTATGACTTTGGTTGAATGACTCAATCACATAAAAATTGATCATGGGTATTCACACATGAAAAAGAATCTCAGGAGCCTCCCTGACCAGATATAGCTCATTTTGGGCAGGAGTAGGCATCAAATTTGGGTTTCCTATCTTCAGTCTACTGAGAGACAAAAAAGGAGGGAGAACAGAAAAGAAATCTTTAAATAAGATAGCGGTGAGTGATGGAAATGGAATTACATTATCTGTTCGCAGGATTTCTTTCAAAGCAGGAAGGATCCCATCTAATCCTTTATCTTACCTTTTTTTCCGGGCTTCAATCTGGCCCTCATT
This sequence comes from Myodes glareolus, assembly GCF_982192425.1. Lineage (NCBI taxonomy): Eukaryota > Metazoa > Chordata > Mammalia > Rodentia > Cricetidae > Myodes > Myodes glareolus. The sequence continues at coordinate 120,258,814 of NC_142027.1, forward strand.
CCAGCTGTTAGATTGAATTCTCCGAGAAGAGATAAATTGAAAAATAGGATTCTAGCACGTTTTTCTTTCTTTTTTTAGCCTCCATCTCACACCCTGTCCTTCTTTCCCTTGATATCCTCAATTATCCTCTAGGTCTTAGGTAGTGAGTTTTAGAAAACTTTCCACTCATTGGTAACCGCAGCTCACAGGTGGGCCTTGTATGACCCACAATATTCTGTTATTTCTACATGGAAATAATTATCCAAGGTTCGGGCCTGATGTCACTTTGTAGACAGAATGTAAGTTTCCCAGTTCACCCCCATTATCTTCTGCAGGTGTACCCAAGCTTCTGAGACCGCAGCAGAATGCCATCTAAGGTTGACACTCAACCAGTAAAAAAATTGGGAGAAAAAAAAAAACAAAACGAAAAATATCCTGGTGATGTTTTAACTAAGTTCAAAATCTTTTCATTTGTCTAAATTCAGAGTTACCCTTAGCAACATACATCTGATGAGCTATAGGCTGGACATGCTCACTAGCATCCTAACAAACTCCTTTACTCGCCCATCATTTCCCTTGGACTCTGTTGCTGTGTGGGCTCAAGACTATGCACATCAAGTAAAATTTTTATTCATTGGTCTCTGCCTTTGGAAGAGTCCAATCAGCAGACTCCATGGGAGTCCTCATGCTATGAATACTCTTTCATTTTTTAAAAATATGTCTGCATGAGGGTGCAGTGCCCATGTAGGCCAGAAGAGGGCGGCAGGTCCTCTGGAGTAGGAGCGAACAAATGTTTGTGAGCTGCCATGTAGGTGATGGGCACAGAACCCAGGTCCTCTACAAGAGTAGTCAGTACTCTTAACTGCTGAGCTGTCTCTCCAGCCCCACAAGACTTGCATGATTTGTAAGTAGCTGTTGGTAATTGATAGCTCTAGGGAGGGAGAATCAGTTTTCTTTAAGGATGTGGCTATGGTAGGCTGACCCCACTAGAGTAGAAGGCCACATATTCAGAAGCGTTTGGGCAGCACAAATTGGATTTGGTGGGTATAGAAAGATAAAAAACAACACAGAGTTGAGCGTAATGATTAATCTGAGAGAGGTCGTGGTATGAATATAAACAAACCACATTGCACGAAAAATCCCCAAAGAACTAATAATTTTGTTTTTTTAGATGAAGAGCTTTCCCTATAGTGGCCCTGCCCTTTGCTCTGCCCCTCCACAGTGAAGCAGACCCCTTCCTTTCTCTGAGCATATTACCATCTGGAACAGGTAGATCCTAGCAGAACCTGGAGCTGAAAAAAAAAAAATCCATAGTCTCTGTTTATGGAAGCTCTAAGTCTAAGTACCTTCAAATAAAAGTTGGCTTTTCTCCTCTTTTTCATTATATTGTCAATGGAATCAGCGGTCTTCAGGAGTCTATTTAAAATCACTAGTCCCCACAGGAGACATTACAGTCGCCTGATGTCTTCCCCGATGCCCAGGACTTAGGTCATTTAGAACACAGTTCACATCTCTAACTCCGAGCAGCTCATTAGCTTAATGGAGGCCTGTCCGGCCATCATTACCAGATCATGCTTCCAGCTTCCTCAGGAGATGGGCATCTACTCACTTCCCCCACCCCTGGTTTCCTCTCTCAATCTGTAATTCAAAGCTGGGGTTTAAATTCCTGATAGTTGAGACATCAGCAGAAGGGATGAAGACAGCCATCTGTATTAGGCTGCTAATGTCCCTGATACACTAGGAAGCTGAGTGGGCTGTAGTTCATGATCCACTGAGCAGGTTCTTTCCTCCACGTCTCCTGGCTCAGATGGGAAGTCCGTGTGCTAAGCAGCAGGAGTCCATCCCTGTGGAATGGGGTGGGGAGAACTGTTCAGACTCTAAGCATTAACAGCAGACACTGGGCCACCAGCCCTGGGCACAGGACACAGACTCCAGAACTATTCTGTGCAACTCTGATTCCAAACCAGGCCTGAAGTTTTAACTTAATGTCTGTAAAGTTCTGTTGATTCCCACAGGCCTGATTCTGAATCTCTTTACTTCCTTTAATGTTAATCTGCAAAACAATAAAAATGAAATTGAAGTCATTGCCAGTCAAATTCTAGACTCCTGGCATCTCTAGATGCCAGGACCTCAGAGTGTCTAGTCAAGGCTAAGCAGCAGCATTAAACTACGGGTCTACGCATAAATAAATAGAATGCAGCTGGACACCGTTTAGAAACAAAAACATCGCCACCAACAACAAAACAGTAGAGGTTCCCCTCTTCCCACAGAGCCTATGACCTCTCAAGCTATGGGCTTTTGACCAGGTTGGCAGTACCAGGCAGAAATTCCCTCCACTAAGCAGGTCTCAGGTCCAAACGGATAGTGATTGGTTATCTACATAACTTTGAAGGCATTATTGCATCATGATTGCTTCTTGTCTGGCAGCTAGATGTTGTATCATTTATGGCCCAGCACCGAGTAACACCTCCTTTGTGCTCTGGCCATGCACAGACTCCTAGGTGATCAATGTACTGAGAATAATTGACTGTTGGGTGCTCAGTCATAAATGGGACATCCATATCAATCAGACACACACACACACACACACACACACACAAGGTTCATTGAACATTGAGGGAGATGGAACAGAAAGAATGTAAGAGCCAGAGGGTGGGGAAGGGTGCTGTGACATGCTGTCTTCTGGACATGATATGGCTGTCACACTCATGAGCTCACCGCAGCTATGGGTACCTGCTCAAGATCAAGTCAACAAGATCAGTCAACATCCCAGCAGGCAGTTGTACTCAGAATGAAGAAAAAAAGAAAGAAAGAAAGAAAGAGAGAGAGAGAGAGAGAGGGGGGGGAAGGAAGGAAGGAAGGAAGGAAGAAAGAAAGAAAGAAAGAAAGAAAGAAAGAAAGAAAGGGCGAGAGTGAGAGCAAGAGTGAGGGAGGAGGGAGGGAGGAAGGAAGGAAGGAAGGAAGGAAGGAAGGAGAAAGAAAGAAGGAAGGAAGAAGAGAGAGAGAGGAAGGAAGGAAGGAAGGAAGGAAGGAAGGAAGGAAGGAAGAAAGAAAGAGAAGATGGAAGGATGATGTATTAATGGGCTTCCAGGAGGAGGTTTTGGGGTAAGTATGATCATGACACATTACATATATGTATGAAATTATCAAAGAATAAGTAAAAGATAAAAAAATCCCTCAGAGTATCTGATTCTAGAACCACACAACTCTGCTGTGACAAGCAAGCAGCCCCTCCCTTGCAAGTGTAACATCTAAACACAACCCATCCTCCCTACCTACCTGCACCTGATGGGTACTGCAGTTACCCATCCTGATTCTAATGCTTGATCCAGCACGATTTTAGTACTTTCACATCTAACTGGAATTCCCTAATTTTGCAATGACATCATTGTAAACAACGCCTTTTTTTCCTTTTTTCTTTTTCGTTTTCTTGGTTTTTTGAGACAGGGTTTCTCTGTTGCTTTTGGAGCCTGTCCTGGAACTAGCTCTTGTAGACCAGGAAACAAACACTGGAAGATGCTCAGAACATTTCCTTTTGCTGCCAACTGCTGCTCTTGACTCTGCAGACTAATGGATGATTTGAGTCTGCACCCCACAGCCATGGGACCCCACACACATCTGCTTTGTATAGCTAACTGATATCATTTCTAGCTATAGATGGATCCTATCATCTACACATTTGATTAGCTTCTGAGTCTCACTTTTAATCTTTTAATAATGACAATGTCCCCAATCAAAGCCTATGATGTCTGACATAGTCTAGGACCTTAGTGCCCCTTGTCCCCGTCTTATTTTGTGGCTCCAAGGACACGGACTTTCATACGTAAATACTTTCATGGTATTCACCATGATCTCTCTGCCATAGGAACTTGTAAAACTATTCTGTGACTAGACATTCTCCCCCTCCTTCTTCCAAATCTCTGACTTCTACTCATTCATCCCTTGACATCTCCACGGGGGACTGGGGAGAGAACTGTCAGTAGTGTCTGCTTCTGCTATGCAAGCTTGAGAATCTGAGTTTGATCTTCAGAACCCACATAAAAATGTTGGTATGAAGAGACATGCTTATTATCCCAGCACTGAGAAGGTAGAGACAAAAGGATCCCTGGGGCTCACTGACCAGTCAGTGCAGCCTAGTCGGTAAGCCAATGATTGACACTGTCTTGAATCTCAAAGGACATGGATGGTATTCCTAAGGATGCCACCTAAGGTAGTCCTATACCCTCTATTTGTCTCCACAAGCTGAGCACATTCCCAGAGAGGCCTCTCTGGCCTTTTGACAGGAACACATATCTCCATCCTGTCATGTTAGGGAACTCCATGCCTCTCATTAGAAGTATTTTTCTCACGAGAAGAGACTGCCTAGTCTCTCCAAGAACTCAGAGGAGAAGCCAAGTGATGTTTCAGTCCCCTCTCATTCTCAATACCCAGAACAGAGATAGAGACCAGAAACTTGGACCAGAGGAACAGTTGGCACTGGATGATTTATATTTAATTAAATCAGTTGAATTTACTCAAGCCCCAAGGTGATGCTCTTTGTGATGCAAATCACCCCTGATTTATTTGTAATGTTAATTTCATTTTCATTTTTGCAACATATGTTATTACCAGAGGTGAACTGAACTGCCAGTGCTGGTGTTTGGGACAATCGATGAACATATCTGGTTTCACTGGGGTTTCTCAGCTCAAAAACTAATCTTCTTTTATAAGTCATTGACAACCTTAAACTCCACAGCTTCATTCTGAGTTAATCCCAAACACAGTCACCTTATTCAACATGACTTTCTTTGAGGACAAAAATTCTTTTTTCTTATTCTCTCCTCAGTCCAATGCCTGGGTTCCATGATGGACTAGCAAAGCTGGCCACACCCTTATCCCTAGAGTCTTAGCTGAGCCTCGGGGACAATGTCGCCTTATATGGAAAAGAGGCGTCAAATCCAGATAGAATTAAGGTCTTCATCAACTGACTAGGGGATGGGAATCTCTTCCAGGTTTATCCTGTAGTTCATGTGATCCTGATGTAATCAAAAGTCTTTAATAGATGTAAGAAATGGAAAGGAGAAAACAGGTTTAAAATAAACCCCCTCAAAAGTGTGACTGGAGGTAACTGATTCTACAAGTGGTGGGGTTCAGCAACCCAGCATCTCAGGCTGTTGAGACTAGAACTCCTAAAGAAGTGGATTCATAAGTTCCAGGCCAACAAGAGACAGTCTTAAAACTCAAAATGCATGCATGGCATTCCTAAGGATGGCACCTAATGGTTGCTGCTTGATATATCCACACACTCTGACCTTCAGAACTTGACTTAGCTACTTCTCAGTTGCCGTGCTAGAGCACCACAACCAAGGCAGCTTATAGAAGAAGGAGTCCACTTAGGATTACAATTCAGGGGGGTTAGAGTCCATCATGGCGGGAGTCAGGGCAGCAGCTGGCAGGCGGCAGGAATGGATGACGAGAGCAGGACGCTGAGCACTGAGCACTCGTGAATGGACTATGAACATGAGCCAGAGAGAGAACCGGAAGTGGCTGAGACTTTATACTCTCAGCTCCAGGGATTCACTTCCTCTAGCCAGGCTGCACCAACTAAACTCCCAGAAGCAGCACCGTTCTCCGGGAACCAGCTGTTCAGATGCCCAAGATGTTGGGGAACAGTTTGCTTTCAAACCGCCATAGAAATCAAAGGTGATAGTGACGTGGCTTTAAACCACCACACGCCTGTAAAACATGGAAGACTTTATGAGCTGAACTCTCTCCTTTCGCTAATGCTCAAGACCAAGGGACGGAAGCCAGAGGGGTAAATTAAGGCAGGATTTCAAGATTGGGTGACTGGGGAAAACATGAGAAGGTAGACCTACCCAGTCACTTTAGAGTCTGATTGAAGCCCTCTTCCGGCTGAGAAGCAGGGATTTCCAACACTACTAACAACAATCAGTGTGAAGGCTGCTGACATTAATGTTCACTTCATATATAGACTTTTTTTTGTTAAAATAGCAATGAATCAGGCCTAAAGCTTGAATGTATGTGACCTGAAGTAAGATCTCATTCATTTCCCCAGAATCTAAAGCAAGACTTTTTACAGCAAAGACACCCTACCCACCTATATCCACTAGATCTCCAAGGGATAGACCCTATCTATTGAAATCCAATGAGGTGTCCCTCAGGAACCACCAAGCATCAATACAGTAACTTTAAACATCACCAAAGTCTCATACGTGTTGGTGTAGAAGAATTCCTGGTACCCCTGTTTGAGGTCCTACAGGGATGTAGATATCCTACATCCAGACTCTCAAGTGTACCCTACTTTTTCTGAATGTCTCCTTTTCTCTTGATCTTCTAGATTAAGTCTATATTAAAATGTCTTTAATCAAATCTCTGCTTTATTAGATATGGGCTAGTATTAAAATCTCTTTCAGCATTGAAGCCACAAATCCCAATGTGGTCTAAATGGAAGTCCACAAAGGAGAAATGAAAAGAAGAAAAAGGAAGGGGGAAAGGAGGGAAAGAAAGAGGGGGAGGAAGTGATCAAGGATTTACCACATTTTGATTTTTATTTAGTTTTTTTCTAGTTTTCTTATTTTATGGTTGTGAATATTGACTTGTATGTATGCATATGTGTATGTGCATCATGACTGTGCCTGGTGCCAATAGAGGCCAGTAGGGGGCGATGCATCCCCTGGAACTGGAATTGCAAACAGTTGTGAAACACCATGTGGGTGCTGGGTAGTGAACCCAGGTTTTCTGTAAGATTAGTCTGTGCTGTTAACTGCTGAGGTTTGCTCCATTTTAAAACAACAAAAAGAGGCACCTGAAAAAGAAATCTAGGAGTGTTATATTTCAGCCCCTGTAAGAGTTTGGGTATTATTCTGGAAAATTCAATTACTTATTCAATTAACTTAAATCTATTGACTATTCATGATGTGTCAGTCAAATTTCTCTTGAATGCACAACCATAAAGAAAAAGGTCACATTCATGATCATTTTTCCCTACGTGAATGGTGTGGAAATGGATGTCACTTCAGCAAACTAGAGTCCCTTGCAAATCCCAGCTGCACATCAGGCATGTTCTCCGATGCTCTGATGGCATGAGAAATGCATTTCAATATTACAAACTAAATTTTAAAAAGATGCTTTAAAACACACTTGCCTCTGTATATGACTTCATGATCAACTGGTCAAGCAATCAATGAGTTTAATGAAAGGGAAAGATCTAAAAAGGATTTTAGGTGCTTAGAAGATTTGATCTGGGGGATTGTAAAAGACGAGGGACTGTTTGGCTCTTGAGCCTCATCTTAGCTTTTGACCAGTGCCTGCTCCTTCACTTAGCAATGATGCTTCATTCAGGCATCTAACTTGCTACACTGAGCATCACTGTCCTGGGATTCTAAGGACTAGGATTTTGAATGCAGACATAATCATATCATTGTGTCAAGGCTCTCCTTTTTTTGACAAGCCAGCATCCAGTGCAGACACATAGATGAGATGGAGACTTGCCCCAAATCTTCTGAGGGCGTTTTCTCTGCCTGTTCTTTTCATGCCAGCCATGAGTTAGAGAAATCACAAGTGAGTGTCACCTCCTAAGGGAGCCAGGATGAGCACCTACGAGGAGAAACCATGGGATCAGGTGAGGAGGATGTGTGTGTAAGTCATCACCTGCAGACACCTCCTCTGAAGTGCAGAGTGATGAAAATGGGCAGCATACAAAGGCACACAATGTGTGTGTGTGTGTGTGTGCGTGTGTATCTGTGTATCCGAGTCTGTGTACAACTATGTGTACCAGACTTTATATAAATTCTCTGTATTTTTACTCACGCCTTTTTGTGTGCCTGTAAAACTAAAAATGGCCTAACTAAGAAAATTTCTTAACTTTACAAGGAAAAAGTTGGGGCTGGAGAAACAGCTCAGGGGTTGAAGTGCTTGCCACATAAGCATGAGGACCTGAATTTAATCCCCTGCACCTATGTTTAAAAAACTGGGCGCAGTGACTAGTACTGGTAACGTCCTTGTTGGAGAGCCTGAAACAAAAAGATCCTTGGGGCTCATTAGCCAGTCAGCTTGGTCTCTTCAGAAAACCCCAAGTCCTAGTGAGAGACCCTGAGTCAAGGAATAAAGGTGGATTGTTCCTCAGGAATGACACCTGAGGTTGACCTCTGTCCTCCGCATGTGTGTGCACACACATGCACCCTAACACATATGTATAAGCATACATATGCATACAAAATACATACATTAATTTTTTACTTAAAAATGACAGTGAGCCCTGGACTAATGTGATGAGAATACTTATGCAAACTTTGAAAGCGTAAAGGGTGAAGGCTGATGGAACACTCCTAACAGAGCCTGTTGGGGAGGGAGGAGAACGGTTCTAGAGTACAGTTTCCTCCTTCCCTGTTTACTGGGACTATCAACCTGCTGCACAACACAGGCTGTGCAGGCTCAGAAAGGTGAGCATCCATTCCCTCCCTCTCCTACTCATTTGCAAATGGCTTCTGAGTGTACTGTGTTTACCAGCACTTCCCACAGATACCAGGATGGCTGAGGTGAGCAGGGGATGTGGTCCCACCCTCAGGCAGGTGCATTCTGGGAAGAGAGAGAGAGAAGACAAGCAAACTAACACATACACAACACCTCAGGTGTGGGGAAATGCTGCAGAAAAAAATAAAACCTGGAGACAGCTGTGTGAAGACCTGAAGGGAAACCTTCCAGCTCTTGGGTCACAAGAGCAGAATCCTAAAGGAGCCCCTCATGTTCACTACAGAGAAAGGTCAGCAAGAGACGTAGCAGACTGTGAACTTGGCATCGGCGATTCTCCTCGTTTACTGTCTCCAGCAGACCTGTGTAGCTGGTATTTTTCTCATCCTTGCTGCATGGATGGAAAATGAAACAAAGTAGAGGACACATGGCTTAAGGGCTTTGCCGTAAGGACAGAGGCAAGAATGAAGTTCACATACCACTTACACAAAGATTAGCAAACCAAGAGAAGGTGGACAATGGACCCCTGTAAAACAGGACATTGCTAATCAGAGGGCTATGACGTCATGAAGCCGTTCTCAGCTGAGGGCTGACATCCTCACAGAAGTGGTCACATTCTTATGTGTGGACCAAGTTTAAGGAAGTCAAAGCACAGGGAATGGTGCCAGGACTCTACAGCCTTTGTCTTGCCCACTCTGCTGTTCTCACGGCAGTAGGGAGGTATCAGTCCCCAGACTCCATAGTAAGAGTGTAGAGAGACAGACAGAGACAACAGTAGGCAGAGAGGTTGTAACTCAGATGCAGAGAGCCGCATGCCGATAATTAGTGACCCAACAGCACAAAATAGGGAATCATTGTGATCTGTGTTCATCTTCTATCCCTTCTCCTTAATCCTTAACACGATGAACATTCCCAGGTTGCTTCAAAAGAACATAAATATCAGCATTTGGGGCTCTGAGTGGTGAGTTCTCTGCCACCCACTGCACGTTCTTCTATCTGACCCAGGAAGTCGGCTGCTCATTACAAAGACATGCATTTCTCAGGTTCTCAGTTCAAGGCAGAATCTGACAGAGCTTTGAGGAGAAACAGAGAAGAAGCCCTCTGAACAAAAATTCCTAAGCAGTGAAGATGGTATCTATAGAATTCCGGGGCTGCTTCCGATTACCTGGTATTGGCCACTGTTCTCACTCTCCTGGCATCCTTGCTTGGAGGACCACCTGCCAAATTGGCTTTGGTATTGTGTGGCATGTGCAGAAAGAATATTTTGAATTAACCACCATAAGATCTCAACAGGGCTTTCAGCCATCCACAAGGAACAGAAAGCAAATTGGGATTCAGGCATATCTGCCAGAAAAAAAAAATCTAGACTTGAGGGGCCCAAATCCTGAAGAAAAATGAGACAGAAAGACGTGAATACTGCCTTCCAAATTGTTCTCAGAGCCGTGAGAGGTCATTAAACGGTGTAGGGGGACAGCCTGATGAACTAAATTAGAAAGCTACTTAAAAGCTGAGCAAAGTTGAGAGCCTCCTTAAAAAGCCAGGGGGGTAAAGGCTTGGAATAGCAGACAGTCAAGGATAACAGGAGCGACAGCATCAGAGGGTTTACATAAGGATTGAGGAAACTCCCAAGGAGATGCAGATACTTTTCACACAGAGAGAACTCCGGATGCAGTGTTGGGGTGCACCTCCCCAGAGCTGCTCTGAGCTTAAAGACCAGGTGACCCCATGACTGTTCCAACAAGGGTCTTCTTGATTTAGTTTTCATTTGGGGCCATTCTGGATGAAGCCTCTATCTCCACACATTCCCATGAAGGACCCCAACTCATTTTAGCCACAGTTATGTCATTTTGCAAAGAAGCTCAGTTCAGAGAAGGGCCCCCCGGAATGCTGAGCAAAGCAGGATACCTGAGGTCAGAACGAGGACAGCCTTATCAGGCTGCAGGACAGGGGATTTATGGTCAGACATCTGGTGAGATACCCAGGACAGCCTTATCAGGCTGCGGGACAGGGGATTTATGGTCAAGACATCTGGCCTAGGTGGAAACAAAGACTTCAAAAGACTGACCATATATGCTTGAGATAGGGACAGGTCAGTTATCTGGTTTCTTTGGTCCAGGCCAAGGACCACGAGGCCTGCCCTCAAATTCACCCCTCGCCTCATTCAAACTGACCAATGGGACTCCTGTAACCGCGCTTTTGCTTCTGTAACATTGCTTCTGCCTATATAAAGATACCCCAAGACGTAGCTCGGGGTGCTCAGTTTTCCATGTGACTGCAGCACCCACAGGCCTGTGAACATTAAAGTTTGCCTCTTGTTCTTGCATCCAGTGACTCTCGGACCTGGTTCTTGGGCACGGGTCTCCACGCGTGTGAGACACCCTCTGGGTGCTCTTTCACCCAAAGAGCATTTTCGTGGTTTCTCTTCTTCCCCGGCCGGGGATTACAGTGGCTACTTCATGAGCAGGTACCATCAAGGGTCTCATGAGAGTGAGCTGTGAGAGAAATGTCAGCATGACTTGGTGGTCGCGACTGAGGGTGGAGGATGGGAATCCCCAGGCCCTCACCTTCATTGTTTACTGAGGGTGGAGGATGGGAATCCCCAGGCCCTCGCCTTCATTGTTTACTGAGGGTGGAGGATGGGAATCCCCAGGCCCTCACCTTCATTGTTTACTGAGGGTGGAGGATGGGAATCCCCAGGCCCTCATCTTCATTGTTTACTGAGGGTGGAGGATGGGAATCCCCAGGCCCTCACCTTCATTGTTTACTGAGGGTGGGGGATGGGAATCCCCAGGCCCTCACCTTCATTGTTTACTGAGGGTGGGGGATGGGAATCCCCAGGCCCTCACCTTCATTGTTTACTGAGGGTGGAGGATGGGAATCCCCAGGCCCTCATCTTCATTGTTTACTGAGGGTGGAGGATGGGAATCCCCAGGCCCTCATCTTCATTGTTTACTGAGGGTGGAGGATGGGAATCCCCAGGCCCTCACCTTCATTGTTTACTGAGGGTGGGGGATGGGAATCCCCAGGCCCTCACCTTCATTGTTTACTGAGGGTGGGGGATGGGAATCCCCAGGCCCTCACCTTCGTTGCTGATGACGCCACCCGCCGCTCTGTTTTAAATGACCTTCTGTTCTCACTGGCCTAGGACACACTGACAGAAAGATCTTCACCATCCATCCCCGTTGTTGAAATTTAAGAAAGAACTTTCCTGGGACTGGAGAGGGAGCTCAGTGGGTGAAGTGCTTGTCGTCCAAGCATGAGGACGTTAATCCCACCCCAGAACACGTGTAAAAAGCTACCTGTGGTGCAAGACCTACAATCCCAGCACTGGAGGTGTGGGAACAGGAGGATCCCAGGCACTGTGAGTTAGCCAGCCAGTCCAGGTTGGGAAGAGACTGTCTCAGAAAATCAGATGGAATTGAGGAAGAAGACCCCGAAATTAACCCTTTGGTCTCCACATGCAGACTAATATCTACACATGCATGTAGTAAGACATATAACACACATACACACCTGCACATACACACACGTGCGCGCGCACACACACACACACACACACACACACACACACGCACACAAATAAAAGAAAAATCACCACCTTCAGAGCTAACTCTCCTGGAATCTTTTGGTTCTGATAAAATAAGTATTTAAGGATTTTAAATATGCCACATTAGCTACGCTGAATAAGTCAGGGTATTGGTGCTATTTTTATTTAGGAGCTTAATCAATAAGCAAATTGCCCACTTAATCACTTACAAAATTAGCTAATTCATTCCAAATTGGCTGTAGATTTGGAAAGGGACAAAGAATCACACCATGATTTGTCTGAGGTTTCCTCCACCATATCTGGAAGGAAGTGATGTGATGTACAATCTCGCAGCCGAACTCCTGCATTCCATACTGGGGAGATGCTAATGGGTCTGTGTTCCTTTTCCAGCAGGTTCAGAGCCTTAAAACTGTATTTCAAAAGCAAAAAAAAAAAAAAATCCCACTAACAATAGTCAGTGTTTGTCATTAAGGAATTCCAAAACTCCACCAGGAAACAATAGGTACTCAATTTTAAGGAAGCCAACTTATGCGAACTAGGAAACCATCTCAAAATCAGACATGATTTATAGTCTCAAGACCTAATATATGACAAGACAGATGGGTGCAGACAGTGACTACCTCTTCTCATTTTTTATGAGAGGAAGCATGTGCGGATATGAGATAAAGCATTTCTTTTTTCATTTTTGTTTGGCCTGTGTGGAGTTTATTCTCTCCTACTCTATCTTGATTTCACACTGAAGATAATTCTGAAAATATAATTGAATTTAGAGATCATACAAATTAGTAGTTAAAATGTGCTTATGATTCTTGAGAGGCCCATACTTCCTCTGGAATGTATACTTTTTCCGGTAATAAAACTTTAGCCCAATTCTTTTTTTCTTAAGATGTACTTACTTATTTATTTTTATGTGTATGTGTGTACCTGCATGAGTTTGTGCACTACGTGTGTGTAGGAGACTGTGGGGTCCAGAAGAAGGCGTAAGATAACCTGGATCCAGGGTTTCAGGCAATGCTGGCAACTGAACCTGGATTCCCTGCAAGACTATCGTGCACTCTTGATCACCAAGCCACCTCTCTAGCCCTTTGCAGATCATGATAGATGAAACCCTCACTACCATGTAGTTGAACTGTAGCAACCTGCCAAGCTGTAAAGTAGCCAGTGATCACACAAGTTATTGTAACCCACTTAGTAATTGTTGCAAGAGAGAGAAGCCAGTGAGTTAGTTAATGGACCTCTATCTCTGTGATGACTGTGCCCACACTCCCCTCCCCTTCCTCCCTTTCATCATCCTCCCTTGCTCTGTCTTGAAGGATAACTCACCTCTCCATCTTGTAGCCCCTGGACTCTCCTTTTCCCTCTGACATCTAGTGAGACAGAGCCCATGGGGGCCCAGGAAGAATGGTGGAAAGGAGGAGTGAGGTCAGTCTTCATTCCTCTCATTCCCTCCATGTTGAACAACCACATCTGCTCCTCTGAGGTGGCCATTTCCCCACGTACACAGCTCTCACTGGGTCTGGTAAGGCTCCCACTGCGTGTCCTTCCAGCCTCGAGCTGAAATGGCATCAGGAGGCCTCGGTTTGTTGGTAGATCTCGTTAGTTCCTTTCATGTTGGCCATACCCAGTCAAACATTTCCTCTTTTACATGATTTCTTTTGTGTGTGCTGTTTCTTTCATCTAGAACTGTAACTAGTACATCCTTCCCAATAGTTCCAGCTCCCAGACGGCCAGTGTCTGTGATTTAGAAACTCTGATTACCAGCCACATTCTATGCCTGCAGAAATCACAGCCCAGCTAGGGTTTGTAACTAGCCCAAGGTCACACCGATACCAAATAACAGATTTCAGTTTGGCTACACTATAAAATCTTTCACTCTCACGTTCTTGCCCTGACCTATAAACCCCACTGGACTGCTTCGGAATTCTTCCAGAGAGTTGCTCGACCCAGTGGCTTCTCCTATTATCATGCCAACTCTGGGATTTACTGTATATTTGGTTTTCATGAGTCACAATTAAAGTGTGGCGTTCTCCCTCAAAGTCATTAGCTGATGGCCTCCAATCGTAAGGTGACGCTTTCAATTAATCCACCAGACAATCTGTCCTTGCTGTGCTTCGTCTGCTCTTGTTAACATGCCATTAGCGTGGTGCAATGTCCAGCTTCTTTGCTTCTGAGCAGCGCCAAACGAGGCAGGAACTGTGATGGTTTAGACTTAGATGAAGCTGGAATGGACTTTGCGAGCTTGTGTTTGAGCTGGTGAGAGAATGAAGCACTGTGTAATGTCATTTTTGGCAGTAAAGTCAGGAAGTCGCCGTTCACATGTGTCACCATTCAGAAGCTACCTGGGGTCACTCTCATGTTCGGGATGTGGGATGAGGTTGAAGGACACACAAAACACTAACAGAAAGCAGCCAGCTCCCCGTGCTACACATGTTTATTTTAATAAGGACCGACTCGTCATCAGGGCTTGCTACGGGTAATGCTGTTACAGGGATCTCTTGGCTGTTGTCTTCCAGAAGAAAGGGACAGTTTGAACAGAAGTTTATTTAGCAGATCTAAACTAAGCAAGTACTGTAAAGAGACGTTGGAATGGGCTGTCCCAAAGTAGGGAGCATCCTGGTGTACAGAGGATTTTAAAGAAGGTTTTTGAATATTTATAAGCTAGGAGGCACATTCATAGTGTATAGTAACCTTTTATTATCCTCAAATTAAGGTCACCATTTAAAGGGTATTTTTTCCTATGATCCTCCAAGAAAATCTATATGCAGGAATAAGGCTTATTTATTCAGTTTATTACTTTTTAAAATAGTGTGTGTGTATGTGTGTAGCATGAGGGCCGGATATGTAACAAGGGCTGGCTTGTTGGGGTTTCCGTCCCGCCCGGTACTCCACAGCCGGCAAATCCCAAAGAGAAATCACACACAGAACTCCATAAGGTTATAAATTGATTGGCCCATTAGGTCAGGCTTCTTGTTAACTCTTATAACTTATGTTACCCCTTTATCCTTATCTACATTAGCCACATGGCTCCGTACCTTTCTCAGCTGGGCAAGTTACATGCTGCCTCTTCGGTGGTCTGCTCAGGAGTGACAGAGGGAGCTTCCTGTGTCCCAGAATACTCCTGTTCTCACTGCATTGCCTCTACTTCCTGTCTGGCTTTCCCGCCTATACTTCCTGCCTGATCAATCAGCGTTTTATTAAAATACATGATTAACAGAGTACAGACAATTCTCCCGCACCATATGCGTGAGTGTGTGTGTGTGTTGTGTGTGTGTGTGTGTGTGTGTGTATTTGACTTTGACTTTGTGGGTAGACACACATGTGTGTGTCAGCAGTCTAGAAGAGGGTGCCTGGTCCTCTGGGGCTGGAGTTTCAGAAGGTTGTGAGACTCCGCTTGTGGGTGCCGGTCACCAAACTCAGATCTTCAGGAAGCACAATGGGAGATCCTGCCTACTGAGCATCTTCCCAGTCCCAGGCTTGGGGATTCCGTATGGATGCTAATTGCAAACCCCTTTACTAGATAAGGCCTAAGGCACAGAGATGTTGCTAAACTCAAGTAAATTGAGATCACTTGACTGACTCCAAGTCAGAGCTCAAACCCTGGTTGTCCAGTATCCATCCCGCTCTTTCTTTCCCATATGACTTGATAGACAAGCCCTCACCCACCAGCTTCAGGGGTCATGGCTATGAACTTTCTCATTTCTGTGGCAAGAAAACTCTCCCATTTGGGCATCAGCCGAACCTCAACTTTAAACAAAATAACCAAGAACATATTCCCCATGGTTTGCATCAAGTCTTCTCCTGCAGTCCACGTTCCTGGATTTCAAAACAGAGCCCCGAGCTATCACACTCAACATCTCAGTTAGGTGGATTTATTATAAAGCACATTTTGTTCAGCAAATCAAATGGCTTTTGACACATGTCTCTTGGTACTAGTTCTCAAAGAAAACAAAGCAGAGACACAGATGTTTTCAGATAGGGGTATCTAAAACCAGCCTTTAGGAAGTGTGTTATGACTTTCTACCAGCAGAAAACATATCCATCAAACACCATCCTGCCTTTGAGCATCTGTGGGAGGCAAGAAGGTACCAGGAGTGACAATTATTTAACTCAAGAGGCCCTAGTGGGGAAAAGTACCCAGACTTCTAGGCAAGATGACACTGGATCTTCCCCTGTGAAGAAAGCTTCCACACCAAGTTCTGGAAGTAATTAATTCTTGAGTGGGGGTGGGGAGTAGGGAGAAGGAACATGCAGGTCTAGACTTAGCTCTGCTCTTGGAAAAAACTGAGGACAGAAGGTTCTGTAGGGTAATGACTGCTTCCCTTTTGTTCTTTTAATAGCAGCCTCTTTCTGGCTGGGGGAGATGGTTCAGTGGTTAGGAGCACTGACTATTCTTCCAGAGGACCTGGGTTCAATTCCTAGTACCCATGTGGTGGCTATTGACTGTCTACAATTCCAGTGGATCTTATGCCCTCTTCCGGCCTCTTGGGCACTGCTCTCACACAGCGTACATACATACATGTGAACAAAACACTCATCACATAAAATGACAGTAATTAACTCTTTCAGTGCAACCCCTTTAATCTCCACAACCTTAGTCTCCAGACCACAGTAATGATATCGCCAGGGCATCTCTCTAGATTGTGTTGCTGAGATTTTTTAATTCACATGTTTATCTGACTTCCTTAATTTTTAGGAAATCTTCTAACAGCCTTGGGAAGCCCTCAGCCATCTTCCCCATAGAGCTCACTTCCAATTTGTTTTATTTCTCTCTTTTCCCTGAATTACAAATATTCAAATGTTAGATTTTCTAACTGTCCCCTCTCTAATTCTTGTTTCACAGTCTGCATTTTGAACTGTTGTTCTTGCTTTTCTCCTCCTCCTCTTCTTCCTCCTCCTCCTCCTCCTTCTGATTTTCTTTTTTTCTTTTAGGATTTTTTTGTTTGTGGGTTTTTAATGGTTTTTTTTTTTGGCCTCAATGTCCCTTCTAGTCTACCAATTTATCTTCAGTGAGGAATCTGTCCTTAAACAAGCCACTAGGTTTTAACCTTTTGTCCTGTTTTGTTTCCTCCCAGTTTTGAATTTCCACCATCCCGTTACAGACTGTATTTCCCTGCTGTGATATTTTTCAGTTTCACCTTTCATCTCACTAAGGATAAACAAGGTCATGAGGTCATAGTCAGGCCCAGGGACACCAGAATGGGAGGTGTTGTAAATGGTATCTGCTTTAACCTTATCTTGATTTCAACTAATTTTTATCTCCAGCAATAGCTTACCTTGTGCAACTGCTTCTTTGTTTTCCATCTGTTCGCTTTGTAAAAAGTTCATGCTGCGATCTGTGAGTGTGCAAAGCTGACTGTGAATGGGATGGCAGTGTGTTCTTCCAGGGGGAATCACACGCCCTGCACACTCACCTGCGAGTGCTCTCAAGCCAAGATGAGCTTTACCCAGGATGCTTCCAAACAAGGATGTGGTGTTCACAGGGAAGCCTCCTTCTGTTTCCCATTTAGTCCAAAGGTACCACCCTTGAGACCCAAAATACTGTGGGGCAGAGTTCCCCAGACTCCCATCCAGTTATAAAATGTGCCCCATTGACACCAGCATCCCAGATAAATTTTCTAGGGTTTTTGTTGTTGCTGTTTTTGCTGTTTGTTGTTGTTGCTTTGGTCTTTTGTTGGTGAGAGGTCAGCTGTTATTTGCATTTGTTCTTTCTTGTCCTAAATGGGAGCACAAATTATTTTAGAACCACCATTGGATTACCTGACCTGTCCCTGACGTGAAGTAAAGGTTCTCTTGTATTTAGCTTCATCAATCCAGGGGTCAATGATAAATGAGTCTTCATTTGATTGAGAATGGTTTTTAATCTCCTCTTCTGAGAATTGCTTTTTTCTATATGACATAGATTCACAATGCACAAATCCAAAAGCATCTAATCCCCCACCCTGCTCTGTCGTGTCTCAGCAGATACAAAGATAACCACATCATCTGGTTCATGGCAGGAAATGTCAATTATGAAACAGAGTCTACATTAATCTCTGCGTATGTGCATGTGTGCGTGTTGGTGTGTGTGTGTCTGTGTGTGTGTTTGAGTGTAGCATGTGCGTGTGTTTGTGCTTATGTGTGAGCATGTGTATGTATGTGTGCACATATACACACGTGTTCATGTGTGTGCATTTACGTGTGCATGTGCATGAACAGCCGTAAGTGGACACAATACAACTTCACCTGTCTGCCACTCTTCAGGCATCCACCTTGGGTTTTTTTAGTGTCTTTGACTGTCCTGGAGAGTAGCAAGTAGAATATGCTGGCTGGCCAGAGAACCCCCAACAATCTGCCTATCTCAACCTGCTATAGTGATGGCATTATAAGCACACACCATCACTCTGGGCCTTTAAAAAATGTAGGTTCTGGCTGGTGGTGGCACAAATTTTTAATCCCAGCACTTGGGAGGCATGGGCAGGCAGTTGTCTGTGAGTCCACGACCAGATTAGTCTACAGAGCTAGTTCTAGATAGTCAAGACTACACCAAGAAACCCTCCCTCTAAAAAGAGACAATAAATAGATAAATATGTAGGTTCTGGACATTGAACTCAGGTTCTGATGTTGTAAGGCAAGCACTAACCAAGAATTATCATTCCTGCCCTGAAATTCATATTCAAAAGGTTTCAAACTTCCAAAATATTACATATTTCTCTGCCATAAGCATCTGGGTCCCAGGAGTAGGCATTCTTTCTGTTTTAAAGTGAAAGCAGGGCACAGATAGCCATTAGTCATGGAAAGGAATTATGATACAGGGAATGTAACATAAACCAATGAACAGCCATGCTGCTTGCTTGCCTACTGTGTGGAGCTTGCCTCAGAGCTGGCAGGTGGAATATTAAGAGTTGGTTGGGCATCTGTAGGATTAAGGAGATTGCTGACTCTAGGAAGAAAATGGGTTTAATGCTAAATGTTAGGCCAACTCAGAAAAACCAGTTCAAGCTTGTGGATCGATGTCCTACCTCTGTGCTGGTTGCTTGAAAGCTTTCACATGGGTCCTTATAATTGATCGTGACCTTTAGATAGCTCTTTTTGCAGATACAAAACTTGGGTGTGCAATTAGGAAGTGGTTTGTACTGCAGAGGTCATTCCTTGCCTGGCTTTTGGCATTGGGACTTGCAGCCTGGAGGTGGTCATTACTAACCATTGCTCCTCATCATGGGCTTAATGAAGGCCTTACCCCCCCACACACACACACAACTATGACAGACCTCAGCCTGGATGGTGCACCTGATGAAGGGACCTTTGTGGCATGGTTGCAGTTGTTTCCTGGAGTATATGAAGACATTTTTTCAGATGTTTCTGGGTATCTCATGGTTTCTTTGATAAGTGGAGATCAGGATTTCTGATAGGAAGAAGGTGAGTACCCATCTTCATTCTCCATGGAGCGAAGGACACATGACTCCTCGTCACCCATTTTCCTAAGCATCCTCCCGCAAGCGTAGAGGCTTGTGAGGCACACCTGGATCTCCACTCCGGTGCTCAAGAGCTCTCATAAGAGACGGTGAAGCTAGGGCCGTGCCTCTGCTCTTTCCTCAGTTCACTCCAAAGAAAGAATCCTTGCACAAGAGCACGCTTAACCAATGTACATGGTAGGATATTGCTGACAGCTAGACTCTGTCAACAGACACGGTCATGCTTGAGAGTCTCTTCAGGCTCTCATGACTTGTTCTAGTCCATTGTTTTCCATATACCAACAACCTGATGCCCACCTCCAGGATACTCTCAGGAGCCATCTCTTTATAGTGTTTGGGAAATACGATTAAAATGTAAAACTCTCCTGCCAGACTAGAAAACCTTTCCACAAAAATGAGAAATACAAGAAAACAGTTTTGTTGCTATGCAAGCATTAAACCAGAATGGGGGGAGCATCACAGGCTATCAGTTAAGGGATAGGAAAACTGAAAGAGTGTGTGCTCAGGCAGAGAAACCACACTACCTCTGTCCCCTCAAGATACAGAGTAACCAGTCCTCAAGTGAGAGTGTAAACAGACATTTGTCAAGCACACTCCATCCCAAGATCCCCCTGGCAACTGCATCCTAATATGCATTACCTAATTCACTTTCATTTCTTTATTTATATTTTATGTATATGAGTGTTTGCATGCGTGTCTGTGCACCATGTGTATGCAGTGTCTTTGGAGGCCAGAAGAGGGTGACAGATCTCCAGGAACTGAAATTCCAGATGGTTGTGAGCTGCTATCTGGGCACTGGGAATCAAACCCAGGTCCTCTGGAAGAGCAGCAAGTGCTCTTAACCACTAAGCTACTTCTCCATCAACCCCCCAACACACACACACACACACACACACACACACACACACACAATTAGTTTTGCCTGTCTTTATGGCAACAGCTGGTTCTTGCCCTATTATCTGATATTGGTCAGGAAATGGCTAAGTCATGATCCCAGAATGCTCATGAAAAGAAATTCTGCATCATAAAACTAGTCAAAGGTATAATTAATGCCTAAAGCTAGTATATATGAAAATTACACATGTACACATGTACGCATGCCACCCCACCCCAACACATGGTAAAGCTTTACAATTAGGAATTCTCTAGAACAGCTGCTCTAGGAAAAGAGAGGACGTGTCTCTTCCCTCACAGGGAGAACTAAGTTTTATTTTAAAACTGTTTTTACTGCATTTAATACCTTCATGGATAATTATTTACTATTTTAATTCAATTTGCTGACTTTTAAATATAAATCCATCCTAAGCTATCAACTTCAAAAAATATAGGCCTGGGTGTATTGAAGATATTTTTAATTTAGAATATAACTGTCATCATCACAGAAGAACTAGTCCAGCAGAGACACGTGGTCCAGTCTTCAAACAGGAATGTCCAGAAAAGAGGGGGCTCTGCTCTCAGCCCAGGCACCTCTCCCAGAGCATCCCAGGGAGTGGCATACTGTCTACTGAAGACTTTTGCCAATGGAGAACACCAACAGTGCAAGCCACACCTCTCCAGATCCTACTCGAGAAGGAAAAATGTTGTGTGTGGGTCTTGACTATTGAATCCTCCCAAAGAAATAGCCTATTTTAAAGTTGCTACTGGAAGATCCTACCACCAGGAATGCAGCCCTGGGGTCTGCAAACAGATGGCCAGCCCTGGGGTCTACAAATAGGTGACCAGCCTCAGGTCTGCAAACAGGTGGCTGCTACCTCAGTTCTCTTAGAACATCTCCAAGTCTGACAGTGGAAGACAGCAAAGAACCCAGGTCCTCAGGATCTCCTTGAAGATAGAGTCAGTAGGAGGGCCTGGAGACCAGGACAGGGCCTTGTCCCAAGACAGTAGTAGCCACTCCAAGCAGTGACTGCAGCCAAGTAGCCATGATGCCTCACTTGGCTCCTACCAAGAGTTGCACATGAACCTGTGACTTTGCCAGACCTTCAATTCTCAAGATCTTCAAAAGCCACCAAGAATTAAACAAAGGCAGAGATGAGATAGTATTGTCTCCTGTCACCTGGTCTGTCTTAGGGTTTCTCTTGCTGTGAAGAGACACTATGACCATGGCAACTCTAACAAAGGAAAACATTTCTTTGGGATTGGCTTATAGTTCAGAGTTTTAGTCCATTACTGTCATGGTGGGACATGGCAGCCTGCAGGCAGTCATGGTGCTGGGGAAGTAGGAGAGTTCTATATCTGGATCCTAAGGCAGCAGGAAAAGAGAAAGTGACACTGGGTCTGCCTTGAGCATCTGAAACCTCAAATCTCACCCCTAGTGACACACTTCCTCTAATGAGGCCACACGCACTCCAGCAAAGCCACACCTCCTGATAGTGCTACTTCCTGTGAGTCTGTGGGGACCATTCTCATTCAAACCACGACATGATCCACGTGGCGATGCTCCAGCTCCAGCCAGGGAGCCAATGCACCCAAATACTTTCCCATTCTCCCTCGGCCACCAGGCTCCTTCCTGTGAATGAAGAATGGTATCATCAACAGCCCGTTCCCTGTGAAGAGAGGAACATTATGATTTTGTTGCTGTCACTGAACAACATTGTTTTATTTTCACCCCACCCTTATTTTATAAGTGAGGAGATAATACTGTATTTCCATGTATAGTGATGAGATATGTATTCATATGTAAACAGATCCAGCATGTTGGTATACACCTACCAACTCACCACTCAGTAGATGGAGACAGGAAGATCAGGAGTTCAAAGCCAGCATGGACTCCATGAGACTCTGTCTCTAATAATTAGCAACAGCAACAAAGTACTATAAACAAACAAGAATGCAAGTCATTACACCAAGGTAGAGTTCCCATAATAAAGACCACAAGAAAATTCTAGAAAAACTGGAGTTAGAGGGAGGCCATGTTTCACTTGTTCCACTCCCTGAAACAGAAATGGTCAGTCAGTATTTCTTGAGGTGTTGCTTGCTTGACATCCTGTTGATGTGTCTCCAAGCTTGTGAAACAGAGACTCAAGAGTGCCATGCCCCACGGCTGGAACTCTGCAATCAGATCCCTGAAGGATGGAGGAAACGAGGGAAGGGGGGATCCAGCTTAGTCTGTGTAGTTGGCCACCACCAGCTCTGGTTTTAGCTGACATAGATCAGACTCTTAGATGGTAACTAAGCCTGAAATCACAGCCATAGGAAGACAGGACAGAGAGAGGGTACAGTCACATTCTCACTCACATGTTAAAAATAAATAAAAGGCTATCACTCTAGCATCGTAAATGCTACGGAGGGCGACAGAATGCCATTCTGTCTCTGCCAGCAAAGGGCTCACAAGGGGATGGTAGATGGGTTTGTAGGAGCAGGCTGGTGACAGCAGGGCCACCGCACAGAGAGGTTCACAGATGTGTTTGCTCAGGGAACCAGCAGCGAAAAGACTGAGAGAGAAGAGGGGAGTAAAAGAAAGAGAGCTGGAGAGATGGGGGGAGATACAGAGAGGGGAAGTGACAGAGAGGAGCAGACAGAGACAAGAGAGAAGGTGAGAGGAGACCCAGAGAGGAAAGAGGGAGAGGAGGGAGATGTGTGAAGATGGATGGAGAGACGAGAGGGAGAGAGAGATACTGAGAGACAGGAAGAATGGGGAGAGAGAGAAGCAAATCCACATCTCTGTCTTTTCCAGAGCTGCATGCAGAGGAGCTGGTCATTAGCGGATTCACACACACACACACACACACACACACACACACACACACACACACACACACACAGGCTTTTGTGTCTCTTCACAGTCTGTCCCTGGATCTCATTTTGTTAAGGAGAACCACTGTCTAATGGAGCTGAGCGCTGACATTTACAGAGGCCGGGAGACAAGCGACACTAATGACATCGTGCTGTTAGCTCAACATCATTTTCACGCAGATTGCAAGCCGTGCTGCACTCATCCCAGGAGCCGAAGCTAAAGGTTTTTCTTAAAAGCTACTCTGCAAATGCCTTAGTTCACGGAAACCAAAACAAGCCAGAGCTCTTTTCCCCGCCAGCCTTGACACTGCAGAGACCTCCCATGAACCCCGCAGCCATGCCTCTCCATGCACACGGCCTCTGAAAGTCAAGCAAACCTGGAATACCACACTGGACAGCCACACAATTATTAATCCCATTTTCTAAGGAGAAGTCAAACACAAACTCAAAATAGCTCAGAAGTAGCTGGAAGCAACCTAGCCTAGAAAGAAATGGGTCCTTCACAGCCCTTGCTTAGGATGAATATCCTCTGCTTACAAGCGCCAACTACCTGCTCTTCAGGAGCCAAGTTTGTTTGTTCAATAAAATGCATATTTGAGTTAGCGTCTGGAAGCACACTGGCTAACACAGGGCGGTCGTCTCTTTCCCCCTTTGAAGCTAATATCAGCCTTGGAGACAAATATAAACCATGCTTTTGCTCAGAGGAATGAAACAGGGACTGCATGGAACAAAGTACATGTTTAGATTGGATCTACCCACCTTATTTAAATATCAGAATTTCATATGTGTACATAATGTGTTTTCGTCAAAACCACTCTCTATTTGCTACACTCTCTTTATTCCCATCTCTTTCTCCCAGCTTCATGTGTTTTCTTTTTTACTTTAACCCACCAAGTTCTCTTAGTGCTGCCTGTGTGTGCAAGGACAGAGTGTGAGTTCATGGAAGGTTCTAGTTATACTATCAGGAGAGAAAAGGATCCAAAAAAAAAAAATCTCACCCAGTTATGAACCCTGCAAGCTACAATAATGATCAGGCTAGGAAGATATGCCCATTGATGAAATAGTGGTATGAAAATTATGGAAATAGCTAACAACTTTTTAATTGAATTTAAAGCCCTTTCCACAAGACAGAACTCATGTCTGATACTCTTAACTGGGCCAAAACCACATTACTGGCTAGGCCATAGGTTCTAGGTAAGAACCTAAAACTGTTATTCTGGCAAAACTTCAATATATTACATGTAAAAATATAACCTATCTTTTTTTCCAGAATTGGGTTATATTATTGCATGCAAGATTGGCCCTATCTTTCTACTGAGGCTAATACCTACCAGTTAAAGAATGGCTTCCTTCTTCATTCATCTTTCTAGTTAACATGCGACTATGACTTTGTGGGATAAAAATTGTGCCCTTATGTTGGGGGAGGTTGCTTGTTTGTTCCTGGCTGCTCAGTTTCATTTCCTGGCTTCCCAGACTCCCAAAATAATCACACAGAAACTATATTATTTGCAATGCTGTTTGGCCAATAGCTTAAGCATATTGTTAGCTAGCACTTACATCTAGAATTAAGCCACTTCCATTATTTTATATCTTACCATGAGGCTCGTGGCCTACTGGCAAGGTTCCAGCTGGCAGCTCATGTCTTTCCTCTCTGGCAGCTACATAGTGTCTCCTCACTCTGCCTTCTTTCTCCCAGCATTCAGATTAGTTTTCCCCACCTAGCTCTATTCTGTCCTATCACAGGCTTAAGACGGTTTCTTTTTTAACCAATGGTATTCACAGTATATAGAGGGAAATCCCACATCACTCTTATAACTTATTTAATTACTTCTACAAGGGAAGAATTAAAAGACATGATACATGGAATGAATGGCTCTTACATACAGAATCTCATGTTCCAGCCCCTGAGGCACTGGCAAAGTCAGGTTTGTTCGCTGCTGCCCTGATGGACCAGGAATGCCAAACCTCTGCTCCAACTGGGTCATACAGATAGAAGTAATTTCTAGCACCATTAAATAACTCCTTGTCTTTGCTTGGTGATGTGTATATGTATGACTGGGCCTGCTTCAGGAGCTCTGTGTACACAAACCAGGCGTGACCTTCCAGCTAGTGTGAAGATTTTAAAGTTTATGTAAAAAACAAGGATCCTGTGGCAAAGAGTGATGTCAATCCTGATATTTTAACTTTGATCAAGATACAACGCTATTAGACTATTCAATTACCTAATAGCGACAACGTTCCAAGGCAATGTTCCCTGGTCTGACATATTAATCTACTTGACATTCAACACATTATGCTGCGTTTTTATAAAGTGATAGCCATTTCAGAAGGCCAGAGCATAAGCCTTTCAGCCTGGCCCCTGTATGCCCTGACCGCTACCATTAATGCACTTATTATTGATGTAAAGGGGACACATTTAAATGTCTCAAGGAAAAAATGTACATGGAGCTTTCGGGAGAGTTTGCTCAAGGTCATTGATGTGCACGTGTTGATAAACCTGTCATGCCTTTTTTTCCATTCTGAAGAGATGGATTTTAGATGTTGGTAAAATTACTTCATCTTCAATAAAAACCCCAGTCCATAACTGCTTCCCCTTTCAGTGAGTTCTCTCCATCAGCTTTCTTTATAAAGACACAAAAACAGGGGAAAGACTCCTGTCACAGGTCTCCCCACAGATACCTGCAATCTCACAGGTCACACACCACTGCTTCTGTCTCAACAACAACTTGTTAAACAGTTTCCAAGTGTGAGGCACAGTGAGGTGTGCTTTGTGTAAACTATCTCATTAGCATCGTAATAAAGGTAGGGACAGCGAACTTTAAGAGTCGTGCAGACATCACTTGGTTTGTTCCACCATGCACTTAATGTGATGCCTCTTGCCCTCCCCACTTAACTCATTAACACTACTCATGCTACTTTTGCCAAATCAAACAGGCTTGTGTGTGCATGCACATGTGTTGCGTGTGTACCTGTATGCACATGCATGTGAAGGCCAAAGGACAACCTCCAATGTCAACCATCAAAAAGACCATTCATTTTGTTGAAACAAGGTCTCTCCTTGGCCTGGAAATTTTCAGTTATGCTAGACTGACTGACCAGTGAGCTCAAGGAAGTCCTTCCGTTTCTGCCTTTCAAGCTCTAGAATGACAAATACATGCCACCATGCTCGGCTTTTTCATTTGAGTTTGGGGGCATCAAACTCAGCTACCTGTGCCTGTACCACAAACATTGTACCAATGAAGCCCAAAACAAGCTTCTAATACCTAAATCTAAGGAACAAAGCCTGATTAGGTACCAACGTCAGTACCATCTGCCATGTTAGTGAGCCACAGAAAACGCCAAACCGTCAACCCTCAGATGTGGCATCTTTACCCACAACCCTGTTGTAGCTGCATAAGAAAGAGTCCAGTTCATTACAAACCCACGACAGATAATAGGTAGTTATCTGAAGCCATTAAGTTATATGTGTGTGCATCCAACACTAATATACTGGTTTTCCCACTGGAGAACATTACGGAGAGTTGCTGTGCCAAATATTGAAGAGAGAACAAGTTCAGACTCCTGGAGCCTGAGCCTTTATCACCACGGGGCAAACCACAGTGTCCTTGTTTCAGCAAATATGTTAGAATATTCTGTATCAAATCCATGTAGTGTACCCACAGAACCATTAGCCACAAAGCATACAATATAGACAGGCAGATGATGAGTGCACATTTATGAAACTATTTTTCTAAGACTTATTTTCATTTGTGGATTATGTGTTTTATATACATAACTCAAGTGTGCAGTTCCCACAGAGGCCAAAAGAGGGCATCAGACCCAGTGGAACTGTAGTTACAGTGTGAGCTGCCTGATGCTGGTGCTGGGAACCAAACTCAGGTCCTATGGAAGAGGAACAAACACTCTTAACTACTGCACCATCTCTGGAGTACTTCAAGTGTGCTTTGAAGTAGCAAAATTTTGATCCATCCATATAATTCATTGATCCATCCTTATAATTCATTGTTCATCACAATTTGTTCATATAAAAACTAAAAGTCTGTTTAGTAGACAAGAGCCATATATACACCACCTTCCATGAATCTTCAACTAGCTACATTGTTTAAATTAATTTGGGAAACATTCATGTAACATCACGGCTTTGAGTTTGAGAGCCAAGAATTGATTCTCCCATGGGGTAAGCACTGAGTTTTTCCTTAGTCATACAGGGTGAACAGTGTACAGTGTAAAAAGAATAGAAACTGAAGCTCATATTTGCTACAAACCCAGCAACTACCACTTTTGCATCTATGTGGGTGTGTTTTCTTTTTCTATAAAACACAACTTTATTTAATTCACATGAATAAAGCTCCCCCTCTTACAGTGTTTAATTTGATGGGTTGAAATCTATGTGCAGAGTTTCACACTCATGACAGTGACAGCCCTGGGAAGGGGAAAATAAGTGCTTAAGGGTGGCAGCTGTTTCCCCTCCCCTTTGGCTATTAGACCTTTGAAACAATAAACCCCAAAGTTAAATATTCCTCCAGAGTCCCATGCTTGAAAAGCTGGATTCCAGTGCCAACCAAAGGGGACTTTGTCACCCAGGAAAAGAATCTACATGGCTCTGACAATTTGTCAGCCAACCTTACAGGACAGACTATGATGGGGCAATGATTTGCGAGACCAGACCTCACCAGGACTGTTTAATTATGTCTGCTTTTTTCTTCTATTTAAACCCACACCTCATGTTAGAACATTCAAAGATGGACTTGCAGCTCACTGGACCCTCTTTGTATTTCTTTCTCTTTCTCTTCCAAGTGTGGCCATTTTGAATAAATTTCCTTTTTCTGTTTCTCAGTAGTATTCATTTCTAATAGGCGTGTTGAAGGTGGATGGCCAAGCTCAGCTTATTGAGACCTCCAGAACCCAGATTTTTACGTTAAAAATTCCAGCAACAACATCACCAGCTGCTTACTATTTTCATAACTTTTCATAACAGATAATTTTGTAGTTAATATGATATGCCTGGTTTCCTTTCACATAACATAATATCCTTAGGGGTTGAATAATATTCTATCATATATATATGGTGGAATATTATATATATATATATCACATAACGTGTTTACTCATTTGTTTGTGGATGGCCATTTGGGTTGTTTCCATTTTGATCCACTAGTAATATTGCCACTAAGATAATTTTATGCAAGTATTATATTAAAGTACATTTCCAATTCAATCAGGCATGTTTCTAGGGGTGAAACTGTTTCTTACTCTCTCTATGTCTCTGTTTGTCCATATAGCCATAGGCAGAATAAAATATCTACTTTATGAGGTTATTGTGAAGATTCTATGAATTAAATCTAAGAAAAAACTACTTAGGGTGTTTTCCCAGGACCATAAACATCAAAGCATTTCTCTTCCCATCACAGCTTGGTCTTAATATCTTCAGTTTCCTCCAGATTGGTACACAAGCAATACATTGGTTATTAATTGCTTAGGATTCCTAGTTCTTGACTCTGAGCTCACTTTTCTTTTCTTTCTTTCTTTTTTCTTAAATAGAAGCAGTTTTATCCTACTTATTCTGGGCCAGATGTTTTCATCTTTTAATACTCAACAAAAATGTCTTCTTGGTGGAATCTTCTCTGATCTCCTGCAAACCTAAATTCCTTTCCCATTCTCTGACATGGTTTCCCTGTTTTTCTGCCATGACTCCATAAAAAACACGAACAACCACTTTACCTGTTAACATTCACACATCCCCACTGTACCATGAAGAGTTGGGCACAGTATATACAATGTTCTTACTTTGATCTCCTTCATCAAGGACTTTATGCTCAAGAATTATCTATTGAATGAGCAAATTGGCCAATTAAAATAATTTTGTGTAATAATATGTTATTGGATATAATTCTCCTAATTTCAATATTTTATTTAATTTTAATTTTATATTAATTTTGGTTTTGTCTTGATTCTAATTTTGCCTCTAATGAGTATAATAAGGTATTTTGACTAGATCTACTTTTATATTTTGATAGATCAATGCATAGATCCAGGTGATACACACTCACTTTAGTCATTTGAGAATAGGCGGAAAGAGGTAAAAATCTAAGATGGTATAACACAGGAGCTGTTGATCCCAGGGAAAAGTTAGTTCTGGAACTCAAAGGTTCATGGTACCTTGAGGAAGTTTCAGATGCAAGTCCTGTATTAAATTTTGAAAAATAAATTTTAAAAAGCCTACATTTCTTAATTAAGTTCAGTTTATCCCAAGTTTGACTCTGTAGCTCGGACCACATTGGTCCTCATCAGCAACTGAACCCTAAAATATGAATATCAGAGGAAATTCTATGAAACATCTAGCAAACTCTTTCTGTGCATAAGAATGTTTAATTTGGGAGCTGGAGAACTCTGTGGTTAAGAACACTTGCTACTCTTGCAGAAGACCTGAGCCCGGTCCCCCGCTCCCATGCCATTTATGTCACACCATATATAACCCAAGCTCCAGAGGGCATCTGTCCCACATGTCTGGCATGCCATGGCAGCTATATTCACATACATACACACATGCACACACACACACACACACGCACATAAAATAAATAGATATAAATATGATAAAAGTGTTATTAAAATTCAAACAACACTGAAGTGTTTGTTGTAGAAAATGAAATAAACTTCTCACTTCAGCCCCATTTTCCTTCCCCAAGATCACCATGGCAGGCATGTTATTCCCTACTCCCAACAGCCAAATTTAAACTGAGTAACCAGTAGCTGCAGAATGGGTCTCTTCTCAGCCCATCTGTCTATCTACTCTGAAATATCAAGAAATTCAGAATCACCCCTCTAGCCATCTCTATCTCTTTGTCCTGCTTTTTTCCCATCAGAACTAAGTTACTATTTTTTAGTTGTGTTTAATTAACAGTTGCTTTATTACTAAACTTTATAAAATATTAGGTTCATGAGGACAGACTTTACTATTTGGTCAGCTCCCCCATCCCTAGCTCTTTAAGATGGCCAGTGTTGGGGAACAATTTCCTACATTTTATCATGGAGGGAAGTTCCTTAAGAATCAGGAAGTGAACAACTCACAAGTCTCAGGAAGTTTCTAAAACTGACCAGATACACAAGACTCTCCATGCCCAAGGTTATATCAGCAATAAGGACTGTTGAGGAGACTCAGACCAGAAAAACTACTTAGATGAGAGTCTCTGACCAACTGAGCCTCCTGAAAGAGACTCATGCCTGTCAAGTACCTTCAAATTGTAAAGAGAGCCCCAGAGTTTCAGATGTCTTGAGTCATCATCCATTCCGTGGTAAGTTTTTGGTGACATAGTTATCTTTGAGTCCTCCATTCTCCTATAAACAACCCCTCCACTCATATAGCTGTTACAAGTCCCAATAAAGTCATTAGTTCACCAGGCTGAACTTTAATGATATCATAACTTCTGTCAGTTGCTAATTTACTATCTGTTGTGACACTTGTTCACATCTCCCCAGAAATAATGCCTTGTAACATCCAGATGTAATGGGCCTTGAAACCATATCTACTGGAGGACCAGATAACTGTTTGAATGCTACTTTTCACTCTCTCTTTCCCTCTTTGTCCTGTCACCCATTGTGACAGATGCCATAAGTGACTCAGAACAAATTCTCTCCCTTCTATGTCTGGTGGTGACATCAGGGTACAACTAAGCATGGCTGCAGATTTGTACAACCAAACCTTCCCTAGAAGCCTCCCTTGAAGCTGCTTGAGAGTTTTCAAATCACCTCCCTTCTCATTGGCAGTGCAACATCAGAGATCAGATCCAGAATCAGAAGAACATGAAGAATCATGGGAGGAGGCTGGAGAGATGTCTCAGCACTTAAGAGCACTGGTTGCTCTTTCAAAGGACAAGGGTACAATTTTCAACACCCACATGGTGGCCCACAATCATCTGTAACACCAGTTTCAGGGGATCTGATGTCTCTTCTGGCTTGCAAAGGTGTTGCATATATGTGGCACACAGACATACATACAAATGAAACATTTGTGCTCACAAAATTTAAAAAATAAACACAAGGTTGTGTACACTATATTTATGAATGTTGATTATAAGAGGAAATGTATCATCATAAGACTGGGATCAAGTTCACTAGTAGAAACGCTAAGGTTCCCTGTGTCCCCTTACCACCATTACCTCCTCCCCCAAGAGAAAGGATAGAAAGAAAAGGAGCCCCTACTCAGGGTGTGATGTGGAAGGGTTGCTAGGGATCCTGCAGGAGACATACACACTTGCATTTCACATCTCCCTCTACAGGTGCACTGAGTTATTGCTTCAAGGGACATTGAGCAGTTTTCTGGGGACAACTGTCCAGGCCGGCCCCCTCCCAGAGGTCCCAGTGTAAATGTTGTGCTCCAGTGATGGGCAGGGCACAGCAGCCGACATGTCAACAGGTCTTCAAACCAGAGAGACAAATAAAAGAACCTGAAGTCAGCCAGAGTCGGGGAGTGGAGTTATGAAATTTTTGAGCTCATTTTTATCATCTACAAACTTTCCCATAAACTCTGTCCCAGGTGGCTGGTCAAACACTTGAGCCTTGAAATGAAATCTTGGAGTTATTCCGTCACTCACAGAGACTAAATCCACCCTGAATTGTGCAATAAACTTTAGCCTTTGGCATTTTATGATTTTGAGACTCATATTGCCCCACTTGTTTTATAGTTTATCTTCTAAGCTATTTGTGTTTTCTTTATATTTTTGTGTAAACTTTTTGAAAAAGAGGCATTACACAAGCCTCACAGTGAGGGAACAGCATGCTGTGTACTGTGTTTTTACTTGTAAATAAGAATTCGACTTTGTTTCATGGTTTTGTTTTCTAAAATATTGCCTAGAGTACTATTTTGGATGATATATATATATCTACACACACACACACACACATATATACACACACACACACATACATACATACTGTCTTATTTGGTAGAAAACACCATTGGTTTGTGGCTACCCCAATAAAGCTATAATTATGTAATTATCATTCTTACAAAAATATTTTCAAAAACTTTTTCATGCATATTTGTTCAAATTCTCTAATGTGGACAAAGGGCACAGGCAAGAAAATGAAGATAAATAATATACATGCCCAGAACAGACTCAGTGTGCATTCCCTCCCCACTCCTCCTACTCCAAAATGAATTTGTAAATCACTATTTATAGATCTTCATACATGTATTTCTAGATGAATGTCTAAGTGCCTATCAGGGTATATGGGATGTCTGTGTGTATATATCTACGTGTATAAACACACTTGCATGTTGGTAACCATATCCTATGATGTTTCCTTTATTTTCTTTCCAGAATGTGATGAACATAATAATTTCTCTTTGCTTTTGAACATTCTCCAAACCTGAGGGTGATGAGAGAAAAAACTAATGCCCGACAGCATACTTCAAGGGGTTCGTTATCCGAAAAGCTTCCTGAATGACTCTGCCCCCTGCTTGACTGCCATTTAACTGGTTTTAAGGGATGCACGACTTAAATAAAGATGCTTGCAAGACAGACAAATGTGATAAAATGTAGTGGCTGTACTGGGTCTGCAGGGTGGCTGCCAAAGGTACAGAGGAGATAGTCTCAGGGGATTCAAGATTCCAAAATGCCTCTTGAGATTCTATGCTTCTTAGTCCAGCATAGATCCCAGAGGAAGCAACAAACTAGATTGTAAAATGGAACAGAAGAAAAACCAAGAGGAGATAAGACGTTAACTAATCATAAAAGTTCTGCATACAAACAGTAAGGCCACCAACACCATCCAGATGAGCCAAAGGTCCTCCTGGGTCTCAGTGATTTTTTCTGCCCATCTTCATCCACCTGTAGGAAAGCACAGATGTGTTTTCCAAATGTGCAACTCAATATCAATTTCTTACCGTTGCTTGTAGATGGAAACCTGATTGTTTGTATTCCTGTCTGGCTTCTTTCGCTCATCATCGTAACCTTACATTCTCCTGGGTGTATGACAATGTTTATCCCTGTGATCGGAGTGATATCCAGTCACAAAAGCAATCCATAAAATATTTAACCAGTCACTCACTGACTAGCCATTTGACTATTTAAAACAAACAGACAAACAAAACTTTTACTTTCAACTTACATGTCACAATAGTTAAAAAGAGTTTATGATCTTTGGTTTTAGGACAGGGTAGATGCCCTTGCTGTGGAGGCTGAATTTAGTCCCTGAGGCTTCCATGGTAGAAAGAAAGAACTGACTACAAACAGTTATCCTCTGACCTTCACACACATGCTGTGCACACATAAAAAGTGGATGAGATATAACACAGAGAAATTTTGTTGTAAAAGAGCTCCTGTGCTCTCATCTTTCAGACTGAAGAGGGAATTAATCTTAGGGTTTAGGTGCATTCCTGTATCTCATTTTATTATTTTCTTTTCAGTTCTCCTGTTTCTGCTTCCCTGTAGGCAATTTCACCTTTTTAAAACTTTCCTTTGTTTTATCAATAGCATTATTCAAAGTACTTTGATGTAATTAGTGGTCATTTAAGAAACATACATTGTCAATTTTTTTCTGACTTGAATTTAAGGTGTAGAAATCTTTATTTTTATGTTGATAGGAGTTCTGGTGCACATATGTGTGCACCAGGTACTTGTAGCACCATGCACACCAGGAAGAGGCTATCAAATGGTTTTGAGCCACCGTGTGTGGTGGGAGTCAAATCTGTGTCAGTGCTCTTAACCACTGAGCCCTCTCTCCAATCCTCCCAATTTTCTTTTTAAAGATTTATTTTATGCATATGAATGTTTGTATGCACACATATATGTGCACGCAATGCCAACATAGGCCAGAAGAAGGCGTCAGATCCTTGAAACTGGAGTTACATATGTTTATGAAATACCATATGGGTGCTGGGAATCAAAGCCAGGTTCTCTAGTCGCCCATGCTTTTAACCATTGAGTCATGTCTTCTGTCTGCTGAAGTATAGAAATCTTGCACCCCCTTATTCAACCTCATTGATAATTAATTGTCTGAAAATTTCTATGCATACATCTAAGTCCACACTAGACAGTGCTTCTATTTTTTTTTCTTCAATGATCGAACTTAATTTAGAGAACCCCAGGGGCATCCTGGGAACTTAGAGTTGTTTACCTAGTTGCAGTTTGTGTTGATGGTTTTGCTGTCTGATATTGCAGAACGTCTTCTGTTGCCTCTCCCTCTTTGTCTACAGGGTCTTGCACAGTTCTTCTCTTGGGGTATTTCTGCAGGTGAAAACTTCAACCAGCTTCCTTCTGTCTAAGACCACCTGAATCATCCCTTCAAGCATGAAGGGTTATTTTCTCTGGCTAAAGAAAGAGCTTTGGCTGGGTGGCTCTCACTTTAGCACTTAAGAAATGGTACTTCTTTCTAGCTTCAGTGATGTCCCTTGTCATTCAAACTGCCCCTCCCCCAGGGAAAACCCAGCTTCTGTCTCTCCTGTTTGGGTTTTCCCTCTTTTCTTAGCCCCCATCAGCCTTTAGAGGTCTGGCTGTTTTGTCTTAGTATGTATTTCTTTGCTTTCCCCCATTTAGGGTCTTCTAACCTTCTTAACACTCCAAAGATTTCTGGATTGCTTGCTTGCTTGTTCATTTATTTACATACTTTATTTTATTTTATTACCAAATTTGGAGAATTTCAGTCACTGTCTTTAGAAATCTTTCCAACACCTCCCCTTTCAAATATTCACTGGCACTATAGTGACACGAATGTCCCATATTCTATTACCTTCCAGTCTATGATTCTGTTGCTGTGGTGTGGGTCTTTTTTTTCCAGGCCCGTTGATCAGTGCTGTTAATACAGGCCATCCTAGTTTCTGTGTAGGTCTGTGTATGTTTGCCTACAGCATGTTGCCTTTGTGTAGGTGTGCCTGTACTCACCTGTGTGCGTGCCTGAACACTTCTCATCTGTCTGGCTAATGGCAAGATATGTCCCATCGGTCCACAGCTTGCTCCTCAGGATCCCTTCATGAGATCTTCCCTCTTTCTGGGTATAAGAGCGTATGGAAGACTTTACTTTATGTTAGGTTTCAAAGGCAGAGGCAATAACGGAGAAGGAGGCATGATGGCAGACAGCTGGAGGAGGAAGCTAAGAACTCACATCTTCAACCATGTGCTTCCAAGCAGAGAAGGAACAAGAAATGAGGTGAGGCCATAAATCTTCACCCCCACGGTCACTGTTGCACTTCCTCCAGCAAGGTTCTACCACTCAAAGGTTCCATAACCTCACAGACAGCGCCACCAACTGGGGATCAAATGTTTACACAGCCGAGTCTATGGGGGACGTTTCTCATTTGAACCACTATATCCTTTATAATGTCTATTTCTTTTCTAAAATGTCTAACTTTCCCATTCCTTCTAAGCTTGCTCGTGATTGTTCTTCAAAGCATTTTAAGGACACCTGCTTTAAGATCTATGTCTGACCTTCCTAACATCTGCACACTCTTGTTGATGGCATGTGGTTATTGTCCTTTCTCACTCCAGTTGAGGGATTCCCAGTCCTGGTATGACAAATGTTTGCCAGCTAAAACTGGGCATTTCAGTTATTGTATTAACCATCTCCATTAATGCTCCTGTTTTGCCTGGTCTCATCTGACATCCCTGACAACACTGAGAGTTGGCAGTTGTGCATCACAGCTAACAGATGGAGAAGGAAACCAGTCTTCTCAAACAGCTTTGTCAATGTTGGACGAGGACAGGTGTTCAAGCTCCTCACTTAAGCTTCTGCTGAGAAGACCCTTGATTGAAAAGGCAAAGGCAGTTGTCCACAGTGGTGCTGTGGTGGGTAAGAAAGCTCATATTCCTGACTGGGTAGAAACTCAGCCTCCTCAACAGCCTGTATTGACACTATGAGACTTATTATCACTGGAAAGATTACAGCTTTTGGTTGCTGCTCAGCCTTCTCTGTTGGAACCTTAACAAAGGGTGTTGGGTCACTGTTTTAACAATCTAGTGAGCCACAATTCCAGGCACCACACATGCTCTTTGCAGGCAGGGTCACAATGCTCAGCATGTTGGCTTTCATCTCTCACATACTTCAGCTCAATAGCATCAAAAGTCATTATGTGTGCTGGACAGATGAAACAGGGCTACTTGAGAGAAACAAGATGACTGAGGGTCCCCCACTCTCTGAGATTCCTTCTAGTGCTCTTCCCAGCCATGCCACTGGGGTGCCTTGTTCCCATTTTCAAGCCACCTCTGTCAGCACACAAGGGGCTATCAGGAACAACATTCTAAACTAGAGCAGCACTCACACCTTCTCTGCCCACTAGTTAGGTAAATGCTTAGAGAATGCGGGATTGATTGGAGGGGAGGTCCAGATAGTACAGAGTTGGGAGATCTCAGGATGGGTCATTCATCAGCTGACATGTTTAATAAACACAAAGACTCTCAGACCCCAAATGACGTTTTGTGTCACTTATCAATTCATCCCAACAAACCAAACTCATAATTAAGATTACTGAAATATCGGTGACAGAATCTGCATGCCTCCCCACCCCTTACATCTTTGAAGATGAGGAGCCCATGACTTTCTAGCTTCCACAGATTTTCTCAGAGAGGTATAGTCAGCAATAGGAAAGGCCCATGAGTCTGTCTGATGATGACTTTAATAGAAGTGTTTTCAAATTGACTAGGAACTCCAGAAAAGGAAAATCCCTTTGTCACTATGTTTATTAACTTGACTCTTCCCAAGAAATGGGTTTTCACCACCACCATGCTCTTATTGCTTCTGTTCTAGTCCCACAAAAGTAAAATGTTCACCAAGGCAAGTGACCACAGACACTCAAAAATCTAGTAAACAAACAGCAGGAGCCTGCTTTGAGGGAGGCTAAATTAACCAACTCAAAATTCTACAGCAAACCATGTGCTTCATAGCCCATATCAAGGGCAGGATATTGCATACAATCTAGGAAAAGAGAGAAAAAGAAAACGCTGAGAAACAGTGGTGGGGAGACCTGGAATTCTACAGATCACTGAAACATTGTATGTGACATTTTATTTCAGGTAAAAAGAATAGTTAAGTCATACAACCCTCATGACTCTGTTGTCATAAGTTAATTATCTTCTCACTTGGCACATGTCCATCAGGGTGGAAGGTCACTTTCCACTGTTAGCTCTTGGTAAACTCACTGTTGTCATAGATGAGTCTGGGTCTCAACTTTCTCAGTCCATGAAGAATGGGATATAAGTAGTGCTCAGTAAAATCAGCAGCAGACATTTTCTTTGGCTTGTGGATGTCTTTGCCTTTAGGATCTGATTGAAGAAATAAATGTCCTTTAGACTTTCTGAGAACAGTGTGCCTCCATCCAACTCACTGGGGGACAGTTCCAGGGTTCTGCTCTGTGAAGAGGAGATAACATTTTGAGCTGCCTGCTCTGTGCTGGGGACGGAATTTAATTGCCGTTCCTTATTGATGCTAATGAAGAGCTTGCACAATGGACATTGCAGTCTCTGATTAATGATTCGTGAACTTCAAAGCTCAGCAAAGAGAAATGTCCCATCCAGGGTCACTCAGAAGTAAACAGTAGGGTTTACGCTTAAGGTTTGGGAGCTCTGAAATTCACATGCTTTTCTCTCTGTGGAAAATTACTTACTTCTGAGTATTAATACTTCTGAGTATTAAAGACATTCTTTCTCAGTCAGCCTCCACCGTCAGCCACATTCAGAGAGTCCGGCTCGATCACATGCTCCATCAGTCCCATTCCAACTGGACTTGGTGATACCCCATTAGATGTGTCCCACCGTCTCAGTGGGTGAACACACCCCTCGCGGTCCTGACTTCCTTGCTCATAGTGGTTCTGGACTTTGATTCTACTGCATGGATGGGCTTTGTGGGAGCCTTGTTTGTTTGGATGCTCACCTTCCTGGACCTGAGGGGGAATGGGGAGGACCTTGGACTTCCCATAGGGTAGGGAACCCTGACTGCTCTTTGGCCTGGAGAAGTAGGGGGAGGAGGAGTGGGAGGAGGGAAGGGGAGAGAAGTGGGAGGAGGGGAGGAGGTAGAAATTTTTAATAATAAATAAATGAATAAATAAAATTAAAAAACAATAATAAAAAGGCACTCTTTCTCTGCCATTACATCATTCAGGGTGTAATTTAAGAAAACAACCAATTAAGTGATGCACGCGTGCTCGCACATACACACACTCACTCACACACTCACACACTCACACTGCTGTGAATCTGTGTTTTCATATAGTCTAACTGAGCTCTTGATAGACAGCATGCTTAGAGCACGATCAGGATCCTGGATTAATTAATAAATCAGAAAGACCCCCTAGAAGTTTTTGTTGCTGGATTTATTTGGTGCCTATCCTGTTCCAGGCATTGAACTTGCAACTGGGGTCCTAGAATTAAATCAGACAGTGTTAGAGATTCAAGGTTTTGTTGTTGGGGGAGATTGCGGGAGGATTTCTGCAATACAATCTGTAAGCAAATCATTGAAATAAAGAGTACTGCACTCACATGAAAGAAATTTACACAGGGTTGCACAACGGCTGTAAGTACTGTGTCTTACAAAGAAGAAAAAAGGTGTGTGTGTGAGAGTGTGCGTGTGTGTGTATGTGTGTGTGTTTATCTGTCTGTCTAACTGACTGTATGACTGAATTCACTTGCCAGCTTCAAAAACCCACCAATCTCTGAGCTTGAAATCCTACCAATCTCTGAGCTTGTCCCAAACTCAGGAATTGAAATCGCTCCCTGTAAAACTCTACCCCCAAGAATCCCTAAATAACTCTGCCTCCCATTCAGCTCTATGCTGTTTTTTAGAGCAGAGGCATTCACCCACTTGTGCCTTTCCCAATAAATCTTTTGTATGGAGTTTGTTGTGCAGCAGGACGTTGTGGTATTCTTCAATTCCTAACTGCCAGAATGCCCTTCCCCTCGGAGCTGCAACACTTGTACTGGGGAAACCTTTACCCTCAGAACCCTAACTCATACACCATCCTGGCAAGAAGAAAAAATTCCAAAGAGAAAGAGTTGTGCCACTGACTACAAGAAGCAACCATCCCAAAAGAACTAGAATTTCCCCTGGAATCTTACGTGGTTGGGAGAGAAAAGCTGAACTCTACTGCCAACCAGGGGAAGAACTTGTCTCCCAGGAATTGATGTCACACAGTTCTAACAACTGTCAGACAGCCTTGTAAGAAAGACCAGAACCTAGTGATATCAATGACAGGAAGGACCACACCTTAGTGACCAGGGCAGCTTAGTGATGCATATATCTATTTAAATCTAAACCATATGTCAGAATGACAAAGATGGACTGGGGTGGTATGTGGACCTCTTATTTATTCTTCTTCCCAAGTTGTCCAGTCATAAGTAACAAGGAGTCTGCACACCAACTCAGGCATAAAATTAGAATCGAATTAAAGAAAAACTTACCTTGTAAACAAATAGCTTTTTTATTTCTATCCTTAAAATAGGCTCAAACCATGTCCATGGTTAAAAAGCTGCTGTTACTCTTTAATAGAGTGGGGATAGAAATCCACTGGACACAGCTATGACTATGGTTAATACTAGACTCCTGCACCCAGAACTGGTCACTCACTTCTCACTCATACCTGAGTACTATTCTGTGTTTGACAGGGTCCCTCCCACCACCAGACTCCCATACTAGCTTAATTTTAAGAAGTTTTGTGCAAATGAACACAAACAGAGATTGAACCAATGATTCTTGCTACTCAGGAGCAGTGATGGCCAAGTTCACCAGAGAGCAAACACAATCAGAATGTAAAGAGACCAACATGACCACAAGGGCACAGCTCCCATCCAGCTTTGGTTTCCTGAAGCTGACGCCACAGATACTGTGTCCAGCCATCCCTACTGAGCCACTACTCAGTCTGTGTCCCTAGTCACACTCATGTCAAGTTCCTACTACAGGCGCCAGCAGTGTGCCAATGACCTTCAATATTTCTCAGTAAATTTGGGACGAGTTCAGTTTTCTGTAATTTCTGTTTATTCACTTTGTTTTTATGTAGGTTTCATCTAAATAGTCTCTTTTCAAAATACCAGAATGTCTTGGTAAATGCAATGGAAAAAAAATCTTTTTCTGTTGTGAATCTTATACTCTAGAGTGAGGAGAGAACCACCGGTTTTTGTTTGTGTGTGTTTCTTTATTGTAAAACTAGTTTTAACTTCAAAGACTCTTTTTTAAAAAGACTATTATTATAATTATTATTATCATATTATTATTATTTTAACGGGTGCACATGTCTATATGTATGCACACTTGAGTATAAGTTCCTGTATAGCCCAGAAGAGGGCATCAGACACCTGTAGCTGGAATTACAGGCAGTTGTGACCTTCTAGACTTGTATGCTAAGAACCAAACCCATGTCCTCTGCAGGAGCACCAAAGGCTCTTAATTGCTGAGCCATCTCTCCTGACCCTCAAAGATTCCTTTCCTCTCTCCCTGCAGCCAGAAGTGAGGAGGTTTTCAGACAGAGTTTTATTGTACATCCTAAACTTGCCTCAAACTCTTTAAACAAATTCTTCTTAATTCTTTGGGTATTGATCTAGGAGGGGCTAGTGGGAGGAGAGTGAGGCTAATATGATCAAAATACACTGTATGTCTGCATAAAATGCCCACAGGACTAATGGAGACAATGAATTTTTAAAGTCATTAGTGTTTTCAATTTTATTCAAGATTTAGTGGCAGTTGGTTTGGAGTACTTGGATTAGCACATGGAATCTCCACTCTATCACTGGGTATCTAAAATCTACATGAAGAGCGTCTCCCCAGCTTGTTTCTGAGGTCAGATGTAGAGTAACCCAAATCAGCCTCAACCTCTCTAGGTTGCAGTATTAGTAACTTGCCAGATGCTATGATAAACATCATGACCAAGGCAACTCACAGAAGAAAGGGTTTATTTGGGTTTATGGTTCCAGGGAAATAGAGTCCATGATGCCAGTCTCTTAAAGGCTATTGACTGAAGGGATTCCCACAACATGGAGACAGGTGGCTGGAGCAGCAATTATGGACTTACAACTTGAACTTTAAGCACAAAGGAGAGAAATCTCATGGCCCACCCCTAATGGCATGCCTCCTCCATCAAAATCTGAATACTGGGATTACAGGAATGCTCCACTATGTCATTTTGGTGTAGTGCTGGGAGTTGAACCTGGGACATCCTGCGTGCTATGTGAGTACTCCACCAACTGAGCCACTTCCCCAGCCACAAGCTTCTCTGTGTTAACATGTCATCCAGGCCGTTTTCAATTAGACTCTTAGACCTGGGTGCTTGAGAACAGTGCCCAGTGGTCTCCCATCTCTGCCTAGAGACTGCATAGCTCTACATGGATAACTGATGGAAACCTGGTAAGTCAACCCTGGCTTTCCTCGCCCACTTTACCATCTCTTTAAAGCAGCCATCTGCTTTCATTTCTGAGCAGTCTCTCCTCAGCTGGCAATGATGGCCAGCACTCCTCCTTCCTTTACATCTTCCTGAACATTTCCCAAATCTTCCTAAAGCCTCCCAATTCTGCGAAGGAAAGAACACCATTGTGCATTGCACCAAGAGCCCATTCATTCACACACACACACACACACACACACACACACACACACATTCACCACATCCACTATGTTCCAGATATATGATAAAGTATTTCACATCTATTGTTATATCTAATTCTCTTGTCATTCTTACAAAGTGGGTCTCTGATTATTCTCATCAGACAGACAGACAGACAAGCCTGGACTGCTTTATAGACTATCAGTGGTCAAAAATTGGCAAAAGGCAGTTAAAACTGGACTGTGCATCATTTGGCTTCAGAGAGAACACTTTTAACTCCACCTGACGCTCTTTCAAAATAGGCTTTGTATAAACTTTCTTTTCTTTCTTTTTCTTTTCAATTTTTACAAAAGCCCACACTGTAAAGTACATTTCAACACTAAATATATTTAAAATTAAGCAGAGGACATATGACTTTTTTCCAACACAGTAGTAGCACACACAGCAAAAAGAAATGCTAAGAACACAGAGTTCTCACAAATGTGGCAATGAGCACTAATGTAAGGGAACCAGGAAAAGAAATGACCAAGACCCCTGGCCTACAGTGAGAAGGACTGGGCTGAATCCAAGCTCAGTGACTGTGACTCATGGCTCAAAGATGGACACTAAAAAGAAACCCAAACTAGCTCATAATTGAGTATAATAAAGGGTTATTTATTTAGGGGTAGACTCAGAGATCACGGTCCTCTGCATGAACGGGAAACATGAACCAAATTCAACAGCTGGAAGAGAGAGCAAATGCACGCTTTACATCGGCATTTATAGTATAAGAGGCCATGCCCAAGTGGGTAACTTAAAGGCTACTGACTGTAGGATTTCCCACAGCAATGGCTGTCTGTCTGACGTATCTGAGTCTCGGTTTCCTTGTGCACGAAAAAAACCAGAATCATGGTTGTTTGGGGGCTGAGCTGGTATCCTAGTTTGATTTCTGTTGCTGTGATAAACTCCGTGAACAAAAACAACTTGGAGAGGAAAGAAATTATTTGACTTACACTTTCATGTCAAAGTCTATCACCAAGGGAAGTCAGGCAGGAACACAAGCAGGAGCAGAGGTAGCAGCCATGGAGGCATACTGCTTACTGGCTTGCTTCCTCTGGCTTGCTCAGGTACCTTTCATATACAGCTCAGGCCCATCTGTATAGGGTTGGTAACACCCGGGGTGGGCTGGGCACTCCTCCATCAATTAGCAATAGAGAAAATAGCTCAAGGCTGTGGCTACAGGCTAAACTGATCGGACAGTTCTGCAGCTGAGGTTCTCTCTCCTCAGGTGATTCTGGGTTAGAGTCAAGTTGACTGCTGAAGTCAACTATGACAGCTGGTATTCTGAATGAACGCAGTGTGCAGCATGTGATAAAATATGCATAAACTCTATCTAAAAGTTCTGGATGGTAGGGAAAAAAAACACTTAACACTAAAATCAAGCTTGCCTCTAGCAAGTCTGAGAAGCCACGGGGACTAAAAGAGCAGGATAATCACAGAAATCATTGCAAATGAAGAAAAGAAGATGCATGGGGAACTCGAGAAAGAATCAAAGTAGAATGTGCTAGTTGCTGTCCTGTTGCTATGACAACACACCTGATACATGCAACTTAAGGAAGAAAGGATGTTATATCTTGGCTCACAGTACGAGGGCACAGTCCATCACGGCAGGGGAAGCACGATGACAGGACCACAAGATGACTGCTGGTTGTGTGGCATCCACAGTCAGGAAGCAGAGAAATGGATGCTGTTCATTGGCAGAGAAATGAGGATGGCACAGAAGACAGAACAGCAAGCTAAGAGAAGATGCTTTTGACAAAGGAGAAACAAAATCAAATATGTTATAGTTTCTCTCTTGCTGGTTCTGTTTTATTGCAATTTTTATTACACGTATTTAGTGTGTGTGTGTGTGTGTGTGTGTGTGTGTGTGCTCCACAGAGAGCTTGTGGAGACTAGGGGACATTTAGAAATCGGCCTTCTCCTTCCACTGTGTGCATCAGGATCAGTCATGAGGATTGGCAGCAAGTGCCTTCACCCACTGAACTATCTCGCCATCCCCTCGTTGGCTCTCATTTTAACCATGGTCTCTCGCCGTGTCTAACTTGAGTTCATGACAGATAATGAGCAGGTAATGTGTATCAGGGTGACGGGCTGCACTGTTGTGATTGGAGGAAGAAGACAGGCCTGGCTCAGGTCGGTGTGGACTGTCAAGTATTTCATCAGAGAAAGAACAGAAATGGTGGATGTGAAGCTTGACTTCCACTGAGTGCCGCTTTGCTCATAGCTGCTAGCCTTGGAAGCACAGAGACTCCCTTTTCCTAGCACAACCCTGCTGACCACTGTTCTGCTTCCACAGAGGAAGGTTTAGTTGACAGGTGGAGCAATGTACTCAACTCCCTTACAAACATTTCTGAAGCGCTCTCCCTGCCAGGCACCATGCCCAGTGCTTAGCATGCAGGTTGACCATTCATTTAATTCTCCCTGTGAAACCATGGCACAGGGACTATGGTTATGGTAGGTGTATTAGCATCCTGTGGTTTATATTTAATGTTAAGAATTCTCTGCTATCCAGACAAAATGGATGCGCACACATAAAAAAAATACAGACATCCCATAATTTGCACCTGCTTCTCTTTTGTTGATGGATAAGCATCCTGAGGATACCACTTGGCCACTTACTGCTCTGTCACCGAGAGTGCTTCTGTACTCTCTCAGGCATCACTGTGGGCAGAGAGCCACAGCTCACACAAAAGGGGTCTCACTCAGAAGCAGATGAGCTTGTTAATGAAGGGGATGGAAATTGGAGCCTTAATGAGCTACTGTATCATAAATGAGTGCAAATTACATTGTCAGTCTATTTACAATTTCACATGGCATGAAGCCTTGTAATTATGTCTATTCAATTATTGTATTCAGGG
The DNA here is from genome assembly GCF_982192425.1 of Myodes glareolus. Classification (NCBI taxonomy): domain Eukaryota; kingdom Metazoa; phylum Chordata; class Mammalia; order Rodentia; family Cricetidae; genus Myodes; species Myodes glareolus. The sequence continues at coordinate 120,303,409 of NC_142027.1, forward strand.
GGCTTTTCAGTATGGGCCTCTCACTGTGGCCAAAACCCACTTGGAAACCCCTGTGTGCATGAATGTTAGAACCGGCTCTGCTAGGACTTGATACCCAATACCCAGAAGTAAAAATGTGGGCAAGGGGATGAGGGAGGGTTCATGTCAGAAAACATAAGCTCGAGACCCGTGAGATGACTTGGTGGGTAAAGGTGCTTGTTGTCAAGCCTGGCAGTATGACTGCAATCCCCAGAACCCACGCAGTGGAAGAACAGAACCAACCCCATGCAAGTTGTCCTCTGACCTCCACACAGACACCATAGCATGCATACATCCATCACAGATTGAAATGGTGTGGGAGAATTGTCTGTATTCTGTCAATCATGTATTTTAATAAAACACTGATTGGCCAGGCAAGAAGTATAGGTGGGTCAACCAGACAGGAAGTAGAGGCGGGGCAATGAGAATAGGAGAAGGCTGGGGAGGAGGAAGCTTCCTCCTCTATTCCTGCCCAGACCACTGAAGAGGCAACTTGTGAGCTGACAGCTGAGAAAAGGTACCAAGCCATATGGTTAACACAGACAAGAATTATGGGTTACCGTGAGATGTAAGAATTAGTCAATAAGAAGGCTGAGCTAATGGGTCAATCAGTTTACAACCTAATGTAGACTTTGTGTGATTTTCTTTGGGATTTGCTGGCTGTGGGGTACCTGGCGGGATGGAAACCCCAACAAGTTGGCCCTTCATGTTACATTGAAAGATTCAGTGATAGATAGATACATAGATACATAGATATAGATAGATAGATAGACAGGTGATTGATAAATGCTTGATTGGTGGATAGATAGATAGGTATGTAGGTAGAAAATAGATGGATGGATGGATGGATGGATAGATACATACATACATACATACATACATACATACATACATACGTACATACACACATGGTAAGAAGGAAGCGAGGGAGAAAGTGCCAGATTACTGAGCTGGTAAAGAATCTTGCAGCCAAGCTTAATGACTTGAGTCCAATCCTCCCAACCCAGATGGTGGAAAGAAAGAACTGACTACTAACTACAGCCAGCTGTCCTTATATTCACATGAACACACACACACACACACACACACACACACACACACACACACACACTAAAAATATTTATATAAAAAAACAAAAAAGAAAAAGGTAAAAGAAACCCAGTAAGAGCTGGGCCTGGTGGCCAGCACCTTTAATGTCAGCATTCCAAGGCAAAGGCAAGAGGATCTCTGTGAGTAGCCAGTCTGGTCTATAGAGTGAGCTCCATACAGACAGAACTACATAGAGCAGTGGCTCTTTACCATCTTCAGCCTACAGGCCCATAGTACCTGGCAGACTTTTCCATGGAACAGGAAATTTCAAAGACAGTTCCACCTATATTGGCAGTTTGTCAGTAACTTCCTTCTGTGTCCTGCAGAGTATCTGGCAGACTCTTTGATAAAGCAGGAACCCTGAAAGATCATATCACTTTTAGGCAAGTTCAGCAATTATTTTTCTGTGGGTCCTGCATGTCCAGTTTACACAGTATAACATCAAGCAGTCCAGGCAAGAGCAGTTTCTTGCTTAAATGGAGAGCGAACTCCTTAAGTAGCCTTTTTGATGCCCATCTTCCTCTTGAAGTAATTGGCCCTTCTAGCAGCAGATGTGCCTCATTGTCATAAAAGTCCTAAGTTCTTAAAACATTTCAAATACCATATTCTGTTAGTCTTTGAAAGATTTTTATTATTATTATTATTATTATTATTATTTATTAAAAATTTACACCTCCTCCCCGCCTCCCTTTTCCCTCCCCCTCCCCTTCCTTTTCTAGTCCTAAGAGCAGTCAGGGTTCCCTGCACTGTGGGAAGTTCAAGGTCCTCCCTCCCTCCATCCAGGTCTATAAAGGTAAGCATCCAAGCAAACCAGGCTCCCACAAAGTCAGTCCATGAAGTAGAATCAAAACCCAGTGCCATTGTCCTTGGCTTCTCAGTCAGCCTTCATTGCCAGCCACATTCAGAGTGTCCAGTTTGATCACATGCTCCATCACTCCCAGTCCAGCTGGCCTTGGTGAGCTCCCATTAGATCAGTCCCACCCTCTCAGTGGGTGGACACACCCCTTGTGATCCTGACTTCCTTGCTCATGTTTTCCCTCCTTCTGCTCCTCATTTGGACCTAGGGAGATAAGTCCAGTGCTCCAATGTGGGTCTCTGTCTCTATCTCTATCCATTGCCAGATGAAGGTTCTATGGTGATATGCAAAATATTCACCAGTATGGCTATGGGACAAGGCCAGTTCATGCATCTTTGAAAGATTTTAAGAATATCTATCCATCTGAAATATATCTTTGTTCATCTAGAAAACCTAACTAACATGACTACAAGCTTGACTATTATAGATGACTATCTTTTAACCTGAATTCTTAATTATACATTATAGTTTTAAATGAGCTGCACAAACACAATACCTTAATCAAGAGCAGAAATATACATATAATAAAATTGACCTCAAATTTGAATCAATAAACCAAGATCCATACCAATGCAAAATATCAATCTCTATAGCATATTCCCCTTTAAATATAAACAGACATTTATAAACAATATTGGGAAGTTGGGTACAGTTCTCTCCAAAATGCTTCCTGATTTTTGTTGGGTGAAGTAATTTTTTTCAAAGACCTTCAGGGGAATCTTGGTCCATTAAACCACATTAGGCTGGAAGGAATCCATAGGTTCTTATCTTCTGTAAAAACAAAAGCAGAATCTCTTTTCCAAAGCAATATAGACCCAAATTTTGAAGTCAAGATACCTTTTAAATATATATGTTGGTATAGCTTAACAGCATGTACAGTTTGAAATGTCTCTCTGTACTTAGCTCATTCACAGTCAAAAATTCAAAGTAAACACAATAATATGCATAATCCAGACTCTCTGTATATATTCTATCTTTATGTGGCTTATTTTTCTTTACTCCTTTAATCTATGTCTGTCTGTAATCTTACTCTTTAAAGACTTTACTTTTTAAAAAACCATTTACTTCTTTTTATAACTATTTCTCTCTCCCAAGTCTACGTACATTTATCCAACACTGTGACATATTTAGAGCTCTTATTTATCTGAGTCTGCCTTTATTGCATATCTGTGATTATTTTCTGACCAAGAGCACTTTTTAAAAACAAAAATGCTAAGCGGGCATGTCTATGACCAACTTTGCGGTCCTGTCTGTTGGCTGTGTCCAGTCCAAGATGGCGGAGGCATGTTTGCTGCCTCTGAGGGCCATGCATGCCACCCCAGCTCCAGGGTTGCAGCTAGTCTATGTCACCATTAAGCAACTATAGTGTGCTGCAAACAAACCCCATTTAAGTAACTCCTGAAAGAGTCAGAGTTCATGCTGCCAGCACAAACCAGGAAGCCACCATTCCTAATGCTGAAGTCAGTAAGCTGTTCGTTAAAGGAGCCACGGCACCCTTGCTCACTGCCAGCAAACAGAGCCTATCTGAAAAAAATTTGGCTACCAAGAAACTGCGCTTAACTCTTTTCTTTTGTGCTTAGAATTCTTTTCCAAGCTCTCTCGGGTTTTATGCTGCTGTAGTTGGCACACATTGGTGCGTCATTAAGCAATTTGTCAGGTCCATTTGTATTGATCTTAATTTTTTGTTGTTATTGTGTGTATGTGATGGGGGTCATGCTGCACAGCACACACATGAAGGTCAAAGTTCAATGTCATAGCACCACTTTTCTCCCTTCCCTTCATGTGGGTTCCAGGGATGAAGCTGTCATCAGGCTTGGGCTAGGGTTATAAACATGTGTCACCACGAGCAGTTTTCTAAGTGGATGCTGGGCTTAAACTCAGGTCCCCATGCTTGCAAGGCAAACACTGTGTCACCAGGCCACCTTCTCAGTCTGCTTCTTAAACAGATGAGAGGTTTTCAATTGTTAAGAAGTTTCACGTGCCCTTTGCTCACTGACTCAGGAGTTCTGTCCCACTGGTCTTGGGAACCAGGTTCTTTTTTCAAAGGAGGAAACTGAGGCACAGAGATGCAGATTCCTTTTGGGACCCCCACCATTGAGAGGCAGAGATGTGGCTCAGACCTGGTGTCTGTTTCTAGAGTCTGAGCTCCTCTCCTCTGCTCAGGTCCTGCCTGGATGTCCTGCTGCTGCGACTGGGCTAAGCCACCGTCCCGCTGAAGCTCATGTTGGCCCAGGGAGCACCGAAGAGATGAGAAATAGAAAGGGGTTGGCATATGTTGTAACAACCCCAGAATGTACGAGTTAATCATTCATTCATGACAGGCTCAGAATCAAACCTGTTCATCCTGACCACTCCTCGTAACTTCTGTGCTCTGTATCTTTCTCCTGTTCTACACACATCTCAATTTTCCCACGTAGAAGGGTTTCATACCCCCACCTCACCCTGTGCTGACCAGCCAGCAAAGTCTGGGAATTCTCCTATCTCCCCTACTCTTTCATTGCTGTGACTATAGATACATGCTGTTCTTTGGTACTAGAGACCTAAACTCAAGATGTTTTGTAGTAAGCCCTTTACCCACTGAGCCATTTTCCAAAAATATCAGTTCTTTATATTTGTTGCTGAGACTGATTGGGGACACCTGCCCTTTAAGCAGCAAGTTGAGAGTTTTCTACAGAGTCCCACCCACTCCCATGGGACCCTTAAGTCAGGCTAACTGGTGACAAACTGTCACGAAAGCTATTCACTATCATGTGTTAATTACAAACTTTATCTTCAGGGTACTGGAATTCTGACTGGGGAGGCTCATAGGAGAGGAAAGCACTCTAATTTTTTTATGACAATGAGGATAGTTGAAGGAAATAAAAACGACAGAGAAAAGCAATGTGGCATTCAGCTTCAGTATTGCCTCTCCCTGCTCCCAGGCTCCCGAAGCTGTGGCTTATGTACTTAGATTTCCTCAGCAAAGCCATCCATCCTTGGAGGTAGAAGTGTATTTTACCATCAAAAATCTCTTTCTACTTTCCCAACTCTTACAATCCAATTCTCACGGAAGGTGGAAATAGTGTTCCCACCAGCCCTGTCGCGGCTGATGAAGGATGGTGGTCTCTAGTATCGATTCCCCCCTCCCACCTCGCTTCTTCAGTTCCTAGAAGCCGTGTGAGAAACAGGGCTCACGCTCTCCTCTGACAGTTCTGTGCCCATGATGGAGTAAACAATAAACAGTCCCGTGGAGAAGAATGGAAGTAGCTTTTAAAGCCAAGATCGCAAAAGACCCCAACGACTTAATATATCTGAGGAACAGCAGGAGTCCAGCGTGTTCCGAGGAGACGTAGGGCTTCTTGACTACAGTCAGACTCATCACAAAATTCTTTATTACTTGAAAATGGAGAAGAGAATCACCCATTATAGAAAATGAGTTTTGTCCAACTTGGAGGGTCTTTTCTTTTTTTCCTTTCCTTATGATCAGGAAAAAAACCCACCAATGAGAATTTCCTGTTCATGGCAACTGTAATTGTCATAACTCAAATGGGAACTGGTCCAGACATTTTCTACAAGGAATGGTTAAAGAAACAGTGACACAGAAGCTGGAAAGCTGGTTTAGTCAGTGTCTGCCCCACCAACAGGAGGACCTGAGATCAAACTGTCAGCATCGACTCTGAACAGACCAGCATGGCCGTGATGGTGTGGATTGGTAACGCAGTGGGTTGTAGGACAGGGACCGGCAGATATCTGGAGCTCATGGAAACCAGCCTGGCCAACTGCTGAGCTGTAGATTCTGTGAGAGAACAAGGGGTCAAAATGTACAAGGAGACGGAGGGGCAGTGAGATGGCTCAATCTGATTATTTGTTTAGTCCCAGGAACCCACACGGTAGAGAGCAATGAATTGTACAAGTTGTTCTCCAACCTCCACACGTGCACGGTAGCACACGCCTATGCCTAGGTGTGTGCAAACACATGCTTACACATACACACATGTTTTTAAATATTTATAAACTCTAGAGTGAGTGGCATTGAGAATAAAGACACTGGCCTCTGCCTTCCACATGCATTTACGCACACATTTAAGGGAAATCTGAACCATCACTACTCCTCCGTGATTTCAAAATAAATATTTAAGGTCAATTAATCAATAAATACTTTTTTAAAAAATCAATTTACCCATTAGTCCAGAATTATATAGAAAACCGGTGCCCATTAGGAGATGAGTGGCAAAGAGCAGGCAGGGGCTAGCTTGGCCCTGGGGTGAGCGCAATTCTGTTACAGTCTTCTGTGCAAGCCATCAGCTTGTGACGTCTCCTCCCTGGGAGACTGTTTCTTTGGTTAAAGAGCAGCATCTAGGGAGACATTCAGCAAAGCCAGCAGGTAGCTTTGTGAATTAGGTGCTTGGATGGGCAGTGGAACCCTTTTAAGATGAATTTGCTTGATAGTTTCCAGTGTGAACAACGAGAAATTAAAGCTGATGTGTTTACTCGGAGCACGGAGGCCATGCTGTGTGTTTAGCCAGCAATGTTCTCAGTGTACTGCCCTCTGGCACCATTGTAATGGTTTACGAGGGAAGGAAAGTTACATCTTGCTGTCATGTATAGATGGCTCAGGACCTGAGAAGTGTGTGTGTGTGTGTGTGTGTGTGTGTGTGTGTGTGTGTGTAAACAGTAATAAGAAAATATGTGTGTGCTTGCTGCCTGCTGTTTTCATTAAAAACTGAGAAAGGCATGAAGGTTGTAGGGTATGATTTCAAATTACCTCAAGAACAAACCCCAAACATTTCTTGCCTACAATAAATGCTTGTCCTTGGAGGATCTCGGTCTACATTTTGATGGAAAGAAGCCTTCTAAAGTTTGCTGGGAAAACAGACTGAGATGAAATCATTCCCCCAGGTTTCGCTGGCTTGCTTTCTTAAAAATTTATTCTTCCACGATTTATTTTACTTTCATTTGTAGGTAGGTGTACAGGAGTGCAGATGCACAGAGTTCCAGAGGAGGACACGGGATCCTCTCGAGCTGGAGTTACAGGTAAACCACCTATGAGCTGCGTGGTGTGGGTGCTGGGATCTAAGCTTAGTTCTTCGGCAAGAGCAGCAAAGACTTTTAACAACTGACCTGTCTCTCCAGCCTCAAAGAAGAGGTTCTTAATGAGGAATTATCTAGCTTGGGTTGCCCCTGTGGGTATGTCTGTGGCGGGGATGTCTACATGATACAGGAAGACCCAACCCATTGTGGGCAACACCATTCCTTGGCAGTGAATGGTGAGAGCAACAATAAATGATGTTTTCATTTGAAGCCTCTGACTTTCAATATTCCTGACTTTGACCCTCAGATTGATCTGAAAAGTAATCCCCCTACCCCCTTCTGGGTCTCATAGAGGCTAGACTGGCTTTGAATGAACTCACTATATAACAGACAATGACCTTGGACTTCAGATTCTCCTTGCCTCCCCTCCAGAGTTCTGGGATTACAGATATGAATCACCACATCCAGTTTATAGGCATGAACCCAGGGCCTCAGGCATGGTGAGCAAGTACTCTACGGGATGAGCAACATCCCCAGCCCAGGATAGGAAGCACCTCTGCTGGTCTGGCTTGCTGGAAACCCCTATTGTTCTTTGAGTTTTCCATGGTGCCTCACAACTTGAAGAGGTAGTTTTGGGTGTGATCTTCAGTGGCATGCAATTCTTCTGGAACACGATACTGAACTTTACATCAGCAGGAAGACCTCTGTGATAGCTTTAATTTCAGAAACACCATGGGACCCACGAGAGGGACGGAAGAGCCTCCTTGGGGAAGAAGTCACAGTGTGCACCCAAATACCAAGGCTGATTAGCTGGAGCTTTGCTAGAGTGCTGGCCCAGATGGGGTCCTACCCAGATAAGCAACTTTCCCAGAGTTTCTGAAACATGCTCCTTCAAAAATGGGCTCCTTCCTCAGGGATCTTCCATTTTATGTTCAGAAACAGAGGGAAGTGGAAGTAGAGCATTAGCTCTGCAATTAAGAGCACTTGCTGCTCTTGCAGAGGATTAGAGTCCAGTTCACAGCACCCACACGGTAACTCATAACTGCCCGTAATTCTAACTAGAGGGAATACAATGCCCTTTTCTGGTCTCTGTATTTTGCACTCACATGTGCACGTTCCCAGGCAGACACACATACAGAATAAAAATAATAAACATTCTAATTAAAAAATTTATCTTAATGTCTTAAACAAAGAAAATATATTCTAACTGTTAAAAATTACAATACCTCTAATTATTTAGCAACAACTATAACCAACTCTCACGTGGTTTAAATGACTGACATATTGGTTGTTTGATTGACTGGTATCCTCAATTTTTCTCATAATGACCTGATTCCTTTGCTGCATTGAACATTTTTTTTTGCGTGAATACTAGACAATGTGAGTTTTTCTGTGTCAGTTGCTAGATACTGGTGTATTCTCAGAAACACAATTTGTTCTAACATTCATCTGTTACTGAAAATTATATTTGATTCACTTTAGTCCTAATTTTAAAATAAATAAATCTAGCTGAACAGGAAGGGTACTCACTCCAGAGATACATGTTCCCCACCAACCAGGGAAGACACTTCTGTGGACTCTACCAATACTGTTGGTGAGGTGAGGTTTGTTGACATATGTGATGGAGGCCAGCGCTCCTCCCAGCAGCCTTTGCACCAGGCCCTGATAGAGCTCATCTTCCACTGAGGTTCTTTTCTGGGTCTCATGGGTAATTTTCTCGCGTGCATACATTAATGGGTACTTTCTGGTTTCCTCAGAGCTGGTCTCTTTCCAGCTCTCTTCTGTCTGGTACTTCGTCCCCCAAACTGTAGACTCTGCAGTCTGTGACTGCAGCTTGTGACTCCATCTTTTCAATGGATCGCATCTCTGAAGACACCCCCGGGTTTCCACCCTGTGCCTGAGCTACAAGGAGCTGCATGGTTCTGTTCATCTGAACCTTTTCTTTCTGTCTTTTGTGGATCTATTTTTGGAGTTATTACCAATGATCCTTCATATATTTTATCTATTTTTGCTGTTATTTCAAGCATGTGGCTAAAATTTGTATCTGTAACTTCATTTTTTGTTAGACATAATATTTTCTATGGGTTATTATTTTTACTGGAGAATTCCTTCATGCACTTTTGAAAATGCTTTGATACCGTAAATGAAACACTCCCACTGAGGCCCAAATTAAAAGACACTCCGTCACTAAATCACATCAGAGATTCAACAAAAAGATTGAAAAACTCATTTTAAACTCATTACAGACTTCCCCAAGCCAGCAGGGACTGCTAACAAGTAGCAGCCTGCAGCAGCCTGTGTTCTTGATCAAAGCTGCCATGAGCTGTTTGCAAAGCCGGGTATTTTAGTGGCAATGTCTCCATATGCACTTGAGATTGTCTTCAAATACAAGCAAAGCCCCACTATATTCAAGCCCATCACAGGAGGGACTTTAAGAACTGATACCACCAAGGCTGGAGAGGTGGCTCAGGAGTTGAGAGCATTGGCTACTCATACAGAATTCAGTCCCCAGCACTCATGTGGCAGCTCACACCCATAAGTAACTTCAGATCCAGGGGATCTGTCGCCCTCTTCTGGCTTCCATAAGTGCCTGCACTCACTTGGTGCACATTCATTATCAATAATTTATGTAAATATAAACTGATTGCCAGTGTTGAGAGCTTTGAAAGCCTTGCACTGTCTAATTTAATAAAGGCAGTAACTTTTAGAAAAGTACCCTCTGTTTTTCCCACTACCAGAGGGGAAAATTGGGGGAATATAGAGATTAATATTCCTAAGCAGAACTTCTATATATCCCACCCCCAGACCTAGAGAACATAACAGAAAAATCAAGAAGATTGTAAGACTCTAAAGGTGGAAGAAAGTTCAGAAAAGCTATCTTCTGGACAGGAAATAACAAATGCATTCATGAACACATAGCAGGTGAGGTTACCTAATAAGACCTGTGTGCATGCATGTGCACTCACGCATGCACACGCGTGCACGCACACACAAACACACACACACACACACACACACACTATGCAAGTAAGAAAAGAGGGTGCTGGAATGATGGCTCAGAGGTTAAGAGCACTTCCTGCTCTTGTGTTCACAGCATTTACATCAGACAGTTCACAACTTCCTGTAACTCCAACTACAGCGAGTCTGACACTGTCTTCTGGCTTCCACAGGCACCAGCACATAGATGGCGTACACACAGAGAGATGGACACACATGTGCATGAATAAAATGTAAATCCTTAAAAAAAATAGGATGAGAAAAAAAGAAGGAAGTGTCAGCAGGAGTCCAGGAAGAATAAAAGATGATGCTCTAATTATAATTGTAATTAACAGTGGCGTTGTGTACGTGTGTTGATAACAATGGCTGACCGTGTCATCCTCAGATATCAGTAACTGATGTGAGAATTCACGAAACTCTGACTGCAAGTAGCACATCAGCAGCCTCTCCTCCCTGGGTAGAGAGACCTGCAGATGTAAAAATGCCTTCTACGCCATCTTTCTCACATGTGCTGCTCTTTGCGAAAGAACGAAAGCGCTTTCCTACCTGCCTCTCAGCCACCCTGTAAGCTGCCAGTGGAAATCGTGCTAAAGAGGCACAAGTGAGCAGTAGCAGTGCTGGCGAAATCAGTATTGACTACAGATCACACGGCATAGACGTCGTGGAGCATATTAGGATAAAATGTGAGCTGCTATAATCTGCACTCTACGGCGAAATGATCGAGGCACAATAGGCTCAGTAAATATTTACTAGGATGGTGTACCTGGAGCCGTGTCCAATATCCTACCTCAGCTCGTGTATTAGTCAGGGTTCTCCGGGGAAAGTGACCCAGTAGGGTTTATACAGGTCTATAAAACGAGATTTATTATGGGAATTTGTTCACACCATTACAGAGGCAGCGAAACCCCCACCATATGTCATACTTAAGCCAGAGAGCCAGAAAAACACAAGGTGTAATTCAGTCTCAGACCGAAATGCTGTGCCTAGGGTAAGAGATGGGAATTGGGAGGGCATGGTAGGGATGCAGTGTAAGTCCAGAGTGAGGACTGAGAGCGATGGAGAGAGTTCATCTCCTCTTACGTTTTTTTTTCTCCATTAAATCAGAAAGAATTTTACTCTGTATCAAAATGAGAGTTAATCTTGTCCAGAAACACATCTGGGCACCCTGAGCCCAATCAAAACTAAGCCACAACTTGAGGTGAAATTAACTAACTACAAGTTGACACAAAAGTAACTAATCCCAAATTAGTTAGGTGGATGTTGTTGTTGTTGTTGTTGACATGAGCTAGAGTTACCTGAGAAGATGGAAACTCACTTGAGAAAATGCCCCATCAGATTGGCTCGTAAGCAAATCTCTGAGGTTTCTGCCCTGATTTATGGTTGATGTGGGAGGGACCAGTGCCCAGATCACTGTGGGTGGTGCTACCCTGGGCAGGTGGTCCTGGATGCTCTAAGAAATCAGTTTGAGTCAGCCATGGGAGCAAGCCAATAAGCAGCATCTTCCATGGCCTCTGCATCAGCTCCTGCCTCTAGGTTCCTGCTCTGACTTCCCTTCACAATGGAAGTGTTGGGGACACGGAATCCAAATAAACCATTTCCTCCCCAGGATACTTTTGGTCATGGTGTTCATCACAGCAATAGACATCTAACTAGGACAGCACATAAAAGTAAACAGCTACAAGTTCACATACACACATGCACACACAAAAATACCAACTGACACTCAAAATTAACCAACCACAAGTAAGTATATAAAACTCAAAAAACCAAGTCATAACTATAAACTCTATAATTCTTTATTCTTAACTATATATAATTATATATATTACACTCCTTTATTCTTAAATATATATATATATGTATTTATACACATATATATCTCACTCCTAAATATATAAATATAACCTGCTCAGTCTGTATAATGATACTTTTATGCATAAGTTCGGGGCTGACCATTTGGTATTAAATAACCAATTATATGCTTCTCCCTAGGGAAGACTATTTCTCCAGCTCCCAGCATTGTGTAGTTGTCTGCAGTTCTTGTCGTGGGTGCAGAGGCCAGCCTGTCTTCCCTGGCACCCATGGTGATCTACATGTTGAGATTTTCAGCATCTTTCTATACCAAAGCATCCGACTTCAGGCAGGATATTTCCTGACACACTGGGTTGTGCTCCTAAGAACACGTCTTTGAAATGCAAGGGCAATGTGCGTGGAGTGGCTGGGAAAGACACTGAGTAGATGAATCGCCCCCTTCCACCAGTCAACCACTGTAAAGTCCACTGATATTTATTACTCTCATTCCTTGTAATATGTTTTTAAATTGAACTTCCCATCTGTCTCATACATGAGCCTTCCCAGCACAGCTGTGGTGCATGTACTTTTAGAGGGCCTGATAGGCTGCTTTTCTACTTCGGCCGCAGGATCATTTCCTCGGAGTAGAATGTGTAGCTGGAGGGTCTTGACTACACAAGGTTTGACAAGGGCACACAGCATCTGCCGTCTCAGGAGCTGACTATCTTCCCTCACCCCATGAATTATGGGTGTTTACTAGAGTTGACTTCCCTCCTCCCACAAAAACAACAACAACAACAACAACAACAACAACAACAACAAAAAGCAATGAACTAGACATATCCCTTCCCACCTAAAGACAAGCCTCAACTATGGCAGGGAAGGTCTGGGTTCACAAGCAAACAGAAGAACCAATACTCTGTAATAGGGAGTGGAGAACTGAACTATAAAGAAAGTAACTTAAAGGCTTCTTAGTTTTCTGGTATATAACACAGTGACAGGGCACTAGCTGAGCATGCCGAGTGTCTTTGGCTTCAATTCCCAGCATATGCACAAAAAGGAATTTGATGCTCTTGATCAGAGGAGGGCAGGTGCATGTGAAGGCACGCATGTTGTCCACTTGCTGACAGTCACTGTGGTTAAAGCAGACTCAGAACCGCATGTGATGTGCGCTGTTCCCTCCTTCTCTTCGTTAAACACAAATGTCGCTTACTCTAGATTGGAACAGACTTCTGCTGTCTGCCTCTAGTTTTAAGAATAAAATTAAGATGTCAGCTAAGAGACGTATTCCCAACAGAATGTGTGACTGACAAGTCTTTTCCTTACGGGTGAATTAGAAGGATGTGTTGCTCAAAAGATGACTGCAGAATCCTCCCAGACAGAGTGAGTTCATCTTGCCTGCAGGACCACTGCCTGCTTTAAGTGTGCACTTGTGATTCCAGTGCTGGAGAACAGGAGACAGGAAGATCCCTGGGGCTCAGGGACCACCTCCCTCACCTGATCAGTTTGCCCCAGAACTGTGAGAAACCCTGTCTGAAAAACCCAGGTCCTGAAGCACGACACCAAGGGGTGGTTTCTGGCATATACAGGAGCTTGCAAACACAAAAATAAAATCATAAGTAAAAAAAAAAAATAAAGGTGAAAGGTGTGCTTTGTTGGCTGTCTGGCTCCTGGACAATGTGCATCTTGCAGACAACATCTAGGTTTGAGATAACATCAGTGGGATGAGTCCAGGAAGGGGTTATGGTGAGAAGCCACTGTGTCCAAATCACAATTTTATCTTTTGACCTCTTTGTTCTTTCCTAAGCATAGTGTAAACAGTCTATAAGACACAGCAGGCTTTGGGTAAGTAAATATCAAGTAAAGACTGCCAACCCAGTGATTTTTTTTGAGTAAGTGAAAATAGAATAGTAGATTTATAAAGAACACAATGCTGGTCAGGGGAATAGGCTAGGTGAACCTAAGAACATTGGGCAGCTCCTAAGAGGCACTTGGGAAGGAAGGTGCTCCATAGCTTCCCAACAAAAAGAATTGCAAAGGTTTTACTTAGACTTTCCAATTACCCTGATATGTTTGCTTCATATAGTTTTTTTCTTCATCAAATCATATCACACTATACCCCATACAACACGGGATTGCTATTTGTCAATTTAAATTTAAAAGAAAACATTAAAATAAAAATTCCTCTTTCCAGAATGAATCTTTTCACCCTGAAACATGCATGCACTGATGTATACAGAAGAATATTATATGGCCTTAGAAAAGGAAGACACACTGCCATCTGTAAGAACGTGGATGAATTTGGAAGACACAACGCTAAGTGAAATAAGCCAACCACTGGAGGACATGTCATGTATATTCATAGACAGAGAAGAGAATGGTGACTTTCAGGGGCTGGAGGTAGACAGGAAGTCATAGTTCCACAAGTATAGTTTCTTTTGTACAAGAAAATTAATTCCTACAGCTCTGCTCCATGGCTGGGGTTAGCTCACTTGACGGAGGGCTTGCCTAGTATAATGAGAATCTGTGTTCTGACTCCCAACCCCATATGAATCATACGTGCAGTCTTAGCACTGGGTAGGTGGAAGCGGGAGGACAAGGAGTGAAAGGCCATCCTTGGCTTCATAGCCAGCCTGAGCTACATAAGACCACATCTCATGAAGGAGTGAGAATGGGGGTTCTGTTCTATAACATAGAGAATACTCTTAAGTAGCTGTGATGTGCTTAAAATATCAGAGTACACACCCACTGTCAAACAGTCATACTATACTAAAAAAATCATGTAGCTAAAAATATGAAAAAATAAATAGTTAAAACTAAAAGGAGTTTCTTGATAGTAGTCTCGCTTCTCCCGGGGAATCCTAGTCATTTTGGCCTGTGGTGGGATTAGTTACTGAGTTACTGAGGGCTTTCCTCTCGCTCACTTTGTCCTGAAATCTGCTCTGAACCTCTTCAGTCAGAATGACCATACACCAGCCATCTCCCACAGCCACCATAGCAGCAGGTTCAAGCCAACAAGTGTTGCCAGAGATCTGATCTACTTGTAGTAGGCTCCTGTCATGGTTAACATCGGCTGCCAACTAGAGGAGCTCTAGTGTCACCTAGGAGACAAAGCTCTAGGTGTGTCTCTGAGGGAGTGGTCAGGTTTGCTTCTCTGTTGCTGAGGTAAGTACCCGGACTAAAAGCAATATGAGCGTGGAAGGAGTTATTTGGTTTACACACCCCAATCCAGTCCATCATGGAAAGATGTCAGACCAGGAACTCAAGGCAGGAATTGACGCAGGGGCTGTGGAGGGGTGCTGTTTACTGTCTTGCTCCTTATGGCTGCCTCAGCCCGCTTTTAGAGAACCCAAAACCACCTGACCACAGTGGTGCATTTCACAATGGGCTGGACCATTCTACATCAATTGTTAATCAAGACAGTGTCTCCACAGACTTGGCCACAGGTCAGTCTAATTGAGGCAGTACCTTGGTTGAGATTCCCTCTTCCCAGGGTTGTCTAGGTTTATGTCAAGTTGATAAAAACTAGGGCAGGTACCTTCTAAACGAGGTTTTAATTAAGGAAGCTGCACACTAACTGTGGGCAGCACACACCGCAGTCAAAAATCCTGGGCTGAATTAAAAGGAGAAAGCGAGCTGAGCACCAGCGTTCATCCCTTCTGCTTCCTGACTAGGGTACAATATGACCAACTGCCTCACACCCTTGCAGCCGGGCCTTCCCCACAAAGATGAAGTGTGCCCTTGGCTTATAACAGAAAGTAAACCCTAACTCCCTTCCTTAGCTTATTTCTTGCCAGATACTTGGCCCCAGGCACGAGAAACATAACTAACATGGCACACTGCAGCTCAGCCCCAAGCACTGATGTCATCAAACACCCTAATGCTACCATGCTTTTTCTTCCTGCCTTCTGAGTCCCTAGAACACTCACCTTATCCACAGGCTCTTAACCAATCACATCACCTCTTCTCTACCACCACCAAGAAGCATTTGACACCCCCAGGGGATATTTCCAGGAGGCAACTATGGAAGACTGCTATTAGCTATTAGGCACTTCTGTTTAACTCTAAATATCTGCCCAGAAGTGCCAATTTGCCAGCAAGCTGTGGAATCTAGCCCGAGCCAGCCATAAAGTCCCAAGTCTGAGTCGCTAACACAGTTAGCCGCAGGGCTCGGCTCTCGGCATCTGTCAAGATCGTGCATTTTCTGCCAGCAGCATCTGAGCTATTTAA
The DNA here is from genome assembly GCF_982192425.1 of Myodes glareolus. Classification (NCBI taxonomy): domain Eukaryota; kingdom Metazoa; phylum Chordata; class Mammalia; order Rodentia; family Cricetidae; genus Myodes; species Myodes glareolus. The sequence continues at coordinate 120,319,400 of NC_142027.1, forward strand.
GTGGGTGACAGCCTGCGCCTAGAACAGCATATATAGTGAGCTAACATCAGAGGAGCTGAATGTAAAATGTCAGGACAGCTTAGCCACAGCGTGGGGGAGGCTTGGAGCTAGCACTCGCTCTCCCTACCCACATTTTAAAGATAGGAATGCAGTCTGTTTCCCACACTGGCCACAGATTTGCTGTAAAGACAAAGATGACCTTGGGTTGCAGCTCCTCCAAGCTACAGGTTCATGTCACTAGCCCGGGATTATGCCTGTTCTGGGGATTGAACCCAGGGCTATACGTATAGTAGGCAAGCGCTCTACCCACTAAGCTACATCACTGTACTCGGCATTTCTCCTTGTAAAGATCTGTTTTATTTTTATGGATGTGTGTGCACACACATCTTTCATTTCTCTCTGTATGCACACACAACTGTAAATGTATACCATGTTACTTATACTTACTTTATACACATATGCACAGACACTTGTTTACTTAAGCCTATCTGCAAACACGTTGTCTTTGGACTTCGTTCCTCCTCAACGTTCAGACAATCACACACCAAGGGCTATGCTATCTTATTGACAGACAGGAGTCCCAGGGGATGGGTGACAGGGAAGAACAATGGAAGTACAGGGCGCACACCTGGCTGACACTCACTCACATGGAAGCCCCTACCCTTCTTCTCGCTGTCCGCGGAGGTTGCTGTTAGACTCTTGGTTCTGCGGGAGTCATTTGCAGCTAAGTCAAAACCAAACTTTGACTCAGTTGAGTGAAGTTGCAATGCGAAGGACAGAGAATCAGGGCAGGCAGACTCCTGATTACCAAGGCCCTCTGCACTGCTGTCTGGGGGAGAACGGAAGTGAAAACATCTGTAATAAAGCAGGTGCGAGCACATCAGAAGGACAGGAAAATGCCAGGATGTCAGGCACCAGCTCCGGGAAGTATTATGATCTGTCCTCTATTCTGGATTGTACATGTAATATGTATGCATTTACATACGGTATTTTGTGAAATAAATGGAACTATAAATATATAGAAAATAATACAGCCTATAGTGTATAATACAGTATAAAACACAATATTGTTATTTTTGCACTTTGGGAAGAGTCAAAGTACCCATGATATTTCATATACATTTAATTTAAGTTGTATAATTTTATAAACATCATATATAGCCTCATGGTGTGGCTCATTTTAATTTGTCACCATGGCAACAAAAAATAATTATCTCACTAGAAAAATTTTATGAGTAAATTTAGCAGACACCCAGTTCTACTACCAGGCTTACTTTTAAGGCTTGCTTTGATATTCTAAGTATGTATGGAGTCATTTAGTAAATCATTAATAAATGAATTTGTCTGCACGACCAACATGACATGACAAAAAAAAGATGCTATCCACTTTAGTGCGCGCGCGTGTGTGTGAGTGTGTGAGTGTGTGTGTGTGAGTGTGAGTGTGTGTGTGCGTGTGTGTGTGTGTGTGTGTGTGAAATTAAACTAAATTAACCTGAAGACACCCCCATACTGAGTCCTTTCACAGCAAACTGCAATCAAGCTCAGCAAGTAACTTTAGAGTTTGCTTCCACAACAAACAAGCAGCCTTGGCCAAACACAGGAGCTGAGCCTTAGCCAGGCCCAGGTAGCCCACTAATTGAACTCCAACTGACTGCCAAGCTGTATCCAGCTAAACTATCCACCCTTCGCTGCTGTTTTCAGTTTTGTGTTGCCTGATCCTATTGCTGAACAGAGTCCACGGAACCTGCTCTGACTTTGAGAGGTGCTCATTTTTCTAGCCTTTCTTTGTGAAATAAACTGCCAAGTCTGCTGATGCATCGGGAGGTTCGGTTTTCACTGCGGCTTCTGCTCTAGAGTGAGAGATCCAGTCGTACAAATGAAGGTCTGACTTCAGATCCATTCAGTGTGTGTGTGTGTGTGTGTGTGTGTGTGTGTGTGTGTGTGTGTGCATACACACGCATGTGTGTGTTCTAAGATTACTTCACTGAGGCAATTCTGGTCCTCTCCTGATTCACATCCCTTCCTGAATGTTGGTCTCATATATACTCACCCAAGTGCCAATGGGCTGTGTGCCAGGGCTCAGTTTCTTGTTCCAATACAGGACAGGTTCATTCTTATTTTTGGAAAATCAGCTTCAGAGAGTGTGTGTGTGGACTCCCCCTAAGGTAGCATGTATACTGGTGAAGGGGGCTCAGCTGATCTGTGATGGGGAGGCTTGTGGGCACATCTAGGGGAGAAATCAGATCCATCTTCCCTTTTGTTTTATTAAAGCCTGGGGATCACAGACAGGGAGATGGGTGCTGGGTACACTGTGCCTGCCTTTCTCACTCTCTGTTGGTTTCTGTACTTAATTCTTTTAGTTTCTCATGATAGATGACAACCAAAGGCAATAGTTATACCCAATCTAGGTAGCTGCTGTAGTGAAAGGAATCTCTCTCTCTCTCTCTCTCTCTCTCTCTCTCTCTCTCACACACACACACACAAACACACATGCACGCACACACACACACACACAAACACACACACACACACACACACACACACTTCTATCCACCACAACCAGCCTCATTGTGGACCTAGAGCGGGTTCTGTCTTTAATTTATATGCTTTTTTATTTTAATAAATCTTTATTTAACAAAAGTATCTTTCATTTGTGTTATAAAGCTGTTTTCTTCACATTTACTCAGAGAATTTTAAAGCTCCATGTTGTATATGTTCATGTGTTTTGCTGACCCACCCTTGAAAAAGTGAACGGGACTAACATTTTGTCTCTCTGGGTGCACATGTACGTGTACCTTCAGAGACCAGAAGAGGGCGTCAGATTGCCTGGAGCAGGAGTTGCAGACAGTGTGAGCCACCCAATGAGGGTACTGGAAACCACACTCCTATCCTCTGCTAGGACAGAAAGTGCCCTTAACCGTTCCAGCTCCCTCTGCTAACACTGATATATGAAGATATCCAAAATCTCATAACTCTTCTTATTGCCTTATTAGATTTATCCAGAGACACAGAACCATTAAATTGGGTATGGGAGGGGTGGGTGTGGATGGAGAGGTGGGAGTGATCCCAACCATTCATCTAGTATTTCATTATGATTCTATCTGGTCACCTAAAACACAGAAGGATGGAAGAACTTTCCTATCCAATCAAGTTTCCCATCTTCTGGTCATCACTAGTTGCCAGGTGCTGGTTGGGTACAAAGCAGAACCTTGGTTCCATCACAGAGATCTGTGTGACCTGTGAAAGTCTGGGCAAGGAGGTGGCAACCAGAAGCTAATCTGTAGGGTCAGACTAACGCCATCCCAGGCAGCTCATCCTGTAAGATCCAAGCAGGTGGCATTGGCTGAGGACAACAGCCAACACTATGGAGTTCTGGTTCTCTTGAGAGATAGAGTGGTTATTTTCACAGTACATGGCTGATTGAGATGCCACAAGAGCTGGCCAAAGGATTTCTACTTGAGTAACAGAATAGATCTACAACAAACTCAACCTGTTTCTCACAGCCCAGGCAACCTGAGTCACCAGCCATGGAGACCTGCCTTTTCAGTGTGTTATAAGCTTTTCAAATCTGTTTGTTTGTACTTTGAGAATTTCACATATGAATATAATGATTCTTGGTTATATGCATCCTGTTCCCCCATCCAATCTCCTCATAGATGTTTCCACATCCTCCTCATGTTTTTGTGCCTTTAATTGTTTTTTAATGTAATTTTAATTACTAATTTTAACTGATTGCAATTCATGTTTCACCATCTGACCACCAGTGTGGTTCTATCCACTGGAGCATGGCCAACTTTCCAGGGGCCACATTCCTGTGGAAAACGGACTCCACAGTTGACCTCAATTTCTAGTAATTCTTCAACTAGGGATGGGATGTGGCAAGCCCTTCCCCCACCTCCATGTTGGCTGGCTTGATCATGTGTTCAGGCCATGTGCACGCAACGGTGGCTGCTGTGAGCTCTAAATGCTGTGGTCCTGTTACATCCAGACTGTTTCGCTCCTGTCCTCCCCGACTTCTGGCTCTTATGACCTAACCTTAACCTTAGCAGCAAGTTTACCCAGCTCCACCTCTGCTGCGGAGGACAAAACAAACCATCTTAAGCTAACTAGAAAGAGCAACCTTTGAAGTTTATTTGGAACATGTTTTCAACTGATATTTAAAAGCGATTAGCAACACCAGACAGCAAAGTAAATGCTCAAATACCAAATGCCTGAGCTAAACAATAAGTGCTCTCAAGAAGATCAGAGAACCACTTAATTAATTAATTAGATAATTAAGCTAATGCAAAGTGTGCATTAAACAGCTCAGGAAAAGATTGGAGATGTAACTCAGTGGTTAAGAGCACTGGCTGCTCTTCCAGAGGACCCAGGTTTGATCCCCAGCACTCTCATGACAGCTCACAACTATCTGTAGCCCCAGTTCTAGGGGAATTTTTACCCTCTGTCGACCTCTGAGGGCACCCAACAACATTCAAATGGAGCACAATCATTCATGCAGACAAAAGACAGATACACATAAAATAATAATAACTAAAAATAATTATAAAAGCTCAGGGAAAGCCTAAAAAAAGTTTACTGGGATTGAAAGTGGAAGGAAAAGTGTGAAGGATTGGAACCAGCAGGAAACATGTTTTTGTCTGGATGAGAAGGGATTCAGTGGATTCCCTGGAGGGAGGCATGTTTGCGGGGTCTTTCCAGATGGAGCCGTGGGTGGCCACCACAGGGAGTGAGTGGATTGCAGAGAGGCCACCACCTGAAGAAGGGTACAAGGAGTTTTTTTCCACTACTGAACGCTGCTCTAAATTTACTGCCTCCTTAAATATCCGAGAAGAAGAAAGGCAGGAGATGCACAGACAGCTGAAGAAAGGCAAATAATTGAGGCGATGTGTGTTCAAATTAACAATTTCCAAATCCTGGTCAGGAACAGCGCAATCATTAAAAAAAAAAAAAAGCAAACCAGAAATCTTCAGCAAATCTGAAATATACTGGGAAACACATAAGAAAACCCCCTAGAAAGTTACCGGAGAAAGACTTTGCCACATCCCAAATGAGAAGTTATTCTCTAAGGACATGAAAAGCATCAACCGGGAGGAGGGAGTAGGCAGCTGGAGAGATGGCTCAGGAGCTAAGAGCATTTGCTGCTCTTCCAAAGGCCCAGAGTTCAGCTCCCAGCATCTACTCTGGATGTAAAGTCTAAGATTAAATACTCCTTCCTTCCTCAGGTTGTTGTGGTCAGAGTCTTTCCATCACAGCAGCAGAGAAGCAAGCTTCAGCAGTGCTTGTTACTCCCAATGAGGAATTCGTAAGATGGTGAGCAAAGCTCCATGATGGAGCCCTGCCCACACTCATGTCTAACTTCCCTCTCTTTCCACAGCGTGCTAAACTCCTGTTGCAAATCTGCCCTCCCTGCTAACATGCCTCTTCCTCCTCTGCCTCCGGTCTCTGCAGGAATCCATGCTTCTGGGGTTTGTACAGCTGATATCCCCCTGTCTTTCAGATTTCTAACCCAGACCTTTGTCAGAGAAGAGGTCTTGCCTACCACTCAGCTAAAGAAGCACTCAAGTCCTAGTTTATAAAACTGATTTTGTTTTATCTGTATAGCTCATGGAATCAGCTGACATTTTCCTGCTTTTTATGGATTTGATGTCTTTGTCTTACCTCTGAAATTTATGCTCCACACGAGCAGCATTCACTGCTCTTCCCTCTAGCCAAGTGCACTGTAGAAGGAGGAATCAAGTCATGCCACTGGAACCCAGTGTGCAACTATGGAAACAGAGACAGAACACTGAAGGATTGGCACATGTGGAGAAAATGACAGATGTGGGGTCTGAACCAAGGATGATTTCACACTTCAGAAGAACCATCTGCCTGCGCTGTGAATCCTGCTTCCTGTCCAGTTTCAGAAGAGGCATCTACCAGGGCAAGCCAGCCTGAGTTTTATCAATTCAGTAAGACATACCTACAAAACCAGATAAAACACACCTACCTATACAGGGTACAAAATCATATCTCCTTTAGCACACACATATATTTAAAATAATATTTGTATTTATTTTTTGAACTCTTTATCCATGTACAAATAAATTTGATAATACCCACCCTCCACTACCTCCCTCCAACTCTTTTAGCCCATTTCCTTCCCAATTTCATGTCCTTTTTAAAATTATTATTATTAATAATTTCTTGAATCTAATTAGTGTTAACCATATGTGCATAGGTATAGGTGTATAGGGAGTAATACTTGATAGATTATATGTATCAGAAGACCCCAACAATTAAGATACAAAGCATATTGTTCCCAAAAGATGCCTGGTGTCCCTGGATAGTCTATTCTCCCAGTTGCTTTTCATTCTAGGTTACAGTTGTTATTCTGTTTGACACAGTAAATTAGCCTTCATCTCAAGAAAATGAAAAAAAAATGAACTCAGAGGATGAAGCTTCCTGGCTTTCTTTGATTAATATAATGATATGAAGATTCCTGAATGTTAACACAATTATAAATGATTTTTGCTGTGTAGTAGTATTTTGTTATATACATATGTAACCATTTTAAAGACTCTTTTCTTTAAATTGTGTGTATCATTTATGTGGTATATGCATTATCTGTGTGCAATACTCACAGTCACCAGAAGAGGGTGCTGGAATTGGAGTTATAGATGCTTGTGAGCCACCATGTGAGTTTTGGGAATCAAACCAGCTCCTCTGCAAGAGATTCTTAACGTCTACAAGTGTTCTTAATCACTAAGCTCTCTCCATTCTGTAGGGGAGTATGAGTGTTGCAGCTCTGGAGTTGCAAAGATATCCTGACTTATCAGGAAGTCAGGCTATACTTAGAGACACAATAGGACAGGGCTGGAGGCTGGAGCCTCAATAGGACAGCTCTGGAGGGGTAGAGCTGAAATAGGACAGCTCTGGAAAGGTAGAGCCACAATAGGACAGCTATAGAGGGATAGAGCCACAGTGGGACCACTCTAGAGGCTGGAGCCCAGGAGGGAAAGGTGTCCTGATTTGTTGGGATGTCAGGCTACCTGAAGCTGATGTGCAGTGGAGAATGATCTCCCCACAGGATATAGCAATCCTACTCCTCTCCTGGAGAGCTGCTATAGCTGAGCTCTGCTCTGTTTCCCTAAGGGAATCTTCTTCTTCTTCTTCTTCTTCTTCTTCTTCTTCTTCTTCTTCTTCTTCTTCTTCTTCTTCTTCTTCTTCTTCTTCTTTATTTTCATCTTCCTCATCTTCTTCCCAAGATGATACTTCTCTTGCTAACACTCAGCTAAAGGGGAACCCCCTACAGAAATGTAGCAATATCCTCTAGCTCCACGAAAAGTTGTTACTTTTTCTGTTCAGCCTTACCTAATACCCCTAAGGGAGCATCCCATCAAGGTTCTTCAGTTCTTCTCAGCTTTACTCAGTCCCACTAAAGGAGCATCTCAGCAAGGTTTTTCAGCTCAGTCCCCTAAGGGACATCCTATCCAGGCTCTTCTGTGAGAGCAAATGAAGATTATCACCAAAGACTCTTTTGAAAAAGAGATTTATTTGGGAAGGAGGAGTTCAGGAGAATGGCTGCTGGTGTAGGAGGTCTTTCTGTCTTTGTGTTGCTTTCATTGGTTAATAAAGAAACTGCTTTGGGTCCTTGATAGGACAGAACTTAGGTAGGTGGGGACAATTAAATAAAATGCTGGGAGAAAGAAAGCAGAGTCAGGGAGAGCCACCATGGAGCCACCAGAGTCAGACATTCTGAGTCTTTCTCTGTAAGCCACTGTCACGTGGTGATATACAGATTAATAGAAATGGGTTAAATCAAGATGTGAGAGTTATCCAATAAGAGACTAGAGCTAATGGAACAAGCAGTAACTTAATTAATACAGTTTCTGTGTTGTTATTTCAGGGTTAAGCAAGCCGAGCAGCCAGGACAAACAAGCGGGCCCTCCTCCAATAGGCTGTCTCTGCCAGGGTGGTGAAGGACAGCCTCCAACTGAACAGGAAGAAAGGCTTTTTTAGAGCTTCTTAGGGGCAGAGTTTTCTCAGGTAGAAGAGGGATTGGTTATTTTTCCCTGCTCAGGGATTGGTTAGTTTAGTTGGTCAGGGGCAAAGATGGCTCTGATTTCAGGGCCAAACTTTCTTTCATAGGTCCTTTTTAGCCTTTTGGCTCTAATCTTAGGGCTAGGGCATATTTCTCTCACTGGCTCTGATTCTAGGGACAAAGTGTGTTTCTTTGGCACTGGCTTCAGAGTCAGGGTGTGTTTCTTTAGTCCTGGATTCAGGGATAAAGATGTTTCATTCCCTGGATCACGTCTCAAATTCAGGGTGAGTTTCTTTCACTGGCTCTAGGATCATGATAATTGCATGTAACCTATGACTATTCTGCTGTAGAGTTAAGTCACTGCTGGATCACTTCAAACTGAGATATATGGACTGCAGATGTTTATTTTGCTTGCAAATTTTTGTAATAAAGTTCACAAAAAGTGAAACATATAAGGCATTTTTTTTAAAAAAATATAAAAGTTTAATGAGGTGACATGGAGCACATGTTGGTGCTCCAGGGAACATGTGTGAGTTTCTTCCTTGTGCCTGGAGCCTAGGTTCTCCCACTGACACTAAAGCTTGTGCACAGTCAGTCCTCAGTCCCTCGTCATGAGCTGAATTCCTGCCACCTGCATGATGGCCACCTCTGCATCCCATAATCTGGCAAAGGTCAAACACCCTGGGGTCCCGTATCCTTTTCAAGGCCCCAGTCCTTCTTTACAGCTCAGTGGACCTTGTGGCCTTGAAACATCAGCTCTATGATGAATACAAGAATGGTTCTACCTAGGCCGGGCGGTGGTGGAGCATGCCTTTAATCCCAGCACTTGGGAGGCAGAGGCAGGCGGATCTCTGTGAGTTCGAGGCCAGCCTGGTCTACAAGAGCCAGTTCCAGGACAGGCACCAAAAACTACAGAGAAACTCTGTCTCAAAAACCAAAAAAAGAAAAAAAAAAGAATGGTCTACCTCTAAAAAGATGACCCAAGTCTCATACAGATGCTGAAGTCTACAAATTTCAAATTTCAAATCTTGGACTACAACAGTGAGGAGAATATTATTACAACATGTAGTAGCCATGCAGTTCTGTATTAATCTATGCCTAGAAGAATTTTTTTTCACATGTTCACTATAGACTTATAAAATTCAAGCTCCGTGTTTTATAAAGTATAATGAACACCAGCTAACCAAAATTAAAAGAGCAAAGGGCATAAAAATATGATGCATCAAAAATGAAATACAAACGAAGGAGTATGGAGAGATGGCTCAGAGCGTAAGAGCACTGGCTGCTCTTGAGAGTGGCCCATGTTCAGTTCCCGGCATCTGCTTCATTAAGTTCACAACCATCCTTAATTCCAGCTCTAGAGGATCTGATGCCACCTTCCCACCTCCAAGGGTACCACATATATGTGGCACACACAAACACACACAGACACACATCTATATGTCATTTAAAATAAAATAAGCATTTTAAATAGTTTAAAGAAAATGCAAATGAAAGGACACTGGTGAAAATTTTGAAGTTCGCCTACGACAGCTTCTAATTGGTGTCCTTTCACAGCACCTATGGGAAACAGACCAGAGTGGGGGGGGGGAGTGTCCAGATCCTTATGTGAAGTGACACAGCAATTCAAAGCAACCTGTGACTATCCTGTTGTGTGGCTAATCTACCCCAGTCACCTAAAATCGTCTGCAGTGTGATTGCTGTACAAACTTACATTCACCACACCATTTAGAGAATAAAGACCAAAATCATATGTGCTCCATGGGGATGCAACTAAAACCATATTCTGAGAGGGCTAGATAGGCCTCTCAGTCAGTAAAGTGGTTGCTGTACAAGCATGATGACCAGAGTTCAATCCTCAAAGCTAACGCTTAGAAAGTTGGGTGTGATGACACATGATTGTATGCTCAACAGTGAGGAGGGAAGACCAATGGACTCCTGTGGTGTCTAGGCAGCCTTGTCTAATCAACGAGCCCCAGGTCCCAGTGAAAGACCCTGACTCAAAGTACAAGATAACCCACACTTAAGGAATGATACCCAAGGTTGACCTCTGGTTCACAGATGCTTGAACATAAACAGATTGCGTGCCCCCACTCCCCACACACATGCACACATATGCACACACATGGATACTGAGGGAGAGAAAGCCACATTTTTTGGTATTGAAGCTTATGGTATGTCGTCCATACCCTAGCAATGGCCCCATACCACCCAATTCCATGCCCTTTCTTTCTTTCTCACTAAAAAAGAAATCAAAAAACCCAAACAATCAAGAAAAGAAAGATACACACACATGAATAACAGCAGCAACACCAAAAACCCCAAGAAGAAAATCAAAATATACAAGTAAGTGTCCAAAAAGATAAAAAAAAAGTCAAAACAAATTAGTATGTGGCAAAAAAACCCCAAAACCTACAAAAGTACTACTGGGCTCATATTGTGTTGGTTGTCTGCTCCTGGGCATGGGGCTCACACTTAAGCATGGTTTATACCCAGTGAGACTCCATTGGTTGGGGAAATGTATTTTTTTATTGCCAATGGGTATCAGCTGTAGATAACTACTTGGTTAGGTATGGGAGCTGCTGTCTGCTTCTCCCTCTCAGTGTTGGGACCCTTGAACATGCAGGTCCTGTGCATTCTACCACTTTCAAAGAAAGTCCCTAGATTCAGAGCCCCATGGGTATAGAGGGTGGCTACCCAAACATAAAAATATCCTTCGTCTTAATGGATTTTCCTTCAATGAATATAAAATGTCCTTTGTCATCTCATTTCATTGTTTTTAGTTTGAAGTCTGCTTTGTTGGACATTGGGAAGGGAACCCATTCCCCATGCTGGATGACCTCTCCCTGCCTTGATATAGGGGAGGAGCTCCATCCTACCTCAACTTGATATGCCATGGTTTGTTCAAGACCATGGGAGACCTGACCCTTTCTGAATGGAGACAGAGGAGGAGTGGGTGGGGAGGGGGATAGATGGGAGTCAAGGGGAGAGAACAAGAAGAGAGGAGGGAGGGTAAACTGTATGTAAAAATAAATGAAAAATGCTAATTAAATGCAATAAAATTTAAAAAGAGATTTTTTTAAATATCAAAATACTAACTATACAGGTAAAAATTTAAATATATATATCAAAAAGGATATCTTAAACTGAAACAGTTAGAGACAGGAAATTTTATAGTCTCTGAGGGCTCACCTAGCAATGTGTGTCATGAGCTCAGAAAATATACATACAAGGTCGAACCTGGGACTCAGCTGGTCCAGTGTTGTGCAGTATACACAAATTCCCTGGGTTCCTTCCTCACGCTGCATAAGCCAGATGTGGCCACACACACCTGTAGTCCCAACACTCAGGAAGTGGATGCAGAGGGCCCAAGGCTCAAGGCTATCTTTGACTACAAAGCAAGCCCAAACCCAGTTTGAGCTCCCAGAGATCCTGTCACAAAAGGGGGGGGGGGGGCAGAAAAAATATATAACACAATCATTGGTACATTTGTTTCATGGGTTTCTGGTCACCCTGTGGAGTTGATCTCAGGTGATGAGTGACACTGTAGCTCAAATGTATTCACTTGCACACACTCACACACATTGAGCAGTCTACGCTCACCAAACAGGATCCATTCTAGCACAGAATGCCAGAACAGAGAAAACTCTGAGGTAAATTTCGGAAGCTTTGGATTTTAATTTGGACCACTCAGAGAGGTAAATAAGATCTGAATTAGCAACCACCAACTAAATTTTTTTCCAAAAGGGTTTTCCAGAAGGCTGACTCCTCTTCGAAGAGCAGAGGAGACTCCTAACAGTGTGAGGGTGTGAATCTGTAATAATCATTTTAAAACACACAAAGAGGGGCTGGGCAGATGGTTGAGCTGCTAAGAGCAAGTGTTCTTCTTGCAGAGGACCTTCCTAAGTTCATTTCTTGGCACCAAGGTCGGGTTGCTGAGAACTGCCTGTAACTCCAGCTCCAGTGGACCAGACGCCCTCTCCTGGCCTCCAAAGTCACCTGCACTCCTGTGCACATGCGCACACAGACACACAGACATCTTTAAAAGTACGAAGAGAACTTCTATTGCAGCTATGTAGTAATTTCCCTTTCAGAGGTCCCCACCCACACCTTCACCGTGCTCAGGTTTCTCATATTCTTTCTTTACCCGTCAGAGTCCTGTGAGCCTCTAGATTTATGACAGCGGAACTAAACAGCCAATAATGTGAGTGTAAAATGGAACGACGAATGCCCACCAAACCATGTAACAAGAACATCTCGGGCACAGTGTGTCGTCCTTCTAGTTCATGTCCCTGTGTTATTTTTTATGTTGCATGAAATTATCACAAAATCAGTGATTCGAAATATGTGAGGAGCATTGCTGGTCCCACTGTTTGGCTCTCAGGATGTCTAGGCTGGATCTCATTTGAGACTGTATCCTCTAGGGGTTTTCTGGAGCTCTGGGATTAAAGTCTGGGTCCTGGCAGCCCTAATAAACCAGGCTCACTCACACACTCTGACTGAATATAACAATTACGGAGGGAACAACAGTGAAAACCGAGAATGGACTTATTTGACGTGACAAACTTGGGAAGAGAAACTGAATAATGGGGTCCAGTTAACCCCAAGTTTTGTCTCCAGGTCATACCATGAGCTTTAGGTTCAAGAGAAGACAGAAGGTACACACCACTGAACAGACCTTGGCCAGCTGTAAACTGCCCATCATTGACCCCATATTCCAGTCTGTGATGCAGATTGGATGGACAAGTCAGAACTGTGTGATGCCCCTTCCTGGGAGCCATGGTTTCCCTCTGATCGAGCTTAGATTCAACATCACCCTTCTCTCAGCACAAGGCCCCTGGGAAAAATTTAATTCTCTGGGGTTTCAATAGTAGTCAAAGAAAGGGGTACAGAGAGTTCTCTTTCTAATATCTTCACTCCTGTCAGAATGATCACTTAAGACTTATGACTAATGATAGAATTCTTTCTTTGGGACCTTGTGTCTTTAAACCAAAGAATGTCTTTGGTGCACTTGTAAAAGCCTCAACTTATCAGACCCAGTGCACAGTGGGAGTTTCCTCTTTTGATTAAAGCAGGCAACAGTCCTAAACTTCAGCTCCTAAATCCTTTTGCCTTAGCTCTGTAAGAACCCTATGCACAGATCCTCCTCATGTAGAAGAGTGCACATACCAATAGATCAAGGGGGCTGATTTAGCACTTGAGTCACCAAAATCCTGTATGAATTTCGGCAGAGAACAAACACTTGAAAAGCCATGCACTGAAATTATTACCCTGGTCTCCACATATTGAAATGACACATACATTTCCTCTTTGAAGCTGCCTCCATTTTTCAAATCTTCTGTGGGAAGATGGACTTGTGCAGTAAGAAAAATCAAAGTGGTTATAAAGTGATAGGGCCTTGTTGGTCTGAATCAGCTCCAAAGACTCATCAAGACTGAAGCTCTAGACTTGAACATGGGCCCCTAAATGTGCCCTTAAATATTAACCATTTGGAAGGCTAAGTAGTTACCTCAGTTGGTAAAGTTCAATCCCCACACCCACGTTTTCAAAAAGCCAGATTTGATGGCATCCACTAGGGAGACAGAGACAGAAATATCCCTGGGACTTAATGGCAAATGTAGTTCTTAATCATACAGACAAATCCCAGGACAGTGTCAAACACTGTCTAGAACAACAAGGTGGATGGTATCTGGGGAATGACAGATAATGTTGTCCTCTGGCCTACACGTGCATGTGTATACATGTTTGTGTCTACTGCACACACACATGCATATATAAACATACACAAATATGCATATACACATAAACATATGTACACACAACACAAACACATACATATATGTATAAGTTGAGCCATTTACTCCCTTTCTCAATCAATACAGATACACACACACACACACACACACACACACACACACACACATGAGCTGTGCCATTCAACCTCTTTCTCAGTCACTCCCAGGCCTGTGCTTTTCACCCAGCATTTTCACCATAACTACATTGTGTTTATTTTAAAATTTGTCCTATTTACCTATTTCTAAAGTGGCAAGGGTTTTCAGAGGTGGATCACGCCCACACATATCAGGGAGGAAGTGGCAGAGTAGACAGATAACTGGACACAGGAGAGGGGTTGCTCCTTTGAGACTGTTATCCTGATCTCTCCATGCTCTGTGGCACTGACCAAGGTGACTCTCAATTTGGGATGAACTGCAAACAGGGCCGGGACAATGACTTTGTTAGGGTCAGAACTGTTGTGACTGAAATGATCTGACGCGAGTGAGAAGAAAATACGAGATGCTTACAGAACCACTTAGGAGTTTATTGGAGGAAAGAGTGCACACAGGCCTGGGAATGGTGGTCAGAGAGAGAGCAAAGATGGCGCATCCAACTTTTAAAGGCCACCTAGCACATGCGCACAGGGGGAAGACGTGACTATGTTCCAGGCTGATGACGGGCGACCCACGCCTTGCACATGCACACAGAGGGTTTGTGTGACTACATCACATGCTGATGGTGCAGATGGCAGGGAGGGCGACCCACGCATGCGCACAAGGGTTTTAGTTGAGTCACACATAGAAGTAATCACGCATGCATGCATGTTGGTCACACGGGACGTGACCAAGGGTTCGCCCACATGAACCCGGAAGTGCAGCCTTATCTGTGGCTGAATAATTACAGGGACGAGAGGCCAGGACCAAAAGCAACTTGAGGAGGAATTTACTTCTCTCATAGTTCCGTATCCCAGTTCGTCGTTGAAAGCAGAAAGAGCAGGAATCAGGACAGGACCCTGAGTCGGGAGCACTGCTTGCTCCCCACAATTCGTTCAGTCTGCTTTCCTATAGAATCCAGGACCACCAGGTCCCCACCAACAATGGTCTGGGCCTACTCACATGAACCATTAATAAAGAAAATGCAGTACAGGGTTTCCTGCAGTCCGATCAAAGGTAGGCATTTTCTGAGTTGGGGTTCCCTCGCCTCAGACGACTCTGACTTGTGTAAAGTTGACTTAAAACTAGCCAGGACAGGCAGGGTCACAGCACAGCTGTAGAGAAAAGGAGCTGAGACCAGGACAGACTTTTAAGCAAGGTCCTGTATTTCAGCCAAATCTGCAGGAATAAAACTGGGTTTCACAGGGGCTGATGGTAATAAACTGACTTCAAGGGAAGTTTCAAAACTCAGAAACAGGAAGTGCAAAGGTATTCAGTAGCTTGTGTGTTCAGGATGGGTGTTTATCAAGAAAAGGGGAGAAAGAGGCCAGTGACAACTCTGCCTGCCTTCCACATGACTTCTGCTATCACAGACTTCCAATGGAGGGAGAGTCAATTTCTGACTGTTTCTTCTCAGTTAAGAGGAGAGCATATATTTGTCTTACATGTGCAAATAATTTCTGGAAATCCACGAAGAAAGACCTAGAGCCTTGCAGAGAAGCCTGAGGGTTGAATTGCGTCATGTCCCACCTCTAATTGTCAGCACCACAATGGGCTTTCCTCAGGTCTGAAAAACTTGGTACCCACCGGCATTGGCTGGCATTCACCCAGAGCAAACCACAAAACCATTGCTTCTCGAATTCCTTCTCCTTTGACAAGCCTTCAAATAACAGAATAGAAGGAATTTTTAGTCAGCTCCCCTCCATGGGCTATTGAAAATTACATCTTACAGTTTGTACAGAGTATATTTATAAACAAAATATTATTTTCAAACTTTATTATTCACAAGCGAAACTTCCTTTTAATCGCTGTGGTGTTGAACTGCAACCAATGAATTCATTTATATTTTAATTAGAAAACTCTAGAGAGTTCCAGTGCCAGCAACACAGGGCTGTTGCTTGCTAGACTTTGCTGGCCACTGGCAGGTGGCAAGAGCCTCATTATTCTGCGCAGGTCCCTTCACTGACTGTTTTAGAAGGAACCACTAGGTTCTTTATCCTGCTTGTCAGTGGGTTATGCTGCAGCTGCGGATTATGCTAATTCTTGCTTACTTGCAAATAGGCCTGTGTTTATTTTGTGTCTCACCAGCTGTCAACAAAGACATTTTGGAAATAATTCCCATATTTAAAAGCAGACTTTGTTCAAGGGATCCTGCTTAAGTTTTCCCAGTATCTGGACTACTCACTGGTGGATTCCTGAACTACCTACCTCTGATGTGGGAAAGCTGGGTGGGTGTGGCCCCAACCCACCACAACCCTGTTTAGCCTCTTCTCTTCATGTCGCTCTCTCTCCCACGCCTGTAAATTTTGCTGGTGCCAAAGCCAGGTCTGATTCTTCTGCAAGAAACTTAAAATGTCGCTCTAACTGGTTCTCCATGGATAGGGAGGGGGAAATCTCATTTTATGGTGGTTAGGGAGGCCGAAGATTTCATTGCTTTCAAATCAGTATTTGAGCAAACATCCCCTCAATTTGGAAACCTAACACTTCAGAGGGCTTGCCTCACTGTCCCTGAGGCTTTGCGAAGCGTTCCCACTTAACAGTCGCAATGGAAAGCAGGTGACAGTCTATAAGCAAATAATTGCACGCCTGCTCTTACTTCGGGGTTCTATCCTATTTACACGTCCTTTTCCAAATTTTATTTGGTTTGATTTCATGGAAGAAGCAGAAGAATGTTTAATTACTTTTTTCAACAAGTATTGCTTCAAACCAAGTCGGGAAAAGTCAGCAAATCAAAAAGCATTTAATTTCCACCAGGTGTTTTTCTTAGAACGATTTTTCCACACAGCCGTCTTTTCAGTTAATAGGTGGATTCAGATGAAACAATCCACACATAAGAAGCACTCCTACCCACACGGCTGAGCACACGCTTCTGTTGGAGGTTTCCCAGAAGGCTTAGCTTATTGTTTCAATTTCTTTCAAGTTACAGTCACAGATGTCATCTCTGTTCCCCCCAAAACATGGTGTGAACAAAGGAAAAAATCCAGGATCCTTAAGATTCCTGGGGCGGGGGAGGATAATCTCCCTAATGTCCAGCAAACACACAGACCTGATGAGTCGCCTAAAGGTGGGAACTTAATGCTAACCACCAGTTGTCCCCAGGCTGCCTCAAATGATCCAGATGTCAGCATGTAGCCATGCATTCAGCCCTTGTTTACCCGGCAAGCTTTCTACAAAGCTTGGGTGTGAACAGAGCAAATTAGCAGGAGCTGTTCCTAAAAGAAAGCAAAGTAATGTTAGTAGGCCTTTGATCTCTGGGGTGAGGTGATGGGAGCGCCATTCCAAGTAAGTGGGGGCAGAGGTGGGCAGAGTGCTTCTCAGTGTTATGTGGGAGTCACAGATGGAAACATGCCAGGGAGGGACACTCCACAGACAACTTGAAGATGGGTTAGAGAACCTGATAGAAGGCGGCCATGGGTTTAAACCCCACCACTGCCACCCATCAGCTGCATTTGTCAGTGTGTGGGATTTTATCACAATCCCTAGACGGCACTTTGGCACAGTTAGATGGCATGGTTCAATAAAGTCTATCTTCTCTTTCATCTCAAGACTATGCGAACAAATTTCATGATATCCTGCACTAAGAGGAGCTTGGCTAGTTTTATGCCAACATGACACAAGCTAGAATCATTGGAGAAGCGGGAGCCTCAACTGAAAAATAAAATGCCTCAATAAGATTGAGCTATAAGCAAGTCTGTAGCACATTTTTTAATTAGCAGTTCATGTAGGAAGGCCCAGTCCGATGTGGATGGTGCCACCCCCTGGGCTGGTGGTCCTGAGTTCTATAAGAAAGAAGGCTGAGCAAGCCATGGGGAACAAGCCAGTAAGCAGCACCCTTCCCTGGCTTCTGCATCAGTTCCGACCTCCAGGTTCCTGCCCTGGTTTGAGCTCCCATCCTGTCTTCTTTTAGTGATGAGCAGAGCTGTGGAAGCAGAAGCTGGATAAACCCTTTCCTCCAGAACCTGCCTTTGGCCGTGATGTTTCACCACAGCAACAGTAACCCTAAGACGTTCCCTGATTTTCATTTTATTTGTGCCATGCCTTCTTAAGCTCCAGCGTAGAATGGTCAGACATATTTGAAACACTGTCTTCTTTGTAACCTTATAATAATTAACAAAAGATTAGCAGTTGTCAGTATTTCATGGGAATTCTTGGCAAAGGCTCAGCTTGAGTGGATTCTAGAACATAAATTTAGAAAACCAAGTCCAATTTAGAATTTATGAAGTTCACAATCTTCTTTTTCAAAATTCACTCAGCACCCCATCCCCTGACGTCTCCCTCCTGGGAGGACATGTGTGAGCTGCTCACAGACCACCTTGTCTTCTATGTTCAAAGAAATCTTTTACAGTCAACCTGCTTCTCATGCTCTTCTTAACGTTTAAACTTTCTCTGGTTTAAATAGATGAGAAGTACGGCATAAATTTCACTCGGAAGAGACCTGTAAATGAATAAAAGAGAAAAAAAAGATCATGGCAGCCTGTGAGCAAGAAAATTACAAGAGAAAACATCAAAGGGGAATTGCCGTGAACTAGAAGAGCAAAGTGTATTTCCAGCCTTGGTCCAGACACATCTGAGGGGGTGAATGTAGACTGGTGCATTCCTAAGACTTCTTCCCAATTGCACCAGGTGAATTCCATGTACCTCAGTGGTGGGTCTATGACTGTCTTCATGGATCACCTGCTTTAGCCTGGTGATTGACTTTTGCCTGTTCACTGGCATCCTCCTCACATAGGGTCATCCCCAGGCAGGTGTAAGGATCAAGTAGAGCAATAGAGGTAGTTGTTGCTATGGTTTTCAGAACTGACTCATACAAGCTATGAGGAGAATCAGCTTCTCCACCACTGCCCACCCTGGGGCCACTAAAATGGGACTGTGTTCTGGCGCTTCTGGGATCCTAGCAGCCTTCAATGTGTGAACTACATTGAAAGACTTGAATAGAATTTTTTTGTTAGTTCTCTAAGTTAACATACAAAGAAATGGGTTTCCCTGTGGCATTTTCATAGTGTCACAGCTGTACCACCAGGAGTGTGTGGCTTCAAGAATCGTAGAAAGAGGATTAGGGAGAGAAGGAGAAGGTGCACTGAGTCCTCACAACCCCAGTTCAGAAGTTACAGGCACCACTTGCATTTATAGGTCCTTGGTCAGAAATGGTCACATGACCTCAAGGAATTGTGCAAAACTTAGGGGGAGTACATAGGATATTTGAGGAGTACAAACAGCCTCTGCCACACACTCAGACATTCAAGGTCTTTTCAAAACACCTTCTGATAGCTCTACTAGAGCAATCGTAAGATTCGATGAACGTTTATTAATTCTTAGCTGGGACTTTACACCTTGGCGTCTCTGCATTCGTCCTATCATCTTGAGCATCTGAGTAGAAGAAAGCAATAGAACATGCACAGGAGAATAGACAGCATCAGAGGACATGGGGTTGTGTTCCAGCTGCCCTTACTCCCCCTAACTAACAGCGGAACTTCCTTGTGGTCTGTAATTGACAAGGATGTTTGTGTTCTTTCTGGTCAGTGGGTCTCCACAGAAGGAGTAGAGGTATAAAAAGTTGCTGGGCAAAATAAAGGTTGCTGTTCTTCCACCTGAAAAGAAGCCTCCATGTCTCAATTCCGGCACCCCCTGCCAGTCTTGGCTATCCAGGCTGCGCTGGCTGCAGCAGGGAGTCAACCTTATTAAGTGCTATATTAAGCAGTTTTGTATGCCCATTCCCTAGAGCTCTCCTCCTCCTCCTCCCTCCTCCCGCTCTTCCTCCTTCTTTTCAAGACATGGTTTCTCTATGCAGCCCTCTCTTTCCTGCAGCTCACTCTGTCGACCAGGTTGGCCTTGAACTCACAGAGTTCAGCCTGCCTCTGCCTCCTGAGTGCTGGGATTAAAGGTGGTTCTACCACCATCACCCAGCAAGTTTTACTTCTAATAGGCACAGTTCTTAGTGAAGAGCTGAGCTCTGGAGCCTCTAGCCACTTGCAGGCTTTTTTTTTTCTTTTGGTTTTTCGAGACAAGATTTCTCTGTAGCTTTGGAGTCTATCCTGGAACTAGGTCTTATAGAACAGGCTGGCCTCAAAATCACAGAGATCTGCCTGCCTCTGCCTCCCGAGTGCTGGGATTAAAGGTGTATGCCACCACCACCCGGCACCACTTGCGACCTTTAAGAGGAACAACAGGTTTCCCTGCCCTCAACAATTAGTAGCTTATCTGTGCACTAGGCTTCCTTCACCTCCCCAGTGGCTCTTCCACTAGCACACGTCAGATGGAGGCTGAACTCTGCCCCAGAGAGTTGAAGGATTGGTTCGGGTGGGGAAGAGTTGATCAGATCTTAATCCCTGCCCCACACCTCTTGTCAAAGAGCCAGGTGCTGAGTCAAAAGCCTCTCTTCTCCCCAGATCCTCATGTAACCAAGTGCAGTTTGCATCCTGGGGTGAGTTGCACTTTCTACACTTGCCACAAACCCATACACATTAGTCCCCGCTGTTGCCCAGTTCTGAACCCATCTTCCACTGGTCCTGTGCTGTGGCTGTGCTGAGCAGAGAGCACCCCATGGGGGTCCTATAGACCCATGGAATCAAATTTCTAACCTTAAGAGAACACATGGGGAAGAGCAAAACATGGTTCAGTCAGCAATCATTATAACACAGTGAGAAAAAGAAGACTAACAAGCTTCATTTCAATGCTATTAACATGAACTTAAAGTCTCGTGTTTTCTAAATATATTTAACAGCATGGAGAAATGCTTCTAGTGTATTGGTTTTTAATAGATGAATGAGCCCAATTTTCCAAAAACAATGAAATAAAATCAGCTTCTGAAAGTTCCCACCCATTATTTATGAATACATTTCTTTGTTTTATGCTCAAAACAAACAAGAGAAGGAAGGAAATAAATCAACATATTAACATGGTTATTTCTACTGGAATCATAAGTGGTTTCTCTGCTTTTTATGCTTCTTAAGTTTCGTTTCTGTAATAAACATCTATAGCTTCATAGCTATGATGCCTCCATTAGTATATTGGAGTGGTTAGTTTTTGTTGACTTGATACAAACAAGAGCTACCTGGGAACAGAGAACCTCAACTGGAGAATTGCCCACGTTAGACTGGTCTGTAAACAAGTCCATGGGTCATTTCCTTAACTGATAATTGAGGTGGGAGGGCCCAGCAAACTGACAGGCTGAGCAAGTCATATAAAGTAAGCCAATAAGCAGCATTCCTCCATGGCCTCTGCTTCTGTTCCTGCCTCCAGGTTCCTGCTTTGAGTTCCTGCCCCAACTTTTATGCACAGATGGACAGCTGCAAGCCAAGGTAAACTCTTCCATCCCAAAGCTGTGATCAGTATTTTATCATTGCAACAGAAAATCATCGCAGGATATAGATAAAACAACTGATGAAAGTTGACAGGGAAAGACAATGCATCTGACAGCCTATGTCAGCCATCCACACATCAGCCACAACCTGGACCTGTCGAGAAACAGCCTCCATGTAACCTCAGGACAGGGTAGAATGCAAATCTTAGTGCAGGACAATGTTCTGTGTTGTCTCTAAGGTACCAACGGGCAAAATGATCACATTCCCAGTTTTTTTTTTCATTGCATTTAATTTTGGAACAGAAAATCGGGCCCAATTTATCAGACTCTTTCTTATTACTGATTAGCGAGGCATCCCATGATGGAGACGCAAGCATCACATCTACACTCACTTCCCAAGCGGCGGCTCCTTCTCGCTGACAGTGCATTTCCTCTCCGTCCTCATCAGATGCAGCTCCAAGGTTCGTCTCTGTGACACACAGATGCCAGATGCTCTTCCTGATTTGAATTTCAAGCTCCACCGCAACAGTCGCCCAACTGTGCCCATCGCTGTCCAACAGGAAGGTCTAGACCCTAACTCCATCCATAGCATCATGGCGGCCTTCAAGTCTGACCTCCACAGCTGTTAGCCTGGCCAACCACCACTTGGGGGGTTATTTTGAGTGGCTGCTGTTGCATGTGATGGCGGTGTGATTATACATGCAAATTGCAACTACGTAATCCAGAGACCCTGAGGACAAGCCCTGGCAGTGTACCTCTGTACCAGGCTTTCTTTTGGGGGCCACCACCAGCTCCCAGATCATGACATGGAGACTTATTATTAGTTTTGAATGCTCCGTCTAGCTTAGGTTCATTTCCTGTTTATCTACCTTTTGCCTCAGGACTTTTTACCTTTTTTCTACACGTCCTACACTGTGCCTGCTGGCTGGCAACTGCCTGGCTGGCCCTCTCTTTCTTCCTAGTTCTCTCCTTTCTTCTTCTTCCTCTCATTCCTTTCTTTAAAACTTAGATTTCACCTCCTTTGTATTCTCCCTGTCTGCCAGCCTCACCCATCCCTCTCCTGCCTAGCTATTGGCCATTCAGGTTTTTATTAGACCAATCACAGGTTCCTGAGGCAGGCAAGGTGAACCGAATGCAACCCATCTTTACATAATTAAATAAATGCAGTGTAAACAAATGTAACACATCTTTACGTCATTAACAAGGGCAGCAGAAACAAGTATAAACACACCTTTTCACAGTTAAAGTAATATTCCACAACATAAATAAATGTAACATGTATTTGCCTAGCTAAAATAATATTCCACAGCACCCTTCTTGCTTCAGCCTGCAATTGTGGTTCCTCCATCAGACATAACTAGCAAGCTCACCTCCTGAGATAGAAGTCAGACATGAAGAGGTAGGATGTTCGCTAAGGGGTCATACACAAGTGTCTGAGCCATCAAGACTTTTCGCATGTTGACTCTCCTAGGAATAATTCATTGTTGGGATTGGATGCTCATGTTCATCCTTCCTTCAGATTCGCACACTGATACCTGACTCCAGAGTGACATCCTTTGGAGATGAGACCCATGTGGAGATAGTTGAGTTCACAGTCATGAAGGGGAAGCTCAGTGCCCAGCCACATGCCCAGCAATGTCCCATGATCAGCCTGAGGCTCAAGAGTGAAGGCAAGTCAGAGGAGAGTCCCAGCCAGTTTTTATTTCATAAATAAAGTGTTTCACACATATTATGCTTTGCATTTAGCTAATTATCCTAGCTGGTCTTAATTGTCAACTGGACACAGCCTGCAGTCATGTGAGAGGAGACGCCTCAGTTGAGGAATTGCCTGTATCGGGTTTGTCTGTGGGGGTTGTCTTCGTTGTTATTGACAGATGAGGACCCAGCCCACTGCAGGTGGTGTCATTTCTCAAGCAGGTAGTCCTGGGTCATGTAAGAAACTCGGCTAAGCATGACCTTGAGTGACTCAGTTAGTATTGTTCTTCCATGCTTTCTGCCTTGACTTCCCTCAACAATGGACTGTATAACCTGGGTGTATAAACTGAATAAACCCTTTCCTCCACAAGTTGCTTTTGGACAGAGTGATTTATCCCAGCCTTTTTAAAGTGACATGAGGACTATGGAAATCTTGAAAAAAATTGTTAAAATGCAACAGAATGCACCAGTGACTTCAGAATGACACCATTCCACTGCCCAACTATGACCAGTGATGGACACAACACAGTGAGGGGCTGTGGGCTTTGGGAGGCTTCTATCCATCAGTCCATTACTTACTTTTTATAAGTCTTATATGATGAGAATGTTCATTAATCTTATTGTTCAGAAGACCCCCAAAAAGTAGGACCCAGAAATTAAGTCTTTCCAATGTCACAAAGCTGATATGTGGCAGGGCCTGAGCTCCCACCAGCTCTTGCCACTGCAGAAGTCAATGACCTAATTCCCATGCCTTTGTCTTGCTCCCATCAGAGAGCCAAGGTCACTTAGGGACCTTCCTGCCATTCAGACCAATGGCCATCATTCTTAACCCAGCTGATTACCACAAACCACCACAAGCAAAGTAATTTATGAACAATACAAACATATCTGTCACGGTTCTGGACAGTGAGAAGTCTAAGGTGAAAGTGCTGGAAGATTCTGTCCACCTAGAACTGCTTCCCGGTTCCATAGCACTTGCTTGCTGTATCCTCTTGTATTGGAAGGGGCAAAGCATCTCTAGGTTTTCTCCCGTGCTCACTCTGACCCCTAGAGGCTAATGGCCTACACACCCATGAAAAGCACTTCCTAATACCATTGTGCTGGGGCCAGCATTTAAACATATGAATTTGGAGGCTTCTGAACACCCAGCCTCATTTTACCCCAGCACCAACTGAGGCTCAAATTTATCCTCCACAGAAAACTGAAGGACACATCGTACTAAGACTTGAGTCACAGGAATGATTAAGGGTCCTGTGACATCACAACAATATTTTCCTTCTTCCCAGACTTTAGCCGCAGGATTCCAAGAACTATTAGTGAACATGGTGCTGGAGACAGAAGGACTGAGAGACGGTGCCCAGGGGGCTGAGGAAGGCACTGCCAATTCCCCTCCTTGCACAGACCCAGACTGTCTTTCCGTCTGTGCTGCACAGCCTCCCCCAAGCAAGGACGTGAGCACAGACCCTTTGGAGTCCCAAGAAGAAGCAGAGGATGGAAACTAAAGCTGAACTGAGCCCTGGTTCCCCTGTTCCCCATAGTGATGCTCAGGTAATTTAACTCCCCAGGTTCACGTGTGTAAAGAGCATGAACAACCATGCCTGCTAAGAACAGGACCTGAGCCCTATGATCAGCACACGTGGCACATGGTAGGAGGGTGTTTCTCAAGTATCCATGGTCCGTCCTGTTCCCAGTGCTTCCTCTGGGAAAATGACCAAGTCCCTTGTCTTTCCAGTTATAGAACAACATGAGGCAGCCACTGCCATGGGCAAAAGGGCACCAGTCCACTCAGTAGAGCCTTAGAAAAAGCTGTGTGCCTCTGCACACATGTCTGTGTGCATGTGTGTGCCTATGTGAATGGATATGTAAACACATGTGTGCATGTGTGTATAGACCTGCATATATGCATGTGTGCTTTGGCGGTATACCTGTGTGCATCTGTGTATGCATGGCCATGCACATGCATGTACATGGGATATATGCCCATGTACATTGGCATGTGTAGCTCTTGTAAGAATCTGAAACTGAACCAACCTTTCTTTGTTTCCACGTCTGTTGCAGTCTCCTCTCCCACAGCGTAACCATCTAATATGGGCCTGTCAGCCTTGTGGTTATTGAATGCTCGGAATGGGTCTGACCCAAACTGAGGCTCTGTATGTAGGTATTTTACACAGCCACTGGGTTACCAAGATCCAAACTGAAAAAGTGGAATGTTATATTTATGGTTGTATGCGGAAATAAAAACATTTAGCTATAGTCTAGAATTGTATATAGGAATAAAAATAATTTCACCTTTTTCTGTTTGTATTTTTCTACTTATATATGTGACTCATGTTGGACAGCACTGACCCAAGAAATTGTTTCTTGTGAAACAGAAATTGCATAGAAAATTCTTGAATCTCACATTTAAATTTTCAAGAAGGCAATTCTGATTGACTCAGCTCCAGACTAAGTATAAGTTTTGATTCGCTCATCTTTACTGCTAATTCTTCAAGACCCGAGTTCTATCCACAGCACCCACATGGTAGAAGGAGAGAACAGACTTCTGCAAGTTGTCAAACTTATAAACACACACACACACACACACACACACACACACACTAAATACAATAAAAATACTTTAAAAATTAAAAATAAATTAACCCACGGGGCCTCAGTTTCTTGAAGAATCAGCCAGATAACCAGACATTCTGACTTTATTGTCTATTCCCCAGCTTGCCCATCAGCCAGTCATCTGAAAAACAGTACCATGTTTAAAGTTAAGCAGGCTGGTGGGGACTGGTTGGTACCTTCTAGAAATACATTGCTGCCATGTGCATATTCTTAACAAGAGGCATTGACATGTTTGTGCTAATACTTGGGCTGTTTTGATAAAGAGATTTCTAACTTTTTATTGTGCATGGATATACCCACTGTTTAAGCCCAGGACAGAATGACGACCACTCCCTAATCTGTCACAACTACTTAGAGGTCGGAAGAATGTGTGCTGCATCCACATTGGGACAGGGGTTAGAGCTCAGAAAGAGAGAGAGATAGAAAGATAGAGAGAGAGAGATTATCACCCAGTGTTTGCAAGGCCCTGGGAGTGACACCCAGTATAGCAACAAAAATACTAACCAAAAATTTAAGAGTTTTTATGCTTATTTGACCACGCTTTGACACCCCAAGATGTTTAAATTCCTAATACATAATTTTAAAAATACTTAACCAAAACGTATACTATACAAAGAGATTCAAGTTGGGCTACAATAATTTATTAAATATTGAAGAAAATCTGTTTTCCCAGGTGGTTAGCAACTAAGAGCCCTTTCTTCTCTTACAGAGAACCCAAGTTCTGTTTGCAGCACCCACATGATGAGGTTCACTACTGCCTGTAATGCTGGCTCAAGAGAAATCTGTCACCCCTCTCTAGCCTCTAAGGGAATTTGCAAATGCATGTGCACACATGTATACATACACGTAATTAAGAATAAAAATAGAACTTGAAAAGAATTACATACAAATATCTACAATAGAAACTACCACCCTATAGTATAGTGTTAACTTTAGTACTTCATTGAAGGTGGCCAGAAAAGTCCCTATTGCCTGTGCCTAGTAAGGAGCAAACATGTTTCCCTGTGTTCCCTGAGGCAGAATCTGGGCCATGGGCCATCAATCACACTTTGGTAGCCCGGGTGGAAGCAGGAAAGGCCTTTTACCCTCACGGTGCAAACGCTCTCACCTCTGAGCCTTAAAGTCACTCATTTCTGTTCATGCTAATTTTCCTTTTTTTCTGGAGTGTTTCTAAGTCTATTGTTAGATGTGCGCTTCACTGTCGCAGAGTGCCCAAATTTGATGCGGTGATTAAAATGGTGCCGATATAAATTACCATAGCGACAAACACAAATTCACAGCCCAGTTTATCCTGTGGGGGCTGAACTCTTCTACAGCTCCTAAAAGCGCAAAGCATGGAGCAATCA
This sequence comes from Myodes glareolus, assembly GCF_982192425.1. Lineage (NCBI taxonomy): Eukaryota > Metazoa > Chordata > Mammalia > Rodentia > Cricetidae > Myodes > Myodes glareolus. The sequence continues at coordinate 120,346,298 of NC_142027.1, forward strand.
GACAGCTGCCGAGAGACCCGAATATCCATCAACACTGACGGCCATTCAATCCTCGTAATGGTCAGGGGTGGACAACATGGGCCATTTCTTTTGAATGACCTTCATCTTAAAAGGGCCTAGTGTGAGCACAGCATCTTCACCTGTGTGGCATGCGTCTCTGTCTATCACGAGCAGGCTACATTCTAATGACTGTCTGAGAAAGAAAAGCCCAGCCCAGCCAAGGATGCTCTCCTTTATTTATAATTACATTATGTGTGACTCACAGCCATGGTCTCTGTTCCCAGTAATAAACATGAATCTAAACAGTAAAAAGGGCGGACACCAAAAGAAGGACATGTCACTTGCACGAGACAGCAAATACATAGCTAAATATAGACGAGGGAAATATATGAGTATGGGGGGGTAGTATTCTCCATCCTGTCCTTGCTTGACAGGCACATAGATTTCTTGTAGCTCCCTCATCCAAACACAAGAGTTAAAAATAAGAGTTAACACCTGTGTTCTTCGGCAGCATCTTATGGTGACAACGGCTTTCAAGGGAAGAGTGTATTTTTGGTTAGGCACACTGAGACATCCCTTCAGCAAAAAATACTTAGGAGGATTTAGATTTGATTCTGACAGGGAAGCATGTGAGAGTTTCTCTTTCCTTGTATGTGACTGTGGACAAGGTTATAAGACAGATTCATCCCCTGAATGTCCTTTTCCCAAGACTTCGTTCCACACTGAAGGACCATATGCCCATAAGATTAAGTGCTCATGGATCCCAAAGCATGAAAAATCTCACTGATTTTCTAGATATGAATTTAGAGGGAAAAGCTCATCTTGTTCCTATCAATGTTTGAAGGAAAACATCCTATCTATTTTTGTATGTGTGTATGATGTGTGTGCAAGTGTGTGTGGACATATGTGTGTGAGTACAGGTACACATGTACATGTGCATACATGTGTGTGGAGTCCCTAGTTTTGTGTCAGGTGTTTTTCTTGATTACTTTCCACCTTATTTCTTGAGGGATGGTCTCTCACCGGCTTGCTCTGGGGACCCACTGTCTCCATTGCACCAGGGTTACAGATGGGCCACAACACCCAAGAGGCTTTTAAGTGGATTCTAGGGAACCAGTCTCCTGTCCTCATACACATACACTAAGTGCTTATCCACTGAGCCATCTTCCCAACCCTGGGAGAAAACAAAATCGAAGTGTTGCTTCAAGGAAACATTCTTGCATTGCCTCAAAATAATCTTTGGTTCCTGATACATGTTGGTACACGTTCAAACACTAGAGATTCAGAAAGTCAAACAAACTAATAAATAAGTAAATAAGTAAATTTTTAAGAAAATTGATGTTGGAGAGACGACTCAGTAGTTAATACTCGCTGCTCTTTTGGGGGTCCCACCACATAGACGGGGCGGGGGGGGAGAAAGAGGAAGAGAAAAGGCAACACTGAAAAAAATGTATAGGATTCAAGGTGGAAGAAAGGAATGAACTCTGACAGATGTCACATAGAAAGCCCTACAGATGCCAATCCAATAGATGTAGTCAGAAATTAGAGTAGTTACAATATCCAAAACCAACATATTAAAAAACCATTTCTTTCTATGCATTAAATTAATCTATTGCAAAACGAAATTAAGGAAGCAATTCCATTTTTCCCAAAGAGGGATAAATTCAACCAAGCAGGGAGGAAACCAACACAGCAAAAAGTGTAAACAGCAACGTATTCTTTTTTCTCATTTGAGAAAATGGGGAATAACGTTTTGTTCATTTGGAGGCTCCGATGAGAATTTTATCCAGCGCACACGTGGTGACCTTACAAGGCTGTAGGAAGATACTGAAGGACTGGCGATAATGTAGACAGTTTTTTCAAACCAGGTCTTTCCTGCCCCCACTCTTGCTCTGAAAGGTGAGGAGGAGCTGGAATTATAACCAAAACATAATCCAGAGCCCCAGGGAGGCGGCTCTGCAATAAGAGTCAGGGGGGATGAGAGGATCTTCTGTCCGCATCTGCTGAGATCGGTGAGCTCCAGTCTCTCATTAGGCATCTTGTAGGTTTTACATACACCACAATGGCCACCCTAGAGTGATATTTTGGTGGTCCATTCCTGGCCCAGGTAAAAAAAAATAAGGCTTCAGCGTTCTCCTTTATAGATCAACTCAACATGAAACATCCCGATAAGCAGAGACCGCATCGGCCAGAGCGTAGTAATTCTCTTTCCTGTGTAGAAGTGCCCAGTCACACTCTTCAAGCACACATGGAAACGCTGATGAAGACAAGGAAAGTTCGAGAATCTTGTGAAGGAGAGTGCTGCTTCTGAGGGAATATTTATTTGTCTGCAGCTTGGAGGCAGGAGAAATGTAAGTCTTTCTTGGAAAGAATAATCAGTCTTCTTGATTTAAAGACCCATACCTGTTGGGGCTGGAAATGCATCTCTGTAGATAGAATTATTGCCTAGCATTGAGGAAGCCCTGGGTTTGGTCCCCAGCACCCTCCATACACTCCAGGAACAGTGATATAATCCCGATACTAGGGAGTGGAGGCAGGAGACTCAGACTGCATATGGTGGTACTTGTCTTTAGTCTTAGCAAAGGCAGGCAATAAGCTGGAAGGTCCAAGGACTATGGGCTGGAAGATTTTAGTAAGCATTCTTCCCTTTCAAAGAGGCATGAGGCAGAATTTCTCTCCTTGCTCTCATTCAGGGCCAATCCGTCACCGTCTTATGTCATAATCCAATACGGTGGCTCACCTTGATTTCAGCATAAAGAAAAAAGGCTCTTCTATGCTGCCTCCCTAGAGGGGAAAATGGGTTTGAACTTGTGACACCCAAGAGAGCAGTCATCTTGCTGAGTGACAGAGAGTGGTAAAGGTTAGTGTGGGCCATCGGAGCCCGTGCTTGCATCGACTCTGCAGGGATTTTATGGTTCGCTTCCGAACCAAGAGCATGTGTATCCCCACCATGTAAGAATCAATGTTGTGTTTCAATAGCAGCAGCTGTTTGGAGTGAATGTCGGGAGATTACAAATGCAGAAAGGGGAGCCCCTGCCTGGGCAAGCATTATCCACCTCTTTCCCTGTTGGAGGGAGGAAAGCATATCTTCAGTCTAGCAAGAGTTTGCAACGCTGCGTGGAAACTGGGGAGAAGCTGTACATATGTCCAGGTCTGTTATGGTTGATGCACAATGGTCAAAATTGATCAACTAGGGGCAGACATTCACAGCAGTGTGGTCAATGCCAGAAAGAGAGAATTCTGAGCTTTCTCTGGGCCACATTTGAGACATTTTATTGTACCAGGGTGCTTGGAGGTTCCTCCTCAGAGGCCCATTCTCTAGTTTTCCTGTCGAAATTTGGAGCCAGCCACTTGGCATTCCCCCCATCACCTTTCTCATTGCTTAAGAGAGCCACACATGCTTTCTGTCGCTTGGGCCAAAGAAGCTTAATGCGGACAGCATGCACATTTATCATCTGGTCAAAGGAAATAGATGCCCTGTTCTCAAAGCTCATTAGATGCTTCAAGGTCCAAAGGTGAAAAAAAATCAGGGAAGAGAATTACCAACACGCTGTAAAACTGGTCCTAAACCTTCGAACAGCAAATATGAACAAAACAAAGAAGGCATTTTTCTCCTGACACAGTTGTTTTTTTCTGCCCAGTTCTTCTCTTTTCTAATAAGAAGTATTGGGATTTTTGTATTGTTTTGTAATTTTATGGGAGCCCACTTCATATTTTTAAATGGACAATGAACTTTCAAAGTGTTGGATTCTTTAAAGGTTGTAGAACTTTTAAGTTGGGTGGTGTTTATAACAGGGTATCAGCATGGTACTCTGGGGAACAACAAAGGATGTGTTACGATTTAACAGTGAAGTGTTGGACTGAATAGGTGGCTCAGTGGTTAAGAACACACTCTGCTCTTGCAGAGGACCTGAGTTCAATTCTCAACATCCACATTGGGTGGCTCACAACCTCCCATAACCCCAAATCTAGGAGAATCTGACTCCTTACTTCCATGGGCAAACAGCACTCATGTGTGCACAGGTGTGCGCGTGTGCGCGTGCACACACACACACAGTGAAAATTAAAATAAAATTTAAAAATTTCATACAGCTATTGATCAAAAGAATTAAAGCAGGTAAAATATGGAAGACTTGGTCAAGCCACAGATCTTTCATCTATCCCATGGGTTTGGGGCTCAGCAATTAGCAAAAAGCGAAATGTTTGGACCTAGGCTGTTCTCACCTGCTTAGACATCAACTCTTCAAGAAATGGCTCAGAAGCAGAGGGTCTGTGCCATGGCTGGGTGTTAGAAACACATGAACAGTTACTGCCTGACCTTCAGCCTCTGGCCCCATTGGTCTGTTTGGACCAGGGCATCCATTGTGGGTCAAGCTCTTTGTGCGGCTCTGCTTCATCCAGGCTGAATCCACCACACACACACACACACACACACACACACACACACACACAGCGGAATCACTATAATTTAAATGTCACTGGGGTGAATGACAACTTCCCACAGCGACTTCTGCTCCACAGTCTCAGAGGAGTCTATTCCCAGATGTGTGGGAACAGCTGGTGCTGTTGCTAAGTTAATCTTTCCTGTGGCCTCATGAGTTGTTCACATACGTGCTCTGGTGAGAACTCTACTGGAGACCTTCTGCAGATGCCCCAGCTTTTCCCCAGCTCTCCTCTCTGTGGAGTCCTGATAACGTGAGTTCTGATCTGGGACTCGGCTCCTTCACCATAAGATGGTCAATTTGATGGCTACTCTTGGTTATCAACTCTATTGTTTCTGTGATAAAATAAGAGATGTGTCTGCCTCTCTGTGAGTATATAAGGATGTTTCCTGGGAGGATTAATTATAGGAGGAAAGACTTTCGCCCAGAGGTGGCAACAGACCAGGATAAAGAGCACCGAGACAAAGACAGCACTCCTCTGGCCAGCCCATGTTTGTTCCTTGCTCGTGAGTGCATCCACTCCGCTGCTGCCGCTGCTGCATCCTTGACTGACACTGGAACCTGGTTTCTGTGTTTTGTTTTTTTTTCATGTAGACTGAAGACCAGCAGCTCGCCAGGAAATCTTTCAGACCTTCAGCCCCAGACTTGAACTGCTGAGGCATCCAGCTTGGGTTTTCAGTCTCTCTAGTGTGCAGGTGGCTATTGTTGGACTAGTAACCCACATCATGAAAGCCAATATAATTGTGTGTGTGTGTGTGAGAGAGAGAGAGAGAGAGAGAGAAATTAACAAAAATATCTGTTCTTCTGAAGAGTCATGAGTTATGTAACATTTCCCCCAGCTATACAACACACACCACACACACATACACGCACATGCACACACATACACACACACACACACACACACACACACACACACACACACACACACACATCTACTTACCCTGGATAGGGAAGCCATGACAAACCAAAGCAGCAGCTGCACACATGTCCAGATTGGTGAACTGAATTTTTACTGGGGTCATTTCTAGGAGTAGAAATGGCACAAACACTGCCGGGCTAGCGAGTCTCCTCTCCCAGTGGTATTGACTGCTGGAGCAGGGTCCTCCGGACTCTTGTGGGTTTCAGCTTTCCCAAACTGTGAAGTTTGCTTTCCTCCTGAGGTTCGGGAGTATCCATGCTCCTCCCTGAAGTGTGTGTTTCACTCCAGAGGAAACTGCTCCACAACATGGAGCCAAGTTCTGTGCAGAACATCACATTCGCTTCACCTGAGTGTGAATCTTAGAGCACACTCGCTGACATCACACTCGCGTCTCCTGGTCGTCAACCTCAGAGCACACTCGCTGATGTCAAACTCGCTGACATCACACTTCTCCTGGGCATCAACCTCAGTGCACACTCGCTGACGTCACACTCACTTCTCCTGGGTGTCAACCTCAGAGCACACTCGCTGAGATCACACTCGCTGACGTCACACTCGCTTCTCCTGGTGTCGGTCTCCAAGCACACTTCCTGAGCTATCACAGAAGCATTAGCGTCTGTAGGTCGTGTTCAAAGCATCCTCTATTTCCAAAGCAGCTCCGTTCCAACACACTGTTGACTTTGTTCGGCAGGAGTGTTTATTAGTTCTTTTGCCCTGACTTTAAGCTGCCGTAGTCATTGTTCTTAGTGAAATATTGTATATCGCAGCTATTATTCTTTGCTGACTACAGAGTAACGGGGGTGCCATCCATCCTCTGAGTGTCAGGAGGACACCCTGCCCATCCATCCCTCATTACTTCCCCTCACTGGAGACCCTGGTCACCCCTCCGGAGCAATCGATTCTCTCCTCAGCACTTCATTGTGGGCTCCTCGCCCATTTCTGCACCTCTCAGGCATCCATTCCCACAGTCTCTGGTGGGCTTCCGAGAATGAAACACCTTGAAGGAAACAAAACATAAAGAATAAGAAAAATCTATGCTGGGCTTTCAGTCTTCACAATTCCCACACTTTGCCAAAAATAAAATTATATAGATCACAACTTTAGTAGTTGTCCCAACGGGCCCAGATTGGTGTGCTTGCCACGTATTTCTATGTGTGTGTGTGTGTGTGAACAGTATCAGTGTCGGTCTGCACGTGTGTTTGTGGACAAGTTTGTGGGTGTTTGTATGTATATATGTGTATGGTATGTGTACATATCTGTGTGTATACTAAGTTTGTGTGTATGTGGATATATATGTATGTGTTTCTTTGTGTGTGTGCATATATATTTGTGTCTGAGTGTGTGTGTGTGTACATGTGTATGTGGATGTGTGTACACGTGGGTCTTTGTGTGTGCATGTATGTTTGTATGTGTTTGTGCATGTGTGTGTGTATGTGTCTGCATGTGTGGGTGTATGGAAGTGTGTGCATATGTATGCATGCATGTGTGAATGCATGTGTTTTTATATATGCTTTTCTACTCTAAGAATCTGTGCTCTCAGGAGAGTGTTCTCTGCATCACTGCAGGGTTGCATCATGGATAATGAGGCTCTCACCTCTGCACTGCTGGCTGAAAACCTGGAACCCACTGAGTCCAAAGCAGCCAAATTAAAGACCTGCTGGGTTTTCCCTCTCCACCATCAATCCATACACTTTCACAGAAGCGTGGGGTGTTCCTGGGGTGAGGCGAGTGTTCACAGAAAGTCCGCATTCCTCCCCAGGAGCACAAGTTCATGTTTCCTTACAAGACGCCAAGGAGAAAACGGACACTGGCTTTATAGAGGATAAAAGATTGTCAATCTCTTGAGCTAAACAGAAAGAATACTGCCATGTGCCTGCTTGACCACACTGACTAAGCAGAACCAGGAGTTGGCTGTGAGGCTGGCCCTGCTGAACTCAGTGCCCTAGAAGACTGTCATCCTAGAGGCCTCGGTGGCTGTGTCTCTAACAGCAGGGAGACCAGGACAAAACTGTAGACCTAGGTTCACCACGCTGCTGAGAAAACAGAAATCACACCCAGGACTCCTGACTCCAAGGCTGTGGACTAATCTCGGCATTAAGCACTGGCCTCCTACAGGCCCTTCCTGAGTTCTTCCTGGTTAAGAAGAACTTCATTCATTATCTCTCTCTTTCCCTCTTCTCCCTGTCTCTGCCCTCCTGTGTCTCTGTCTTTCTCTGACTTTCCTCCTCTCTGTCTCTCCTCTCTCTCTGACTCCCCTTTTTCTCTCTTCTCTCTCCTCTCTGCCTCCCTATTTCTGCCTTCAAAACAAACAATATTTTAAGCGTGACAAGATATTAAAATGCTACAGAGTGTGCGTTGGATGGCACTGAGCATCACATGTGTAGGCGGGACCCTGCAGAGACATTGAGAGGAAAGGGAGAGGCAGATCTGATTGGGCTAGAAGACTTTTCTGTGCGTGACATGTTCCTGTCTTTCTTGTTCCCCACTACAGGGGCCCTCAGTGACCCTCATGAGGTTGATGCAGGCTGATGGATGGGGCATGGGACATCGTGAACTGCCGGAAAGAGAAGCAGGGGGATTCTCTGAGGTCAGTACAGACTCTCAGCTGTCCATGCAGAATATGATGCTTTAGGAGGAAGGATTTTTCCAAGGAGATTCTGATGGACAGAAATTAATATGGCTGCTACAAGGTCAGTCTCTCAGGAGGGTGTCCCTTTTTGACTGGATGAGTATTCTTCCTTTCCCCCAGAACATCAGCCTCATTATTGTTGCTAGGGGCTTCCATCACCTCAGGGATGAATATGTTCATAGCTCATCAGCCAGCACTTCTCTGCATCTACTAGGGACTGTGTGTGTGTGTGCACATGTGTGCATGTGTGTTTGTGTGCACGCATGAGTGTGGATCCACTATGAAGGCAGAGGCAGACCTGGCTGTCATGCCTCACGTCATTATCTGCATTGTTTTTAAGACAGTCTCCTCCCTCGTTGTCCTGAAACTCACCGAGTAGGCTAGGTTGGCACTTGTGACCACAGGGGACACACCTGTCTTCACCATGCCAATGCTGGGATTACAAGCAGGCACCACCCCACCCAGTCTTTCTTGTAACATTGTAACGTATGTTCTTAGGGTTGAACTCAGCTTCTCATACCTGTGAAATGTCAATCAGTTTACTCACCCTTCTCTCCAGTCACCACTGGAGTCTTGATGGAGATGGGAACGAAGGATACCACAGAGCTATCAGGTAGATTCTAGAAGAGCAAGCTCAGTTTGATTCTGAGATTAGGGGATGCCAATGAACATTTCATGTTCCAAAATGTGTGTGTGTGTGTGTGTGTGTGTGTGTGTGTGTGTCCACATGTAGTGCCTAGAAGGTGTTGGTACCTTTATTGGTCACTGGGTTATTCCTTTAAGGCAGGGTTCCTCCCAGAAGAGAAGCACTTGCTGCTGTTGGAGAAGACCAAAGTTTGATTTCCAGCACCCGTGTTGGGCAGCTCACAACCACAAGAACCTCTGGCTCTAGAGAGTGTGATGTCCTCTTCTGGCCTCCTCAGGTACTGCACTCATGTGGCACAAACATGAAGATACATATACCCATGAAATTAAAAAAAATAGAAATATTTTCCACAGAAGAGGGAATTTTTGCCTCTCTGTTTGCTTTGTAAATTGTAGTAGGTTCCAGGTCCCTCACCCATTCACTCACCCAAAATTCTCTTCTATCTATAAACTATTTGGGACAAAGATGGGTTTTCTCTCTCTCTTTCTCTCTCTCTCCCCCCTCTCATATTAATAACACTGCAGAGAGTTCTTGTTCTTGCAGCATGGGACACTGTGAGCAGACAACAAATCAATATCTATATTCCAAAATGAAGAAATTGTTTATTGAGCTGCTTCAACACTCTATTTTTGTGAGAGAACAAATATAACCAAGCCAACTATTTATCTGCCTATTTATGTGGATCCTGTGTCTTTCCTCCAGGGCTTGAGTTTCTACAGCTTTCAACCTGAGTCACAATGTGACCCCAGATTACCTTCCAATCTCATCTTCTACGTTCGGTTTTCAATGTTCACTTGACTCTTCCTCCTGATTCAATTGTTTCCCCATTCTTAAAGTTCCACTGTATAATAATAAGCCCTATCTTTCTCTTCAGACTCTCCTGAATCCCTGGAAGCCCCATTTCCAGACCTGACCCATCAGGGTACAAATGCTGCCCATTGTAATCACACCACAGGTGCTAGATGCCAGCCTGTGTGGTGAACAGTCATCCTTCAGGCATAACATGGCTGCCACAAGATTGGGCCCATTAGCATTCACCCATAGACGGGAGGAGGACTCACCAGCGGATCATACAGCCTTTTCCCAATTCTCCTAGTTAATGGAAGGGCAAAATTTTTTTTCCTGTTAGTGTCTTAACTGTGTTATATCCTCCCCACAGACTCCGGTGTTGTAACTCTTGGTTCCCAGCAGGTGGCGCTGTTTTGAGAGGTTATTAAACCTTAATGAGGTAGAGTCTCAGAGAAGTGGGGTGTGTTTTCGGTTCTGAAGATCTGGCAGCTCTCCCAGAACCCTTCATCCAACCACAGTCTTCAGGGTCTCCCCTGTTGCTCCTCACAACCTTCCATCAGCCCCCCAGTCACTCTCTTTATCTCTTTATTTCTGTGTCCTTTCCTCTTTCTGCCATTGTTGCTCTCAATCTTATCAGTTCCTTGCTTCCTCATTCTCTGACCCCTTCCATAGCTCAGTGGCTGCTGCCAATACAACTTGGGGTACCCAGATCAGAGGATGGGATTTCTCAGGAGCTGGAGTGTGAGCTGAGGCAACCAGAAGCCAGCTCAAGGTGCTGTGCTTATCCTAGCAACAGAAAAACAATCAATATAGCAGTCAGCCACCAGCAGCTCTTCATCTGTCAAACAGTGGGTGCCAGCAACTGAACTTAAATGAGGGAATCCAGTGTTTGAGCATCAGAAGCTAGGATACAGCATCCATGCACTACATCAAACCAGATCATTAGCTCAACACACAGAACCTGTACTGGCAGATTTTATGTCAACTTAACACAAGCTAGAATCATCAGAGAGGAAGAAGCCTCAACTGAAAATGTGTCCCCATATCTGACTGTAAGGCATTTTCTTAATTAGTGACTTATGGGGGAGGGTCCAGTCCATTGAAGGTGGAGGCCCTGTGGTTCTATAAGAAACCAAGAGCAAGACATAAGGAGCAGAGCAGTAAGCAGCTCCTCCCTATGGCCTCTGCATCAACACTTGCCTCCAGATTCCTACTTTGCTTGAGTTCTTGCCCTGACTTCCTTTGGTGGTGGACAGCAATATGGAAGGGTAAATAAACCCTTTTCTCCACAATTTGCTTTTGGTGATGGTGTTTTGCTGCAGCAATAGAAACCCTACCTAAGACAAACTGATACCAGGAGTGGGGTATTGCTGTGACAGACTTGACCACATTTTGGGGGGGATTGTGGAAGAACTTTGGGCTAGAAAAGCCACTGAGAATTGAGCGCTCAGGGCAATGTTCTTGAAAAATGCGAAAGAAAAGAATGTGGAGAACAGTGCAGAGATGGAGGCCTGACTTGTGAAGTTTCAGAGGGAAAGTTAAAGACTCCATCAGGGTCGATTGCTATTGTGAATGAAGATTCTGTCATTCTGGTCATCTGGGGCTGTAGAGTCAGCCATGATTGACAAGAGACCAGCACCACTGAAGTGAAGCCTGAGTGTTGCTAGAACAAATGATGCTGGTCAGCTGAAGCTATGGCATTAGCAGTGATTAAGAAGAGACCAACATCGCTGAAGTGAAATCCTCTAGGAAGTGTTTCCTGACAGTCCAGAGAAGCTATGTTACTGGGGGCAGCCAAGGTTGTACCTTGTGCTGGTTGCTAGACTTGGTGATGTGTGTGAGTCATCCGGCTAATATTGGTTTTGAAGACATGGAGAGAAACCCAGGCTTGGCGCTGTGAAAGGCCAGGAGAGGTTGTTGATGAAGGTGCAGCTTCAGTGGCAGTTGAAGGCTCAGGATTGAAGGGATCATGCAGAGAAGTTGAGGATGGACACCAAGAAGAGACCCTAAGAGAGGCTATCCTTTCAGATAACTCTAGCTGTGTCAAGCTGACAGCTAGCCAGCACAGGCAGGAAAGCCAGAAGAGGGTTTCGGAACTGTAGTTACAGGGAGCTGTGAACCATCTGGTATGTGTGTTCTCAACCAATGAGAAATTTCTCTAGACCACTATTGTTCATGTTGAACCAATCACAGCCATTTATTCTCACCACTCACAGCCCTGCCCCTTAGAACCAGCCACCAAGGTAGCGCCTCGAACTAGAGGGAGTGCGCCCCCTGCTGGCCAAGGTGGAAATGATTCACACAGGATTGTGATTCGAAAAAAATCTAGTCGCGTTTCAGACAGTCCTGAGGCTGTAACCCTAACAGCCAGCCATGTTTTTGCACAGTTGTTGTGGGGAAAGCATCTGTAGTGTGATCCACTGCTGGTATGGTGGCTGTCCCTCCAGCTGGTAGACTGCTGATTCATCTGTCTCAAAGCAGGCCAGAGAGCAGCAACTGACAATTGGAGTCACATTGCCCCATCCCCTGTGTCTTTGCTTATGTACAGGAAAACAAACATCAGAAGAAATGCTTACAGTGGAAAAGTTCTTTAAGCCTTAGAGTTAACACTAACAACAATTCCACAGATTTCGACAATGCTTTCCCAATTCCTGACACCTGCCCAATGTCCTGGAGATGTGGGGTCCCCTCTTCTGTCTAAGGGGGACAATGAGGCCAAGACTGAAGCTAGATGTTTTCTTGTCACACATCCAGGACTCGGGACCCAATTACCTTCAACTAGAGGAGTCCTTATGGGTACCATCCTCTTCCACGCTGCCTCTGTCTCCATGAACATCACATTTTCTTTCTGCTCACAATCTCTGCTGAACCTGCCTTTTTTGAATGCACCACTTATCAATGAAGAAAGGCAATTCTTCACCCATTCTTCAGGTCAAATATTTGCTTTGCCACAGGTCCCCATGGAGAGGCCAGCAGATCCCCCTCCTGGAATTCCACGTCCTCAGCAGATACTAATGAATCATTTAAGGGGTGGGAGTTGTCATTCATGACCGCAGACTCCACAACCTCTGACAACCCATGTTTGCTCTATTGTGAAGCTGCCATGCAACTTTCTCAGGGCAGGGAGCAGAGTTTGCTTCCTTCCAGGTCTTAGAATGTCTGTAAAACACACTCTGCATCCCACCCCAACTCTGCTCCTTGCTTTTTCCTTTGTGACTCTGAACTATGAATTTATCAAGGGGTGGGCAGAGTTCTCCTGTCTGCTGCCAGACCTGTGGGAAGGGGAGAAGCAGGATCCTCAGTGCCTTGGCAGTAGGAGCAAGAGAGAAAGCCATGCCAGAGCTCCATCTGCTCTGACTTCACCACACTGTGATTTTAGGAGACTTGATGTGACCTTCCCAGGTCTTTGAGGGCAGCCACAGCTGAGGGGAAATGGAGGGGTACTCTTGCATTTGAAAACACTTCCCACAGTGCTAGTCTGGAAGTACTGTGTCTTTGCATGTATCATCAACAGCTAAGCAAGCCACTAAAAAGAGAAAGAAAAGGAGGTCTGGAGACTGCCTGTCACTCACAGGAAGCAGCTGATATGGTCCTGAGTGAAGTCACTTGAGTCAGACTGGAGGGAAAGAAGAATCTAAATATTGCTGTCAGAGGACCCTTTTTTGATAGTGCTAAGTTGTCTTCTGTGGGAGAAATAAAGGAGCCTCCAGGCTAGGTATCCTAGGAAAAATCCTGGAACAGAAAGAGGAAATTTAACAACAACAACAGCAACAACAACAAAGGAACAGGACCTGGAGAAATGGCTAGGAGGTTAAGAACATCTATCTGCTCTTGAACCTGGGTTTAATTCCCAGTACATACATGGCACTTCACAACCTCCTACAACTCCAGTTCCAAAGCATTCAATGACCTCTCCTGGTAAGTATGTGTGAATGCATGTAAAACACTCATACTAAATAAATGATGTGTGAGTGTGTGTGTGTGTGTGTGTGTGTGTGTGTGTGTGTGTGTCTGCATGCACGTGTGTGTAAAACACAAAAGGACATGAATAAAAAATGAAGTGTGAGCACAGCAGTGAGCAGTGTGTAAGTACTGGTTCATACTAACAATACTAATTCATACAATAATGATGCAGTAGCCCCCCTTCTCGGTGAAAGATATCCCCCAACACCCACCCCCAGTAGAGAGTGTTGGACCCACATGCACTGTGTCTTTTCCTGAGTACGTGCACCCCTGAGCAAGTTTAACTTCTAAATCTCCACAGTATAAGATTAAGAATAGTAACCAGTGTTCACAATGATAAACCCATTTTCTCCTGACTGAGTTGATGATTTTTTTTATCTTTTATATTTTCATTTAAAGGAAGCACTGTACAGATGGCATGTATGAGTCACTTTTGGATTCGGGGGATTCTTATTAAGTAAAATGAGTTACCTTAGTCCAGAATGTGATAAATAAAATCATGTTAATCTGATCCCCAAAATGGTTGCCAGCTGATTAATGGGAGAGTAACATATACAGCCTGGTCACACTGAGCCCAGATTCTAACTGGGATGAAGAAATATATAAGATGGAATTTCGTAGCACAACCAAGAATGGTGCATTATTTAAAACTTATGAAGTATTTCTCTTTTTCTGGAATGTTCTATTTAATACTTTTAGACTCTGGATAAGTGCAAAGGAATCTGAGGAGAAGGCTGACTGCCACAAGAGGAAAATCATGTGGATTGCATTAACAGGAACTTACTGTAGAGTTAAAAGACACCTGTCCCAGGGGTTAAAAATTTCCCAAGTGACCCTGGGTGAGTTTCAACGCCTCCCCATCTCTGGATCTGTGACATGAGTGGATCACTTTGACCACCTTAGGGTGATGTGACAGACACCACACACCAAGGTGTTCTTGGATGGTTTCTGTGGAGCTATTATCCTCCTGCCCTGCCCCCCACCCCGAGAAGGTTTGCAAAGTTTTCTTTCTGAAAATGATCATTGTATTAGGCTAGTTGCTTTTTTTCCCTTGTGACTAAATATCTGACAAGAAACAAATGAAGGAACAAGGGATTTGTGGTGGCTTATGATCCAATGTGCAGCATGGTGGGAGACACGGCAGCAGGAGCTTGAGACAGCTGGTCACCTTGTAGCTGCAGTCAGGAGACAGATGAGAGCCGGTGCTCGGCTCACTTTCTCCATGTAATTCAGTCCAGAACCCCAGCCTAGGGAATGGTGCTGCCCACATTCAGGGTGGGTTTTCCCTTCTAAACTAATCTAATCTAGAATCTCTTCACAGAAACCCTTAGAGATATGTGTCCTGGATGATTCCATGTTCTATGAAGCTGACAAAGACAATGAACCATCACAGCCGTACAGCAAATATTTCCATTTTAAAAATGATACGCCTGCCATTAGTGCCTAACTCTGTCCTTGTACTGTGGGAGCATCCATTAAGGTTATGTGGTTGTATTCAACTTCTATTTTATTTACAAAACAACAGGGGATCCATATTTGGTCTGCAGATCATAACTTTCTGGTTTTCTACTCCAGACCTCTAACTTTTCAGTGCCAGCTTTTAAAAACTGGGCATTTGGGGCCTGGCGAGATGGCTCAACAGTTAAGAGCACTGGTTGCTCTTGCAGAGGACCTGAGTTCAGTCCCCAAGACCCACATCTCACACCCTCTCTGGCCTCCTTTTGGGCACTGTGCACATATAGTGCATAGACACAAATGCAGGCAAAACACCCACACACTTAAAATACAAACAAATCTTTTAATGTTGGCAATATTCTCTCTAAATATGACTTAATTTCCCAGGAAAGAATCCCGAACATGCAATTTCTAAAATTCTCCAACAGAAGTCTAGTGTACGCGCATTCATTGCTGAGCATCACATGTCCATTAGAAAGGGTTCAAGGGGATTTTGGGGGGTGGTGGTGGTGTAAGAAAAGTAACTGAAGGTTAGATGAGGAGATTTTCCTTGTGGGTGAAATGAAAACAGAGAGGGATGCTGAGCGTCCTAAAAATAGAACTCCATCTTTTCACATGTCCTCCCTCCATTACTCAAGGCAAAAAGCAGCCAATTCTCAAAACTTAAAAGGGACTCTATTCTAGGATCAGTTGCACAAGGCTCCGTGAGGGACAAAAAACTGTAGTGTATGTCACTGCCTTTGAGTGTGAGTTGGACTTTTCACAGGTGTTAAGATCTGAACATCTGTAGAAAATGATGTCCTCTGTACTTCCTAAGTTACACCTTTTTTATTTTTGCAATGTTCCTGTCCGGCACTTTTAGTGAACTTCCCATGTTTAGCCACCTTTTCTCAATTTTCATAAAGATAATTTTATGTTTATTTTAGATTTTTTAGATCCTATGTATCAGCCCATCTGCAACTAATAATCTCTATAGCACAGGTCTCTTTCTTTAAAAAAATACTGTATTTATATGTATGAGCATTTGCCTGAATGTATGTATGTACACCACATGCATGCAGTACCCTTGAAAGCCAGAAGAGCAAGTCTGATGCCCTGAAACTGGAGATACAATGATTGTGAGCTTCCACGTGGGTGCTAAGAATAAAACCTGGATCCTCTAGAAGAACAGCCAGTCCTCTTAACTGCTGGAGGTTCTGTTGCATGGGCTGATGTCTTGGGTTTTGGGAAAGTGGAAAAGTGAGCTGACACCACATGCCTGAAGCCCCTGCCACCAGGGCTTCTGCACCATGATGGACTGAATGCTCTAACTGTGAACCCAAGACCAACCTTTTTCTCCTTTAAGTTGTTTTTGTTACTGTGTTTTATAACAGCAACAGGAGAGCAAAAAAGATGCCCCCGACCTGACTGTCTTCCTGTTCAGTAAGCTAATGGGGAGTGTTGGGGGTTAGATGTCAAGACTCTTGCCAGTCTTCATTGTAAACAAAAGAAAGTCGTTATCTGGAAACTTCTGAGAAAATCAATATGGTGAGATAGATCATCATGTGGCTATTATGATTTATCATGATGTGGTAGAAATCTATTATGATGCAGCTATAATTTAACATGGTAAAATCACAATGCATTATGATGTAATGTGATTCATCATGATACAAGAGGAATTTGTTATGATGTAATTAGGACTTATAATATACTAGAAACTTATTGTCATGTACAGATCATAAAAGACAATATGACATAATCCTATAAAATAGCAGAATTTTTCTATAATACAGTAGGTCACAGGCGATCTGATGGTTGTTCCTGATGAAATGGAAGTGTACGATAGTGCAATGCTTCACAACAGGTTCCATGATTTATTGTGATGCTGTGACTGCTTCCTTATCACATAAAAGGGAGACGACTTCATCCTTGCTCAACACACTATTTTCTCCTGGCTCCTGAGAGGTAAATTGATGTGTCCCTGACCTGCAGAGAGAGCTCAGGCTTCCTGCCATCTCCAGTGAAACATGAGGGATCCACACACACTCATAGGCTGGTGGCTTCTTCCAGCTCAGACAGTGAACACAGAGGACTCTTCAAACCTGCCACCATTCCAGAAAATGTTAGGTAGCAGAATACTTGTGGGATTTCTGTAACAGAGAATGCCACCTGAGGGGTGATGGCGCAGTGATGTTACCAAAATCCTCAACCTCCTTGCGACAAAAGTGGAAAGTTTGTGTGCCTCGTGAGAAATATTTAGCATCCGACTTCCGTTCCCACCTGGGGGCAGAACATGGAAAGCGGTGTTAGAGTTTCCTGAGGCATTCAGCAGGCACACACAAGGTGTGTTAGAGTTTCCTGACGCATTCAGCAGGCGCACAAGGTGTCTGTCTTCCTATTGGCCCAGCTTCCCACTGCATCCACAGACAGGCAACCTTCTACAATTGCTCAGCAGAATTACCACTACTCTCAGACAGCATTTAATCCAGACTAAAACCTTAATGATTTTTACTCTTCCCCCCAATACTAAACACAACCCCAAATCCCATGATTTGCCTTTGCTAACACTTTCATGTTGAGAAAAATTTATGAAACCCGGTGACCTGCATTCTCTCTAGTTGTTGTAAGTCAATAAACTCCAATCCGTTCAATAATAAAGATCAAAGACTGGCCTCATTCTCCTGATCTCCAGGCTTTGTTCCTTGTGCTTAAATAAATCGGAAGCTCATTGTTGGTTTTTATTTAGTTAGCCAGGCTACAAATAGTAAGTCACGTACATCTTTTTATTGCTTAGCTGAACACCAAGGAATCCTGGGGAAAGACCCTAGAGAGCAGGGTCCCTCATTATTATCATGACCACTCACAGAACAAGAGCAATAAGTGCTCACAGCAGTTATGCCCCCCATGGAGTAAACAGAATAGAGAGGCAGCCCAGAGATTGATTTCTGTGGCTTTTCAATACCGAGAAATATAGGGACATTTGAAGAATGCTTGGTGCTCTTACTGAGGACCAGAGTTCCCAGAACTCACATCATGTGGGGCACAACCTCTTGTAACTCAAGCTCCAGGGAATCTGGCGCCCTCTATGGTTTCTGCAGGTACCTGCACTCTCATGCACATACACTCATAAGAAACAAAAATATAAAATAAACATAAGTCAGTGATGGGAATGAATAAAGAACTAGTAAGCTAGAAAGGGAACCGAAAGCAGTTGGTGTCACAGCGTGAAGACTTTAAGAACTAGAGTGGGCACCTGCCCCAGTTTCTTCTCGGTGGTCAAATGATAGGAATCACTGAGTCACACTGCTCTGAAGTCACCCACAAAGGGCCACTGTGCCCAGTCTTCTTAAGGAAATGAGCTCCTCTGAGAATAAATATCAGAATGGGAGAAAAGCCTGCCTCAGTCTCTATCAACAAGTCCAGACACCACTTCATAGGAAGCCTCCTGTGATTGTCCCACAGAGAACATTCCAGGTGTCCAAACAGACACACCATTTCTTTCAATTGAGATTGAAGTCTGTCATTCAGAGGAAGAAATGAACATATGCACTGAAACCAAACTGGAATTCTTAGGACCAACTGAGGCAACACTGAGGAAATCCTACATTTAGCCTTGGTCCAGCTCACAGTCCCTGGCTAAGTCATTCCATTCTTGTCCCATAGCCTCAAGGTTCAAGATACCAGCATTTATTAGGGTGAAGGAGTGAAATCTATAGCTTATTTCTAATAAAATGAAGAATTCTGATCCCTGGGTATCGATTTCCACTCAGAATTTGGCCTTAGGCTCAGAAGCCCTTATTTGTAAGCAAAACTGAGACCAAGTAGATGTCAGAATAATTATAATTATTTGAAATAACTTAAATCTCCAGGGATGTCACTTGATCAGCAGCTGCATTGCAGAAAGCTCCAGGCTGGAGGTTTTCGCAAGGAAAGTCCTTCTTCATGGGAGAGCTCAGCGGTCAATTCTCCGGTGAAAGCTAAATCTCTCTTTCAAGTGATAAGGAATAGTTGACCACCAGGAGCAAACACCTGAGCAAATGCATGCACACATAGGGTCGTACATGTACACATACACACATATTGTGCATCTTAGCATGCACACATGTGTTGTGCATTTTGGACTTGGACAAGGATGAGTCTCAATGCTGACATGACTTTCTCTTTCTTTTGGGAGTGCAGATGACAGGAGGCAAGTAGTCACACCTGGAGTTCATGCTTAACGAGATCAGAACCAGCCAAGCCACTTCCTTCGGTGGCTGGTCCACAATCCATACCCCACTGGCTATGTGTCATGCTCTCTTTGGAAACCCTGACTGCTGTCGACTTATCATTTTCTTTTTGAAAACAGGGTCTCCCTTACAGCCTAAGTTGATTTGGAACTAACAATTCTCCTGCCTCAGCCTCCTAAGTGCTGGGTGACAGGAGTGTACCACCATGACTGACCTTCAATTCTGCTTGCTTATTGTTGTCTCATGTATCTAGGAGTATTGTGTGCATTCCCAAGTGTGTGCATGTTTGCACATATGTGGGTGCACATATGGACCACAGTTTTTCACATGTCTGTGCTGATAGAGGCCAAGGTTACTGGACCTCCCCTACCATTCTCCACCATCTTCACTAAAGCAAGGTCTCTCAGTTGAACCCAGAGCTCACCAATCCAGCAGGTCTAGGCAGACAGTCTCCTCTGTGGATATCCTGTCTCTGCCTCTTAAGGATGTGGAAGAGCCACCCTAAGTGTGGTCAACACAATCCCACACACTGTGGTCCTGGACTGGACAGAAAGGAAAAAGTGAGCTGAGTACCAGCTTTCGTCTCTCTCTGCTTTCTGACTGAGGATACAATATTCATCTTTTTTGGTGAAGAATCTGTTCAATTATATTTCTTATTTAAAAATATTTTTAATATTTGTTTCTTTGGAGAATTTTATGCAATGTATTCTTATAATAATTATTCCTCAATTCTCCCTCAACTCCTCCCAGATCCCATTTGCACCTCCCACCCCAACAACAGGCACAAAATTTGTGTCCTCATTTTTCCTTTTAAAAATGCTGCCTGTACACTCCTGGTGTGGAGCCATTGTCTGGAACACACTAGATCTATCAGAGCCCAACCCTTAAAGAAAATGAACTCCCTCCCCCAGAAGTCATCACCTGCCTACTGCTCCTCAGGTAGGGGTGGGGATTGTGAACCCCTTTCCCACTCCATGCTGGAATGCTGACTGGACTGATTGTGTTCAGGCAGCCACAGCCACCGGGAGCTCGTGAGCACAGCTGTCACATCACGTCCAGAAGAACCTGTTGCTCTCTGGTCATCCCTGACCTCTGGCTCTTACAGTCTTTCCACCCTACCTTTCAAGATGGTCCCTGAACCTTGAGCATGTGACAGAAATGACCTCTTTCAGCCTCCATCTGGAAGGTCAAAGCGTGAGACCATCTAGTCTGCCTGGGACCTAGGAGTGTAGGGCTCACATCCTTCTGCTGCTGCAGCAAAAGGGCTAGAGATTTCGAAGCAGTTTTGAAAATAGCTACAGAATGTCTAAAGTGCACGTTATCAATGCTCATCTGATATACGTGTTTCACAAGTGACCAAACATCTACTCACAAGGGATCTCAGTGCTGAGCTATTTGGAGTTGACATCCTGGAGCACCTGTTTGTTCATGAATGGCAGTGCTAGATATTCAGCAGCGAGGGTGAGCGGGTGCCTACCAGTGTCTTCACCGCAGCCCTATTCACCCACCTAGCTGATTCCATCTGTGGATGCAGGAGAACTCCCATCACCTGAGTGACTTCAAGATCCACATCATCCTCTCTTGCAGCTGACCTCATGCTGGGAGGGAGAAAAGATAAACAATCATCAACGAGGCACATGGGAGGTCTTCAGATCGATGTACCGTGTGCATGCTATGGATGGAGTCAAAAAGGGACACAAAGCACAGCCTGGGGGTGTAGCTCTGCTTATGCCAGCATGGGAGGCTGAGGCAGGAGGATTGCACGTTTTAAGTGTGAATGGGCTACAGAGAGAATTCAAAGCCTGCTGGGGTAATTCAGTGAGACTCTGCCTCAAATAAAAAAGTAAACAGAGGGCTGGGGATGTCCCAGTGGTAGATTGCTCACCTAGAACAGACAAGGCTTGGATGCAGTCAAGTCCCACAGTAATGTGGCAGAGAAAAACAACTGTGGCCACTCTAGAATGGCAGGCTGTGTAGAGGGTATCAGCCTGGTGCCGAGACAAAGCCACTGTGTGGATACCTGAAGAAAGAGGGGCCCAAATCCACAGATACAGCAATGAAAGCAAGTGTAAAGGTCTTGCGGTAGGAAAGACAGGAAGGGACCAGAGAGACTGAGAATTGAGGAAATTTCAGTGCTTGAGCACTGGAGAGCCTGCTTGAGACAAGAGTGATCCAGCAAAGAAAGGACAACCAGCGTCAACGTTCTTTGTGGAGAAATGCTGTCAGATGGGGAAAACTGTCTTGGTGCTAGGGGAAAAAATCCAGACAACCATCCGCAAGGACACAGAAGACCCAGACACAGAGCCATCTCATCATCAGTGACTGGCTGTGGAACTGTTACACTGTGACAAACTTGGGAGGAAGGCGGCCAAACTGCTCATCTCCAAGCTGGGGGACGACGTAGAAGAGGGTGTCTGACCCCTAACCCTTGCTGACCTTCACCGCATCACCGGACTATGATTTTTCTAAATGTCACCAGTGTCCCCAGAAGCCTCCTGTAGCTCGGAAGACCCTCCCTCCCTCATCTGTTTATTGTCCTTTCAGTTAAAATCCTTGGGCTCTAAGGGAAACATAATAATGATGGTTTATGCATGACCTTTAGCTTGCGCTGAGCTTTTTCTCCTGAGATGCTGTGGTCCTGGCGGAGAGCTGCTTTCCCCCCAGCTTGAGGAAGAAGAGAAAAAGGGAGTTGTTGGAAGAACCTGAAGGACACGGTCTGAAGATTTAACCCATAAATGCCTTTGCCTCCCTGAGTTCTGAGTTCAACCTATCCCTCCCAGAAGGAGGGTCCAAACAACAGCACAGGTGTTGTTTGTGTGACTGGCTCCCCACATGGCCTCTCCTGTCAGAGACATTACAGGGATGGAGTCCCCATGAAAGTCAGAAAACAAAATGCTCTACTCAGAACCCACTCAGAGATAAAGCAGTCACATTCTTTCGAAAGGCTCCTCAAGACTCAGCTCCTTCGTCCCCTCCCTAGCTTGACTTCCCTGGCTTCTCTCCTCCTGCCCCAGAATGAGCCTGAAACATCTCCAACAAGAATCAACATTTACCCTTGCTGTGTGTGAGAGCCTTCCTGGTGAGCTAGGACACACACGTCTATCACACAAGATAGGAAACCAACCCACAACAGACTAAAACGTTGACTCTGCCAAAGTCCATTTGGGTGAGAAAATAAAACAGTGTGTGTGTGTGTGTGTGTGTGTGTGTGTGTGTGTGTGTGTGTGCGCGCGCGTGTGCGTGTGTGTGTATGTGTGTGTGTGTGTGTGTGTGTGAATGCAGTACCTGTAGAGGCCAAAAGAGGGCATCAGATTCCTCTGGAGCAATTAGGGGATTACAGGCAATTAGGAGGCAACATCCATGTGGATGCTGGGAACCAAACCTAGGTCTTCTGCACAAGCAGCATGCACTCTTAACTACTGAGCAATCTTTCCAGCCCCTCAATGAGTTTTATTGGGGTTACTTATGGCATCATGGGTAAGTGATTACTAATAGGAGCCAAGATGACCCCAAGACTGATGCATCACCAAAGTTCCAACAGAGGTAATAATAGTTCATGAAAGCTCTGCCCCTGAGCTCTCCGCTGTGCTTGCGGACAACAGAACAGGTCAGAGAGTCTCCCCACAGCACTTCAGCTGATCAGGTCTCGTTCCCCAGCAGGTATTGGTTGCTTCCGTAACCTTGGACAGGGACCCTGGTGAATTGGCCTTCCCAGATGCAACTGGAGGAAACTGTTGTCTACAGCTCTTGGTGACTCCTGTGAGGGTCACCGATTTCATCTCTTAGAGCCGTCCTGTCTCTGCACAGAATGTCAGGCACGCCCTGGACTTTTCTCTCCCCCTAAAAATTGCTCTTCTCCTCCATCTTATAAATTACCAGTGACTGAGTCATACTTAATTCCTGTTTCTATTTCCTGTCCCCTCCAGAATGGAATCTTTCTGGGGACAAGGACACCTAATGTTCTTCAGAAACAAGGCCAGTTTCTGCCTCTTGGGAAAGATCTGCTGACTGTGGGGGGACAGGGTGAAGTGAATGAATGAAGAGCACCCCTGTGAGTGGAGAAGAGCAAAGCTACTTCAAGGCGTCCTCAAGGGCACATGCGCAGCTCGAATGAAGCCGGGTGATGCGAGGGCAGCCCAAGGGCAGTCACTTTGTAACGGTTACATTATCTTTTTAATGAGATAATTAATTAATTAATCAGGGCCCATTAACCTCTGTGCCCAGCCCTGGCTTGAGCAACACTTGTGTGGGAGAAGAGGGCAGGAACAAAAATGCACAACGCCAATTGAAGCCAAGATCAGTCTCTGAAGAGCTCACCCTGCTTACACGCTTACACATACCGTGGGGGAAGAGAATAAGCCAAGTCAGTCAGTGAGAGGTGGTGGCAGGGACTATGCTGCAGGCCTCGTAGAATCTGTGTGTGCAGGTGTGCATACACATATGTGTGGAGGCCAGTGGACATCCTAAGGTGATGTTCCTTGGTTGTTTGGTTTTGGTTTTGATACAAGGTCTTTCCTTGGTCTGGAATCTGCCTGCTAGGCCAGGCCGGCGAGCCAGTGAGTCACAGAGATGCCCATGTTTCTGCATCCTTGCTCTGGGAGGAAAAGTTCCAGGTGTAGTGGTGCACGCCTTTACTCCCAGCTCTCCCAGTGGCAGAGGCAGGCGGGTCTCTGAGTTCGAGGCCAGTCTGGTCGACTGAGCAAGTTCTAAGACAGCCAGGGCTACCCAGAGAAACCCTGTAGCAAAAACCGAAAAAAAAAAAGCACACTAATCCTCCCCACCCAGCTTTTTTTCCCTAACTGCTGGGCTGGGGACTCAAACTTGTGTCCTTACACTTACAAGGCAAGCTCTTTGCTGACTGAGCTGTCTCCACAGCCCTCAGAGAAAATTTTTAATTGGCATTAGATATCAGTAGATCAGTAGGGACACACCTTCACGCTACCAAGATTTGTTTCACAGAACTCAAGAAAATCATCAGAGCCAGGAAATAATACCCATCCAAAGGAGCAAAAGTAAAAGACCTTCTAGGACAAAGCCAGAGAACACCACATGCCAGGGCCCACCTCTCCTTCCAAAGCTGCACAGATGGGGCTGGTCCTCCCAACAGTGCCAAGGGCCACACATGGAGAGGATGCTCAGCAAGGCCGCTCTCCTGAGCCATAGTGATGGCCGTTCTTATTTGGGGTCAGCCATATCAGCACGCATGCTGTTGGCTTTCCCCAGCCCTTATGAAGGCCCAGTTGGTGTCCTGAGAAGCTGACCATTTTGTATGGTTCAAAGTTGATTGAGGACTGAGCCTCATTTTGAAAGAAATATGTGGTGTTTGGACAGTTCAGACTTGCTGAGGTAATCCTTCCCTGTACAAAAACATTTGGTCATGATTTAAATTTAAAAAAAGAAACGGAGACAGTTTGCATAAAAGCATGCACACCTAGAACTGGGGAGATGGCTTGGCTGGTAAGGTGATTGGACCACAAGCTTGGGGACCTGAATTCATAGTCCCAGAAGTCACATCAAGAGCAAAGCACAGCAGAGTGCACCCTACAACCACAGCACTGAGACAGGAGGATCCCCGGCACTCACTGGCCAGCCAGGCTCCTGAATCACCTCAGAAAAACAAGGTGAAGAATGACTGAGAAAGAGGCCCAGCAGCAGCCTCTGTCAACACACACATGTACGCGTGCCCGCATCCACAAATACACGCACATATATGCAGTGATAGACAACAAACTAAGACTTGGAGACTTCCCACTGGGTCGTCCATCAAAGGAGCTGGGATAAAGGAGGAGGGCACATGGGTGGCAGGCAGTAGAGGTTCCCGTGTGAGGCAGGAGATGGGGAGCTTGGCTCCATCTAGAGGGATGGAGAAGATCCAAACTTCACACGTCCTTTACAAATGTCATAGCCAGTCACAAAGCTAGCCTACAACTCAGATACCATCATAAAGGACTGGAAAATTTATTGTTCAGATACCTTCATTTCTAAGTGGCCTGCTGTCCATGAATGAAAATTTCAAACCGGCTTAACAGCACACTATACATTTTCATTGATTCCAGGGACACACTGCGACAAATTTCCTACTTAACTGTGCTGGAGTGCTGTGTGTCATCTTTTAAAGACTACTGGGCTGGCCTTGGTCATATAAGGAGATCTCAGAGGCGACACTCTGAGTAATGTTGCCAACCGAGGGCTGAGATGGATTTTGCACAGCTGTCACCTACACGAGAATCCGTTCCATCCCTCTGAATTTGGAAGCTCAGTTGTAGGAAGGGCAAAGTCAGCCAAGGCTGCTGGGTTTAACGAGAAGGAAAGAGTATGGGGGAGTCTGGGGGAGGTAACAGATTAGAGGACTGGGCCTCAGCACTCAGGCTGATAACTACCTGGTTCAAGATGGCGATGTGTCTGCTGCACTTTGGATCTGGTTATAACACATGGTCATCTTCATCAGGTCAGCAGCGCCAGTTTGCAAGTGACCATCATATTAGGACTTCTTGATATGAGGTCCCCCCATAGAAGGAGGTGATGGGAAGGGTCATTGGCCCCTCACCCAAGATTCCTGCTGTGTCTCTCAGCCATCTGCTTACAGTTCTGTCCTGATTGCAAGTGGTCTGGGGACTCAGGATTGTTCCCATACTGGAGACAGGTGATGAGGGGCTCCATCAGTACTGCTACCACAGTGCATGCAGATCTCCTAGTGTAGAGGCCTTGGGGCGCCCGTCCCCATATTCTGCAAACAAGCCCAATCAACTCACTGTTTCCCCAGGGTAAACTCTGAGAGAATTACACTTACGTTTGCCATTGGGACATAATGAGGAGGGCATGATACTGTGTAACTCCCCCCAGGGAAGGGATTCTTACTGCAGTTCCCCCCAAACCATGTGTGTTAAAGGTGTGGTCCACAACTTGGCATCATGGGAGGTTATGGCCTACATGGAGGTGTCAGGCCATCATGGGTTTGTCTTTTAAAAGCATCAGCTCCCTACCTTCCTAGTGCTGCAACCCTTTCATACTGTTCCTCGTGTTGTGGTGACCCCCAACCATCAAACTATTTTTGTTCCTACTTCATAACTGTAATTTTCTACTGTTATGAATTACAATGGAAATATTTTTTGATTTAGAGTTTTGCCAAAGGGGTTGTGACCCACAGGTTGAGAGCACTGTTTTGGAGGGTCTTGAGCACGTTCTTACCCTCTCATCTTTGCTTTCTTGCTACCATTAGGTGAGCAGCCCCCTCTACTACAGACTCCTGCCACAGTGGGCCTCATCATAAGCCAGAAAGCAACCAGATTGAAACTTCTGGGATACGAAGCCAGCCTTTCCTGTGATACAGAGACCCTCTCTAGCATTTTGTTATTGTAGCAGAAGGCTAGCACATTGAGGGTCCCTACAGATTAAAATCTAAGAATGTTGGAGAGATGGTCAGTAATTAAGAGTACCAACTGCTCTTGCAGAGGACACAGGATCCATTCCCAGAACCTACATGATTGCCCACAACTGTTTGTAACTCCAAGTTCAAAGGATTTGACACCTTCTTCTGGCCACCATGGACAATGCATGCACATGGGACATAGACACACATGTAGACAAAACACGCATACACAGAAAAATGAAAACAATCTTTTTTTAAAAAATTCTAAGAAACTAGCAAAACACAGTGTCTTATATTCTGACATTTAACAAATGAATATTTTTAAATATACACTCCCAAATATATCAACAGTATTCTGAGATGGACAATAACTCTGAGTTCTTACATGTTCCCTGGTAAAATGCCACCTCTCCCACCTTCCTTCCCACCCCCATAACACACTCTGGACACTTAAACTACCCATCCAAAAAGAAGCATATTGTTTACAACAAATACATTCCATTTAAAAACTGATTGCTCACAAACCAGACTTGATGATGCACACCTTTAATCCCAGCACTCCAGAGGTAGAGGCTGGTAGATCACTGTGAGCTGGAGGCCTAGCCTGGTCTACAGAAGAAGCTCCAGACCAGCCAGGACAACATAGTGAAACCCCATCTCAAAACCAAAAATTATATGTACTGCATAAAGAAGTAAGTCAAAGATGCTTATGGAAACCATAACCTAAATAAGATGAGTCATCATTAAATTAAAGCCACGGCATCTTTACCTAGGATGCAGAGGCTGTAGACGCTGCAGAACAGAGAGTGTTTTTGTTATACTAAACACCTGCCCATGACTGATTCGTGAGTGACTCAAACACAGTTTGGTCCCACTCTGCATGACAACCTGCAGGGCAAGGCAGTAATAAACAACCATAGAATCGTCACTTTCCCTTATGTCATCGTCTTGGGGACAGGAGTCCCCCTCACTAGTAAACAAAGAACTGTTAGTATTAACAGCTGATTTGGGGCACTGGGCTGCTCCCATAGCAACATAGAGTACTTTTCCAATTTGGTCCAAGGCCTGTGTAAAGGACCAGACTCAGCAGTGGTGTAAGGGAATTATCCTTGTCATTTCTGCATACAAGGCTAGAATCCCACAGGGTTCTTCTGTGTGGGAGCTGAAATGTCACTGCCGTTCTCTTGACTGTGAGGTGACAAGGCAGGAACTCCAATGCCATGTTCTTGTGTAATGCACAAATGCAAGAGGGAGGCTCTCCCACCTCCAGGTGCAGGGTTCTGGGAGTCAGACCCTGGGCAGAGCCACCAGGTGACACCTGTGAAACTGCCCACGATGCTCCTTGGGTGCCAGGCTGTTTGACTTCCTCTCTGAAGCATTTCCTAGGGCTGTAAACTGGGTTACCTAGGAAGACAAAGTAGCATCCCTTTTCAGAAAAGGGAAAGGACAGCCTCTGGATCCGCCCAGTGATCCCCCCAGATGTTAAAGAACATCCACTCGGGGATGGAA
This sequence comes from Myodes glareolus, assembly GCF_982192425.1. Classification (NCBI taxonomy): domain Eukaryota; kingdom Metazoa; phylum Chordata; class Mammalia; order Rodentia; family Cricetidae; genus Myodes; species Myodes glareolus. The sequence continues at coordinate 120,374,233 of NC_142027.1, forward strand.
GGGCGGCTCGGTTCTTGAAACGCCTGCTTTGACAGCATGAGGATTCAAGTTCAATCCCCACCATATTCAAACACACAGCCAGGTGTGCTGATTGTGCTTGTGCCAGGAAGTGAAGACAGGGAGACACCTGCGGTTCCTGGGCCGCCAGCCTCACCGAGCTGATGATTCCAAGCCAGTGAGAGACCTGGTCTCAAAAGAAACAAAATGGTAGTAGATGGCACCTGAAGACTCCTGAAATTGTCCTCAGGTCTCCAAATGCAGGCGTGCACCTGCACACTCACATGCACACACATGTACATAGTAGCCATTCATTATTTCTTTCAGTTACATTTCAAATTACTTATCTGTGTATGCACATGCACACCCATGCCATAGTGGTCATGTGGAAACATAGGTCAACTACAGAAGTCATTGTCCCCTCCCACCATGTTAGTCCCGAGGCTCAAACTCAGGTCGTCTGTCTTGGCAGCAAGGGCCTTAACCCACTGAGCTGTCTCATCTACCCTGTTCAGCATAGCTTACCCCCAAGTTCCCTTTTTCAATCCCAAGAATACACAACAGAACAGAGGATCTTTAAAAAGGAAGCTTAGTCATTTAGCTACTCAGAAGAACATGGCCAGGAGCCCCTTGCACTGGTGGGTGTCCTCTGGGAACCGTGAAAAGGAACTTCAAAGGAGGCAGTCTTGGTGCCTGTCCCTAAAGTATCCTTATATTGCCTGACATCTGCAGGCAAGTGACAGTCGGCCGCCCTGGGTTCTTTGCTGGTGGTGCCAGCGGTGTCTCCCTTCACACGTCATCAATGATTCTACTCATCTCCTCTGTAAGCTGAATGGGGAGAAACGCGACTCCCAATGTGTCTCCAACTTCCCTGGAGGTGTGCAACTCTGGGTGGATGCTCGTGTGCATTTCCCAGGAAGGTTCAAACACATGCTCACATCCCAGAATGCTCTGCTGCCCTTTGCCTGATGCTCGCCATATGTTCTCCACTGCAGATACCTCTACCAGAGCACAGAGTGGGGAAGCCAGCTCTCACCTTCATCACTGGTGTGGATGCAGAATGCTGTCAGTCAGTGCCACCTGTTCAAGTCCTAGAACGTCCTATGCCCTCTGCCTGGGATGTTCACCCACCCAGCATCTGGATGGTTCACCCACCCCCTCTTCACGTCTCTGCTCTGATACCCCTGTTTATTTTCCTCCTCCAGACTCTGCCACCTGACCTGCCTCACTGTACTTGAACTTTTGCTTATTCTCGCTCCTTTCTTTGCAGCCTACATCCAAGGACAAAAGGAACTTTAACACTGTTGTGGTCCTGAGTCATAACACCCTCACAGATTTTAAACTTTGGCAGGTCTCAAGAGCCCTCAGAAGCATTGAGGAGACAGATATTACTAGAAAATTGTTTTAGAACCAAAAAGTCTGGGTGGCACCCAAGAGTTACATTCCTAGTAAGTACTCAGGGATGCTGATGCTGTCGACATAGGAAACATAGCAAGAGCAGCCTCCTGGTGCACAGGGTGTGTTCAGAAAGTAATTGTAAAAAGAAAGGATGGATGGAGGCATCGCAGTGTATCCCACTGACTGTGACTTTTCCTTCATCTGATGAGATCTCACCATGATCATCTCTTGCTGTCTTAGGTGCCGTAAGCACTTCTCCCTCAAATTCATTCCCATGAGCATCTCTCATAAACTTGATACCAGGAGTGTTTCCACAGATATGTTAGCAAACTTCAAGAATTTGGGGTTGCACTCCCAGCAATATCAAACCCTCCCGCAGGAAGCCCATGTCATTGCAGAGACCATACCACAGATGGCATGGCTGTGTTTTGTCTTTTAGCAGCATCATCAAGGTTCCCATCCAGCAGGATTTTCTCATTCATATTTGAGAAGGAACATCACCACTCCATTCATAATAACCAAAAACAAGAGACGTCCTGAGCACCCAGAGATGGGGAGACAGGCAAGTCAATAACAGTATAGCTGCATCCTGGAATATCTTTCTGCTATAAAAAATCGTGTTTACACAGATTGTTTTAATGGCCTCACTAAAATGACTTTTATATAATCCTATGAAAGATAATGCCAGGGTAACATTCTCTTTGGAACTCGCTACAGCTGGGGTACTCAGAGGAGACCTTGCCCTGCAGACTCTCACATGGCAGCTGGTGGGAACGGCAACCTTGTGCTGGTTGATAGGCATGCCTTGTGAATTTGTTTTAATGTGGGGGGAATGCTTGGTTGGATGCAGGAGGATGGGAAAATGCGATGGAAATAACCTGGCAAGTGCTTCCTGCCAGGCCCCCAGACTGGATTTAGCTTCTCTATTTAGAGACGACAGCAGCAACTTTATAATAACACAGGAATAACAGCTAGCGCTCTGGAGCAGTAGCTATGCCCAGGGCAGTATCCTAAGCTGTATGCGCATATCAGTTGCATTTCATTTGTTCAGGAATCCAGTTACTTAAAAAAAAAAAAGATGGAAAAATTTTCATGACTCACTGTGTACAGACCCAGGAGAAATCAGAACTGCTGTCCCTAAGGTGGCCTTTCTTGAAACATGCTGGCTAAAAATCAAACCCCTCTCTTGTGAAATTAATGTTCTTTTTCATTTTGTGCTTAATTGTGTGCTTTCATGCATCTCTTCTGTATGTTTGTGTATTTGACTGCTGGTGTCTGCAGAGGTCAGAAGTGGTTGTCGGACCCCCCCAGAGGTATGAGTTGTGAGTCTCCTGATGTGGGTGCTGGGAACTGGACCTGGGTCCTCTGTAAGAAAAGCAAGTGTTTTCAAGGTTATAGCCCACAAACCCAACTGAGAAGGACTCATAGGAGCTCACAGAGACTGAAGCAACAATCAGGGAGCCTGTATGGGTCTGAACTGGTTCTCTGCATGTATGTTATGTCTGTGTAGCTTGGTGTTCCTATGGAACTCATAATAGTGGAAATGGGGGTTTCTCTAATTCTTTTGCCTGCTCTTGGGACCCTTTTCCTCCTCCTGGGTTGCCTCATCCAGTCTTGATGTGAGGGTTTATGCCTAGTCTTACTGTAAATTGTTGTGCCATGGTGGGTTGATATTCCTGGGAGGCCTGCTCTTTTCTGAACAGAAATGGAGGAGTGGATCTGAAGGAGAGGGGAGGGAAGGGGTGGGACCAGGAGTGGGATGAGGGGAAACTGTAGGCAGGGTGTAATATATGAGAAAAGAATAAATAAATAAATTTTTGAAAAAGAGAGTAGCAAGTGTTTTAAAGCTCTGAACTGTTCCTCTAGCCAATGGAGTGAGTGTTCTGGAATGGGGAAGATGAGCAAGCAAATGTGAACAGCTATTACAAACTGCCGAGTGCAACCCTAAGAGAAAAGTGGACATTCGAGACAAAGTCTGAGTAGTCATAGCCCTGGAACACCCCAAATTTCATGTTCCAATGTTGCAACAGTTTCATGAAGTTATGTGACAGCAAAACAAGACAGTCATAATTCCAAATTGATTATATGAGCCTTTATAATCAATATATATAATATATATATTATATATATTATATATATAATATATATAAATCAAATATATAAAAATGTCCAGCTCTTGTAGAACTACTATAAGTAGCCGGTCTCTACAATCTCGTCTGCTTTTATTATGATACAACCCCCCTCTTTCAATAGTCTATAAAATGGGGTTTTTCACTTTTACTAAATAGGCCTGTAAGGATTTGGGTTGCATTGTTAGTCTTTCTGACAAAGAGGCTATTACCTTTATTTCTTAATCTCACTTCTTTTTTTAACTTGTTAGCTATAATTCTTAGGCTCTTATCTTATGGTTGAATTAGGGTTTATAATGTAACTGCAGTTCTGCGGGAATCTGACACCCTCCTCTGGACTCTACAGGCACTGCATACACATGGAACACCGAAGAACATGCAGGCAAAACACTCATATGCATTAAGTAAACATAAATGAATATTTAGAAAATAAGATGAAGAATGATTGAAAAAGACATTCAGTGTCAGTCTCTGGCCTCCATGTGCATATGCACACATACACACACACTGTACGTGTGTACACACACAAGCATATATATATATATATATATATATATATGTCACACACACACACACACACACACACACACACACACACACACCCTTCCCCCAACCACAGGGTGCAGGGATCGATGTGGAAGAGGAAGTGGAAAGAGCGTAAGAGCCAGAAGTAATGGATGACTCCCAGGACAGAGACAACAGGATTGACACACATATGAACTCACAGAGACCGTGGCAGCATTCACAAGGTCTGCACAGCTTCAAGCCAGGTAGGGTCCTAGGGTTGAGAAGGGAAAGTGGCCATGGGCTCCCACCCATAACCAATGAGCTATCTGCAATTGATACCTGTCTGCAAAGAAAACATTAGTTTGGTTTTTCCAATGGAGTCTTATTGGGTATATTAACCACACTTCAGGGTAGGCCCCTGACCAACACAAAACAAATTCAATGGCATTATTATAGACATTTTTATATAACTGTGTTTGGGCACTTGCTTATTGGTCTTTTGCTTGTATATTTTGGTTTCCAGTTTTGTGGTTTTGTAGGGTTGTGAATTTCTTGTTTTGTTCATTTGCGATTTTATTAAGAAAGAAAGAAAAGGGCACAGAATTGGGTGGGGAGAGAGGTGGGGAGGGTCTGGGAGGAGTTTGGGGAAAACATGATCAGAATATGTTATATGGAAAGAAAATTTTTTCAATAGAAAAACAAGCATGAGGTGTGTGTGTGTGTGTGTGTGTGTGTGTGTGTGTGCGTGTACAATATACAACAAAGGACAATGTTCAACTTTCTGAAATTGATTTCACTAGGATGACGAAGCTGCACTTGCAACTCAATCTCAGCTGTGGTGACAGCCATTCAGCCTGACAGCTTCTGCCTAAGCTTGTGATGAAGAGGAATTATTAGCCAATCAATACTAACAGCAAAGTTGCTTCTGAGCTTTGCACCAAAATTGAGAAGTGATCACACAGCCTGGTGTGAGGCCAATGTCGAAGACAATGAGAGGGAAAAGAGGTCAAGACCCCTCCAACTTCCTCTAGACACAGGAGTGATTTAAGCTCCATTATGCAAATAACACCCATCTCTCAGAGACTTACATGTCTAAGTTGGAAGATAAAAGAATAGGAACACACAGTGAGAGTTTTCTTGAGAATTTATTTCTCCTTGTTCTTAACAACCTGTTCTTTTTTTCTGTTTTTTTCCTCAAACATCCGATTTCTTCCCTTAAAAGATGAAACTACACCGTGACCCACTGAAGCTTCCGCTTTTCAAACTTCCTAACATTAGGTAGCTTACATCATTTCTATCGTACACATTTACCACTCAGCATGTAACTGATTCAAAGACAGGCCCTGTGGCATTTACAGAAGTTTGTGTCCTGGTCTATATTCAAACAATGCACAAGAGCTCTGAAGAGAACAAGTGGGAAGTTATGCAAAATTGAAGTGATCTTGTGTTTCATAACTTAGATTTATTTTTACTTATGTGTATGTGTGTCTGTATGTGTATATGTATACCCACATGCAGTTATCCATGGAGGCCAGAAGAGGGCATCAGATCCCTCTTATCTGGAGTTATAGGCGGTTGGGAACTGAACCCGGGTCCTCCGCTAGGACAATTAACACTCTTAACTGAGCCATCCCTCCAGTTCAATAATTCTTAAATGACATTATTTCAGTTTTTTATCATTTCAGTTATGAATCATTGTACATCCCTTGTGTCTTAAAATATATGGTACTTGTTTCTTTGTGCTGTATAAAAACAACATTGTCTTATACCTCACGCTGGTTTGTGCTGGTTCGTATGAGGAATGTGTAAGTAGGAGATTAAGCAACTTGGGACAGACTAAATGCTGAGTGAGCAGAAAGAACAGCATGGGGTGGGGTGCTCAGATGCAGAGAAGAGAAGTCTTGCCCTAACTGCCTCTGGTGCTGTCTCTGCCATCTCCACTCTGCACCATGTGCCTTCCATGGAGGGCCTCTGGTTCTTGTCTCTGCCCGTCTCTACTCTGAACCATGTGCCTTCCGTGGAGTTGACAGCTTTCAGTGTCGCCTTGGCCGAGGGTCCCTCCAGCCTCCTCCAAGTCCTCCTCTCTGCAGCCCGAGGGGATCATCCTGAATGACTGCTGCTCCCTGACAAAAATTCTCTAGTACTCATCATCCTCAGGCTAAATCCCCAAAGTCCTTGGTGGGAAACAAAATCAGCCGTCAGTCAACCACCGCCTGATGTCATGCCACATCCATTCTACCCACTGGTCAGCACTTCTATTCTGAAGCCATCAATAATCATATTGGATTAAGGACCCAGCACATTCCAGTGTGACCCTGTCCTAGCTAGTTATATTTGCAATGACTCTACTCCCAATAGATATCAAAGCCTGAGCAGCCAGGAGTTAGGACTTTGCGGATGAGAGAGGTCAATGCATAAGCCCTGTCTAAGATATTGACTTACTTCATTTGATTTATGATAAAAAGAAAGAAATAGAATATTAGAGAAGATTTCCCTGAGGGTATATTAGTTCTTTCATGTCTTTAATTCCCTCACATGCTCCTCTGTACACAAGCATCTACTCCAGGGACTCAGATAAGCAAGAACTGATTCCCCCTTTCCACACTAGATAAAGCACGGATAATCCCTGCTGGAAATGGTCGAGGTGTCATGTTAGGAAGCCTGTTGGAGACATCAGCTCCGGGAGTCAGACCTCCCAGCTGAGACCTTCGCTACAGAGCTTCATGGAGATGGCAGATTTGAAAAGAAGACAAGGCTGAAGGCATGATGCCAGTCTTGCTAATAACAGAACTGAAGATCTGCACTTCAGAGAGAAGAGGGCTACAAAGAGTGGGCTCTTCAAGTGCCTTTTCCTGGCAGTGTTCCTGCAGGGGTTGTGGGACAGCTGCATCTCAGCCTCAGGGACTGGAGATGCTGAGGGTCCAGGACTTCACAAGCCTGCCCCAGTATACAATGGCTTAGGTAAGCCTGGAGAGACACTCGCTTGCTCACTTCCAAAGAGTCCGAGGAAGGATGCTTTACTCTGTCTCCCTACCTTGGAAAAACACCTTCATTCATGTCTTCCATGCTCAAGGCTTCATTTGGTCCTTATGTGTATGGTCCTGATTCAGGTGAGGTGTGCAATACATCTCATTTTAGGAGAGAGAAAATGAAGCTTCATTTTTTTTTAAATGCCTGCATATGTGCCTGCAGGCCAGAAGAGGGCACCAGATCTCATTACAGATGGTTGTGAGCCACTTTGTGGTGGCTGGGAATTGAACTCAGGATCTCTGGAAGAGCAGTCAGTGCTCTTAATATCTGAGCCTCCTCTCCAACCCCAAGTTCAGTTCTGTAAGCAAAAGCTTTAAACATAAACCCCTCTTTGTGTACCCATCTCTATTGTTTTAAGGTGAAATTTATTCCCTTCCTGGGAATTTAGCTTGATTTTAACAAAATATGAGCAGGAGGTGGATTTCTCGAATGACTAACATTTGCCGTCTTCTGAGGTCTAGGCGCAGGTAGACGAGATGAATGAGCAGAATCTCACACACATCGATCTTAATGCCTCTTTTCTTGGCTCTTGATGATGCTTAAATAGTGATTTTTTGGGGGGTGGAAAAGGCACAATAGTAGCAATAATGACCCCTCATGTGTCCCTGTTAAGGTTTGTTTTACTCCGTATGACAAGCGCTCCTCCCATGACTCCATAATTAAGGAGATAAGGAGGTGAGAGAGGTCTATAAAATGATGCTCTTGGGACCTGAAAGTAACCCTAGTGGTTGTCTTCTCCAATTGTACTTCACATATATCTTGCAACCACTTATAAAAGTGGTTCTCATCCTGTAGGTCGCGACCCCTTCGGCAACTGTCTCTATTCCCAAAACATTTACATTCCGATTCATATCAGTAGCAAAATGACAGTTAAGATTCAACAATAAAAATAATTTTGTGGCTAAGGTCACCACACACATGGAACTGTACTAAAGGGTCAGAGATTAGGAAGGTTGAGAATCAGTGACTTATAGTCCAAGACTAAGTGTCAAGTTGTAGGCCAGGCAAACATCTGAAACAATAAACAAAACACAGAATATCCCAAACACCACTAAATATGGAGTAAAATGAAGGCTGTGGAGATGGATCGGTGGGTAAGAGGGCCTACTGTAAAATTCTCAGCACCCACCTAAAAAGCTGGGCACAACTGTACATGCCTGTAACCCACCATTGAAGGGGTAATGACAGGTGGAGCCCACAGCTTCTGGGTGTCCAGGATAGGCAGAACAGTGAGCTTTGGATTCACTGAGAGACCTTTGTCTCAAAAACCAAGGAAGAGGAGGATAAAAGGAAGACACTCAAGGTCTTCTGTCCTCCTTGTGCACACACACAGGAATGTGCACTTGCATGCACACATGCACACATGCACACACACACATACACACACACATACACACACATACATACACAGCTGCATTAGGACAAATAGTCAAAGAATTTGGATTTTGGATTTGGGTTTCCCTTTAGACATCCTATCTCCCCCTTTTTCTTCCATAAATTTCTTTGGGGAAAGTGTATTGAAGGCGAACATGTCAGGTATATTTTCTATAACATGAGATGGTTCTTCTCCAGAACCACAGTTTACCCCGTGATCAAAGTTCCCCACCACCAGCTAAGACATAGCTCCACCTGGGAGGAAGAACAGGACATTTGGGCTAAGACTTTGCATTCCAGCACTAAGATCTGTGAGGGCACAAAGTGCAAATGGTCTTCCATAGAACTGAGGCATGCACACACCCTCATCATCTCCCTTCCTCCCAAAGTATGGCTGCAAAAAATAGGTGCACAAAATGAACTTTACAACAAGCTGCATGTGGCCTTGATCACAAAACTTTGTTTCCCACAAAGAGAGTAGAGCATCAAAAGTATGTGCTGGCTGTGGCCACACCAGGTTGACTTGAGGGTTCATACCATTTCCAGGCTCTGTGGATGGAGCCGAGAGAACCCTGTAGAACTTAGTGAGGTGCTGGTTCTCATTCATATGCACTAATGTGAAAAAAAATGTGAATTCATTACTCTCCTTGTTCTATGACAAAATATCCAACAAGACAATCTTGAAGAAGAAAGGAAGCACTTGTTTAGATCCATGTTTGTGGTGATCCCATCCATCAAGGCAGGAAAAGCACAGCAGCTGGAGTGTGAGGCGGATGGTCACATTGTGAGTGCAGATAGGGAGCAGAGAGTGCTCAATTTGCCTTCTCTTTTTTCTTTAAAAAAATAGTGAAGGATTTCACTTGCTTGTATGCATGTGTACCATGTGTATACAGTACTCACAGAAGCCAGAAGAAGCTATGGAAGAAAGTAGGAGTCGTTGTCAACAGGGCATGGGAGACTACACCACTCAGGCCAGTGTCCCTCGTGACCACGTGTGTAAACATCAAGGCGAGAGAATGGAGAAGACCCCAAAGGGAAAGCTGAATTAGAGTTACTGACGGCTGTGAGCCACCACATGGGTGCCAGAATCTGAACTCGGGTCTTCTGCAAGAGCAGTCAGGGCTCTTAAGTCACAGAGCCACCTCTCCAGTCCCACACAATCATTTTGTATACAACCCCAAAATACACAGCATCACTTGATAGGTGTATGAAGGTGTACACAAGAAGCACAGGGTGATTTACGTGTGTGACTGTTCACAGATGGTGTGACATAAGAGCGTCCACATTCCTAAGCCTTTGCAGAGCTGTTTTCTGTCACTTGGTGGACCTCTCCACACTCAGTCTTGCTGTTCACACACACACCTTCAGGAGGGAGACGCCCTGAGCACTCCACAGCTGTTCACCCCCAACTCACAGCCACACTTCACTAGGTTAGGCGTCACCTCAGACTCTATTCTTTCCATTTTGTTCAATGTAGTGGAATCTCTAAAATAATAAAATGGAATCCTAAATGCAGAATGAAGAAGTTTTACTTTGCTTTGTTTTGTTTTTCAAGAATCTGTCTCACCTTGTTTTTGTAGGTTTTCCCTCTTCTGGTTTGAGATAGTGTAAGACTCGGTGGTAGATGCTTAGTTCAGACAGAGTTTTTAGAAGGAGTGCGGCTGGAATGAGATAAAGGGGAAACCACCGGTGAGGTCACCAGGATTTTATTGCTAGATACAAGTTATTTATTGACTTGATTTTCAGTCACACAGAACCCTGAACCACACTGACTCAAGCTAAAACTCTATATTTAACAGATTAATGAAAGGAAATGGAGCCATACAAACAAAATAAATCCAAAAAACTAAACCCTAAGGTGTAATGATTGACACTCTAGAAAGATAGCTATTAGTTAAACTTTTTTTTTTAAAAAAACCTATTTTGTTTTTGTTATTGTTTGACAGTTTCTTATGTTTATATGAGTTTTCCTCTTTTCCACTCCCTATCTCCCTCTTTCATCCCCTCTTTCAATTCCCCTTTGCCCCCTCCCTCAGTCCCTCATGCCCCTCCCTCTCCCAGTAGCACCATTATTCTCAATAAGTCCCTCCTCATATTTCATGTCTCCTTTTTGTGTGTGACACCTGAGTTTAATTGATTAGATGAGCACAAGGGTGTTCAACAGAATAAGGGCAACTTATCTGTGGCTACATCAATGAAGAGGCTAGAACCCCTCCTCCAATAAATGTTGATTGCCAAGCTGTTCTATAGAAGGGGAGGGACTTCATGGTCTGTCTACCCTCCATAATGAAATGTTGAGGGACCCAATCTTATGCAGACCTTGTGCAGATAACCGTAGACACCATGAGTTTATAAGGATAACTCAGTCACAACCAGAAAACAACTTTTTGCTGTCACTCAATGGTATTGGGTTCCTTCACAGGGCCTACAGCTCCCCAATCACAGGTTCTTGACCAGGTTTATAGAACCAGATATTTTATAACCTCCTGTTGACCAGGCCTTGGATACACCACTTACCTCCATGACAGTCATGCCACTACTGGACTAGAGGGCACATTTAGACTGAACTTGTAGCTTGAGTGGTTCACAATTGAGTAGTAAGATTGTAGATGGCTTTCTCTGCAGACAGCCTAGATAGCACCTTCTTGGACCATGAAGTTTAGCCATTATGGAGGAAGCACCCATCTCAGCTTCAGATAAATCCTTCTGTGACATGTGACCAAAGTATTCAGTGTCTTCAGCAATGGGGTCTTACCACCAAGTTCTGATGGACAGCCAAGAGCAATGACAATAGCCTGCAAACTTGTTGGGGGGGAGGTCTTTGGAATCTCCCTGGTCAGACTTGTAGGAAGACATCCCACATCTGGCACTGGGGGTTTTGTTTAGTAATTGTTCAAGTTTTCTTTTCTGTTTCTCAGATTTAAAAAAAAACACTCACCAAAACTAACTTGAAGAGGGAAAGGTTTATTTCATCAAGAAAAATCAACGCAAGATCTTGGAACAGAAACCTCAGAGAAATATTGCTCTCTGGCTTGCTTCTAAACTCACTTCCAGGTACCTTTAAACAGCCTAGATCCACCTGCATTGGGGTGGTGCTGCCCAAAGTGAGTTTGGCCCTCCTACATCAACTAACAACCAAGAAAATGCCCCCCTAGACATAGACCAGGCAAATCTGATGGAGGTGGCTCCTAAACTGAGATTTTTTCTTTCAGAGTATGCCAAGTTGACAAACAAGATTAGCCATCACAAGAAACCAATGGCTTCTGGGAGGAGCGTGACTCACCCATGGAGGGCACCTCCATTTGAACTCAACAGTTAATTTTATAGATAAATTCTGTGGCACAACATCTTATTCCCCCCTCACTAAACCCATCCTAACCTCAATATCTAAGAGGGAGATGCATTGGAAAGTAAATAAAAGAGAATTGGAGCAGAAAGAAACACTTATCAGAAATAAAACAAATGGGAGGCATTACTGCATCCTTGATGCTTTCCTCACATTATCTGCACAATGATAACAAAGCCATTAAGTCCCAGGTACAATAATTTTCAGTGTTACCAATAATATAAATAATACTGCTTATCATTCATAAACCACATTTGCGCTAATTATTTTGATGTGTTTTTCTAGCTCACTCCTAATGGAGAACTGATGAATTGGAATTGTTTGTTTGCTCATTTACACACGAGAGAAGTGCAGTTTTGAAGTTGAGCCAATTTACCAATAATCTAAGCTAGTAAGTGGCAGAGTAAGAAAGCCACACTTCTCCCTGACTTTGTGACAGGGGCTCATGGGAAATGTAACGCAGCATTCTTTGAAGATTCCAATGCATAGTATATGACAGTTGAACATTATCTTAGATCCAAGATTGGGAATGAGGCTCAACTCATCTGAGTCCCTGCTCAAGATTCCTGAAACAGAAAATCAGAGGATGTTAGAGAGTGAGGAAGACTCCTCAACAGATCATAGAGGCTGCTGATACAAATCCAAGGCAGAGGTTTGTATGTTGACCTTTATGGAGGTGGGAGGAAACACTTGTTTAGATGCCCACCTCATGGTATATGCAGCCACAATGAGGGCAATGCCTGGAGGTCTCTTTGAAGTCCAAGGGTTTTTGTTGTGTTCCACTTTCCTTGTGTTTGACTGCTTGTGTGAGTGTGTACACATCAGGTATGCATATTTACATGCATCAGCATCTATGTGGGTGTAAGTGTACCTGTGTATATGCGTGTTTGTGTGAGTCTGTGCATGGACGAGTGCATGATGCACACATAATGTAGGGACTCATCCGCTTACCCTTCCACTGGATTCATTGAAGCAGTCTCCCGGTGAAACCCAGAGTTCACCAGTATGACTAGTCATACCAGCCATCTTGCTTTGGGGACCTCCTGTCTCTGCCTCCCTGGACTGAAATTATATGTAGGCCACAAACCCTATTTATTTATTTATTTGGGGATCTAAATTCAGGTGCTCACACTTAAACTGCAAGTAAGCTATCTCCCCAACCCATCAAAGTTCAAATCTTGATGTTGGACACATCTAGTTTTCATGTTTTCTTTTCTTCTCCTTCTTCCCCTTCCTCTTCCTCCTCCTCCTCTTCTTCTCCTTTTTTTTTTCTTCTCATAGTATCAGAATCAGGTTAAGATACGGTCGGCTCAAATCGCTCCCACTTGTAGAGCCTGAGGAGAAGGAAGACCACAGAATCTAAGGCAAATGTTATGACAGAGGAGCTGAAGGACATGGTTGAAGGGTGTGGTTGCTGATGACTTTGATGTTGAGTGAGGCTGGCCAATGAGGGGCTGCAGCTGACTCACTTAGAATAACAGATAAAATGCTGGGCCGGCGGTGTACACTTAAGGCAGGAAGATGACAGATCCAAAGTCAGCCTGGACTATGAGCAAAACTTCTCCAGACCACATCAGCTTTTCTCGTCTTCTTTGGTTTCTATTTCTCCCCTTTCTTCTAAATTGACGCTGCTGGTCTGGTTTGAGATGGCTGACAAGAAGGACCTTCACTGTGTCTGATGGTCCAGGACCTCCGAAGCAGCCTGGCAAGCCCAACAGTGTGGCAGACAGTTCCATTTGGATTTTTGAAGAAAAATACAACATATCTGAGATGCTGTCTGAAGAGATGGTTCGAAGATGGGATGACAACCCGAGAGAATAGAAAAGGCACGGAGCTCGTGTGCCACCCAAGCTATATTTCTTACGATAAAAACAATGATTTTTCTCAACCAGGGTCTGTGTTGGGAATACAATGCTTTGTTTCCATTTCAACATTGCATAATTTCCATATGGCAATGCTGGGAATCTTTTCTGATATTAAACAGATTACAGCAGTGACAAGCTGAGTAAACACTGGCATTAAAAGATATTTTAATGATGAATAATTTGAAAAACTTTTTGTCTGTGGTGCTAGGTTCGGTGTTCTTCGCGAAGTCTAAAACACAGTCATTTCTTTCATAAATTGTCAAACAGAATGCACTTTATATTTCTCAGTCTTTGTCTAACCAAAGCCACAGACTGTCTTTCCTTTACTTTAAAAAAACCTGATTGCATTTTGTGACATTTTTCATTGGTTTTTTTATCTTTGATGTTATTGCATTGGGGCTCATTTTAAAGATTATTTTCTCTCATGGAGCTAACTCTTTTCTTATTTTCTAGTGTAGATAAGAACTTGGGTTGTTGGCCCGGGACCACTGCTTGTGGTCTCTAATAAAAGAATTAGTGTTGTGAATGAAGCTCCCTCTTAGAACCCTTACAACTATGGGTTGTAACAACCCATAACAACTTTTGATGCTATGTCTTATCTTCTTTTTCCAATGCTGCATATTTTATTTCATTTCCTTCTTTACATATGCATTGTTCATGGATGTGAAATTTAATGTTTATAGATTTGGAGATTGCTTGTTGCCTTCTCTTAATGATTTCTGCTTTGATTTTGTTGTATTAGCACATCCTGAGGGGCTGGAAATGCAGCTTACAGGACAGGGTGCTCACCTAGCACACACAAAGCCACTCCCTCTCCCAGAACCTCATAAGCCAGGTGTGGCAGGTATATGCCTGCAATCCCAGCACCAGGAGGTAGAGGCAGGAGGATCAGGAGTTCAAGATCATCCTCAGCAACATAGTGAGTTTGAGGCCAGCCCTCGGCTACATGAAATCTGTATAAATAGGTAAACATATCCTACAAGTCACACTGTGTTCTGTGATCCCCGAGAGTCTGTCAATCTTGTTGAGTAGTCCATGGGTACTTGAAGAAAAGAACATCCCTGTGCTACTGGGAAGTGTCAGTAGGTGACCCTGGTTGGTGGAGTCCTTCACACCCCAGCTGGTTTTCTGCCTACTTCTGTCATTGATGCGCTGATCGATATCCCCAACTTTAATTGTACATTCCCTGTTTTCCTTTTTGGTTTTTCCTTTCTTGCTTCGTGTGGAGGCTGTGATGGGTAGGTGATATGAAGAACTGGGGTCTCCTCTTAGTCCATCAATCCTCTCAGCACTATATGCTATTTCTCTATAGAAATATTTACTCTGATGTCTACCAGCAATAAATAGAACACTCTTTCTTTTTTGTTTGGTTTAGACACAGGGCTTCACTGTGTAGCTACGGCTGAACTGGAACTCACTATCTAAACCAGGCAGGCATTGAATTCACAAAGATAAAGTTGCTTCTGAGTGCTGGGATTAAAGGAGTGACCACCACACCTGGCTCCTTATTTCTTATTTTTTTAAAGATTTCAATTATGTGTGTATGAGTGTGTGTGGGCACACGCATGCACGTGCATATATACTCAAGTGCACCACGTGTGAGTTCAGTGCCCATAGAAGCCATCAGATCCATTGGTGCTGGGAACTGAACCCCAGTCCTCTGCAAGACCAGCCAGTGTTCTGAGCCACTGTGCCATCTCTTTAACCCCTTCTTCCCTCTCTCCTGTTTCTACTTCATTGTTGAACTTACCTGGACACTCTTACTTTAATCCCCCACTCTTTCTGCTTGTACTCGGTAATTCCCATTTGCTTCTTTCTTGTTTCTCCAATTTCGCTGATACGGCTTATTTTCTTTTGTTTGGGGAGTCTCATTGATTCTTGAATGCCAGCTTTCGGACAGATGCTTAAAATTCTTTCTCATGATTCTGACAACTGTATCCTCTTGTATTACCTTGGTGTCACCATCAGGGAACTGGTTTTCCTCGTCTGCTTGGGTGTGGTCATGGCATGGCAGTGATCCTGATTTTTAACATTTATGATTTGTCTTAAAGGTTGGCAGCCCTGGTCTTATCCACATTTTTTTCTTTCGGCAGACAAGTGCTCTGCTAGAGTTTAGCATGTCTTGGCCTGCTTATAGACTGCGAGTTGTAGTGATATTTCATTTGTATTTTAATAAATAAAGCTTGCCTGAAGTTCAGAGAGTAAAACAACAGCTGCAACTTTCTGATCTTCAGGAAAGCTTTATTTAATAAAATGCAAATGAAATATCGCTACAGTGGGTCCAATGACTGTTTAACTTTCGTAACTTTATGGTGGTGGTTTGGTTTTTCTTGTAGGGAGCCACCTGGAGGCACAGGTGCCTGCAGTTTGGAGGTATACAAGTCCATACCTGGCTTAGCCACGTGGGGCTGAGCACCCTTGCCTGCACATGCGCAGACCAGCAAATGGCATCAACCAATCAGCATTCAAGCCTCTCCACTGTTTAAAAGCAGCTGCCTCTGGGCTCTACTTCCTCTCTCTAAGCTTTCTCTTGTCCCTGCACTCTCTCTTCCCTTCCCCCAATTTTCCTCAACCGAGTGCTCCAAATAAAGACGTGATAGAGAAGGAATTCTCGTTTTTAGTGGCGTTCATTTCTGCTGGTCAGGAAGCGTGCCGCATTTTCTGGATTTGTTTAATTGAGTAAAAGGAATTTTTCCTCCAGGCCAGACTGGCAAGCATGCATTTGAAGGGTCTGGACATATTGGGATGTCCTTATCAGTAGAGACAGGCACACCAGTGTTGCTGGGCAGAAGAAGAGTGTCTCCAATCCTTGGAGGCCAAGGGTCTTCCAAGATCTGGTTTCTTTCTGGGTCCTTCACCTGCTTTCACACCTTAACACCATATTAGTTGACTGTCATTGCTGTATCAAATGACCACAGACTTACTAGATTAGAGCAATAGTTTTCTTTTACACCCTTGAAAGTGAGGATTCTGAAAAGAGTCCCACCAGCTAAAAGTGATGGCTGGAGCTCTCGGGGAACCTCAGATAGCTCTGTTGTTTCATTGACTTTCCCTTTACCCACTGACCCTTTCATCTCCAAGGCTAACAGGGAATGTGTGAGTCTCTCCCAGGCTGCACCTCTATGACCTCTTCCTCCCTGCTGCCCTCCCTCACTTAGAGCCCACATGATAATGCTGAGTCCATCTCATCTCCAGTCAGCAATAACAACCCAATTCGCTTGCCCTTGACCTATGAGCTGGTTGCTTGCTATTTGTGTTGTCTTGATAAAAACAGAATAACATAGATTGGTTATTCTATAATGAAGCAGATCTTGCATGATTTCCTGGTTCAGGAACCTGGGAGTCCAAGATCAAGGGACCATCAATAGAGGAAGGCATTCTTGTTGGGTGTTGTCATCGCAGAAGGCATCCAATGGGCTAAAGAGACATAAAAGGGAACTAAACTCCCTTTCATAATTAAACTTTTCCCATGATAGCAGCATCAATTGGTTTTTCAGGTCAAAGCCTTCTTGGGCTAATCACTTCCTCCCAAATATGGTTCCACTGGGGATTGATCTTCAGAAAATTGCTTTTGGGGAAACACACTCAGACCACAGTTAACGGTGAAGATTTGGACATGTGTAGCTGTGGGAGCATTATTCTTCCTACCTCATATACCCTTAATCTCTAGCTACTTCCTCCCTATGGTAACCTAGCAGCTCACTGAGTGGTGTGACTTCTAGAAGGTTAATGGCATACAGAGACTGAACCACCTTGCCATGTCCTGTCATCTGTAACAAGTACAAAGTAGCAACAGCCATCTGTGGGAAGAAAAATACAAATGTAATTTAGAGGATCTCTGAACTATAGATCTCTAATTTAATCAAAGCCATTATTTAGATCCCATTCCTTTATATTAATGTACATTAAATGTAGAAATTATTGGGCTTTGTTGTGACATTTTTGTGCCAGTTCCTACTGTACTTTGATCCCCTCCATCCTCCCCATTACCCTCCTTGTCCACCTGAACACTAATCTCACTGGACCCCTTTTTCTTCTTAAATATCCCCTTTTATTTAATGTCCTTTACTAAGCCTCAAATTTCACAAATGTCTTTTTGAATTTGGCTTGTTTTATTTAACAATATACTTTCCTGTTCCATCCATTTCCTGAGAACAAAACACTTCACTGTTATCCATAGATGAAAAATACACTATTGTGTATATACCACAGTTTCTTTAACCATTCATCCAGTGATTGGCAGCTAAGGTTACCCCATGGCTTGTTTATTGTGAGTAGTATCTAGTGTGGCGATCAACACGGATGTTCAGAGGCCCTGGTTAGTTTCTATTGTCGACGTGATGCAACCTAGAGATACCCGAGAAGCAAGACCCTCAAATGAAGAGTTGCCTCCATCACATTAGCCTCTGGCACATCTGTGAGGAATTACATATTACAATGGTCGATGTGGGAGGGTCTGGCCCACTATGGGGAGCGTCAAGCCCTAGGCAGGTGGCCCTGGGTTGTAGGAAAAGGAAAGAAAGCTGAGAGAGGCATGGACTGACAACCAGTAAGCAGCACTCCCGAGTTCCTGCCTTGAGTGTCCCTCAGTAACAGATTAGTACCGGGAAATGTAAAATGAGGTAAACTCTTTCCTCCCCAAGTTAGAGGCCATGATGAGCGTATTTTTCTTGTATTTATTGGCTATTTGTGCTTCATCCTTTGAAAACTCTCTCCTTCTTCATTGCTCATAGAAAATATTAGATGTTTTCTCTTATGAGATGCGTGTATTTGCGCGTGCGCACGTGTGCTCACGTGTGCACTCTCCAGGTCAATTTCATTAGCCTTAAAAAAAATCCTCAGGGTTGTAAATCTCAGCAGGTGCCTGGGGAAGGACAATGAAGAGGGAAATGAGGAAAAGATGTCACTTGAATTAAAACCATTGAGTCCAAGCACATGGTGGAAGTCACAGTGGCAGGAGGCCACATAAGGGCAGAGACAGAGTAAGACTCAAAGTGTGAGGTTTGGAAACATGCTTAGAAAAGAAATAGAATGAAGCAAAGAAGTGAACAGGCTTACAAAGCTGTTGTAAGTCGCTAAGCTCTGAATATATATATATATATATATACACATATATGTGTGAAAATGTAAGACATGAAAGTAGAAGGGAATTATTTGGGAAGAGGGAGAGGATGGACAGGGACAGGGGATGAGGCCGGGAAGGATCATTTTGAAGTTCTGAAGAACCATTAAAATACCCTCTGTAATTTGCAAGTAAATTTTATATTTACCTATATCCAGTATTCTGTCTGCCCATATTTCAAAAATGAAACTACCTCATCTATTTCATCCTGTTTTACTGCGTTTGATCTAATAAATTCCTCGTAACCAGAAACGCTGGTGAATCTTAAAGGCATTTAAAATATGACTGGTCGATAGCGGATTTGTCACAAGTTTACCCCGACTTTGGAAGCAGGCCCAGGACCTAATTTTTCCTCGCTCTTTGCAAAGGATCCATAATTCATGATTACCGTTGACTTCAATACAAGGTATTTAATCCTGTCAACTTCCAGCGTTGTTTGAATAAAAATGGCCCTCCTCTAATTATGGGTTTTGATAAAGCTAATTTTGGTGTGTTGTCCAGTGGGTTGCCTCAGCGAAGCTGGCAACATTTCTGATATGAAGAATGGCTTAAAGATAACCAAGGGAGAGATGGGAGCTAGGGGAAAAAAAAAACAACCTGCAAGTGAGTTGGTGACTCAGAAACCGGAGACTTTTTTCAGAAAAAGAAGAAAAAAAAAGATACAGGAAGTGAGTTGCTTGGGCAAGAGTGTGACTCAAGTAATCGGGAAGTTGAGTGGGGACTTTATTTTGGGTCTCCAGATGGCTGTATGAGCAGCTTTTTAGGACCTGGGTACTGGACGCTTCTGCGGGTAACTAGGGAGGAAACCGGCCAACGAGGGATTCTATGACATAGCAGAGCCTTGGTGATGTCACAAAGCCGTGGGTGGGGTTGCGCATCTGCTCCACTAGGGGCGCTAGACTCCCTTGAAGGTGCGCTCACTATCTTCGCAGGGCTGTTGAGGCCAGTTGGGTTCCCGAGCCCCACGGTTGTTCAACAGGCTTTTGGCGCCTGAACGAGTCCAGAAGACGGAATCTGGACAACTAGGACATTTTCTTTTGGTAAGTATGTTTATGAAGCAACTAGGACCTCTGTAGTCCCAGAAAGTTAAAAGTTTTCCTTCAAAACTCCTGGGGGTCCAACTTGTATGTTGTTACTGGCTGCCATGTTTGATAGCTGCGGGGATGGTCTAGGCCAGCCATTCTTCCGAGTTTATTATCTTTGCTAACAATATCAAATTCATCATTCCACGAAAATGCCAAACTCCTCTTTGTCCATATGTGTTTTAGAAGACACTAATTATTTCTAAATGGCTGCTGTTGCCTAGACTAACGCGTCTTTCTTGTTGCGGTGGGTCTCGCGGTACTCACTTCTGTAATGGAAGACACAGAACGGCTTTATGTAATAAACCTGAGTCTATATCAGGAGACACCATACAGAGAGCCAGTGGACAGGAGTGCCATTATCTTGGACAGGTGTTTATGGGTGCAGCCACCTAGCTCATAGCTTGAGGGTGAAGGAGAGGTGGTGTGGCCATCCTTCTGACATCTTTGCCATTCTGTTCTGATTTTGTTTACTCACTTTGTGGATAGGCATACTTCCTCTCCTCATTGACCTTGTCAGTCAGGGAGTAGGTTTCCTAGCAGAGGCGAATTGCCTCTGGGCAGCAGAAATGTGTCTCTGAGTCTGTTAAACTGAGCTGTAGAGAATCATTTGTTAATTTTCCTATTAATTTCTTATGACAAAATTAGATTTAGATAGCCAAACCTGTTTAGTGCTGCCTTCGCCACCTGCCCCAAAGTTCTCCCAGAAAAGAGCCTTGGCCTCACCTCTTCCCCTTCTTGCAGGCACTCATGGTGGAGGCAACGACTTGGTGTCTGGTTTAAACAGACAAGTTCTTCCAACCCAGAGAGTGGGCAGCTATGAAGCCCAAGCACAGAAAGATAGCCACAGGACAGTGGACCAGGAGGGCTGTGGCCTACCGCACTAGGTTTACAGCCATGATGAAGATGCCTCTGAGTATGAGAGGCGTGCCACCTCTCCAGAAGAGGGACGGGCCATCTCTCCAGAAGCAGAACCCGGGCAGGCCTTTAGAGGCCCTGGAGAACATTGTCGGCCGCAGAATTTCTCATGGATGGAAAGAAGGCAATGAGCCAGTCACCCAGTGGAACGCCATCGTTCTAGATCAACTGCCAACAAATCCTTCTCTCTATTTGGTGAAGTATGATGGGGTCGATTGTGTCTACGGATTAGAGCTTCACCGCGATGAAAGGATTTTACAGCTGAAGATCCTGCCTAATAAAGTGACATTTCCTCAGGCGACAGACCCCCACCTCACAAACAGCATAGTTGGCAGAGCAGTGAAACATGAATTCGAGGGCACAAATGGCTCGAAGGATGAGTGGAAAGGGATCGTCCTAGACGAGGTGCCGATCATGAAGACCTGGTTCTACGTTACCTACGACAAAGATCCGGTCTTGTACATTTACCACCTCCTGGATGACTACATTGAAGGCAAACTCCACATCATGCCAGAGCATCCTCCAGTAGACGTGACACCAGAAGTAGGCAGGGATGTCATGATAGGCAAGTGTGTGCACTACAACAAAAGTGACGGAACCATAAAGACAGGCAAAATCATTTACCAGGTTCCCACCAAACCTTCCATGTATTTCATCAAGTTTGATCACGACACCCTTATCTATGTCTATGATTTGGGGAAGATCCGTTAAAGTGAAATTCACAAAGTGTGGAGCAGCAGGCATAAAATTGTGTTTGGGGGAAAGACTCTTTTTTTTTTCAGAGATACCTAAGGTCCTGTAATAACCCCAGCATCTTTTCCAATTGAATTTGTCTTGCTCTAAAAATAAAAATTTGTGAACATGCTGTGTTCTTTGGTAAATAGAGATTAGGTGTGTCTGGTGGATGGGACATCAAAGGAAGACACGTATCAGCTCAGGCTGTGAATAGTACATCTAGTTCACAGTAGGTTCAAAACAGAACCGGACTTAGATGGTCTGGTCTGCTGGGAGAGGAAAAAACTGGAGCTGGGTGGGGAGAGGACAAGATGGCTGTTCCGGAAGCAGTGGAGAGGGCCAGAAGGAGGTAGGATCTCGGGGAGGGGTAAAGCTTGAGGGAGAAGCATGTGATAGGGAAAGGTGTGCGAGGTAACAGAGTGAGGTCTTGAGACTTAAGGGGAAACAGAGTGGATTGATCAGGGAGGGACACAAATGTAGACTCAGAATCAGAGAAAATTAGGTTTCATTTGATTAATTGTTATAAAGTAAGTCATCTTATCTTTTAAGAGTTACTGTTTTTAATTGTGTTGATGGGGCACGGTATGTGTATGTGAGTACAGTGACCACACAGGCCAGAGGAGCCAGGTCCTTCAGAGCTGGAGTCATGGGTGGTTGTGAGCTGTTGGACACAGTTGTAGGGAAACAAGGTTGGGTCCTCTGTGAGAACAGAAAGGGCTCCTCACCACTGAGCCATCTCTCCGGCCCCCTAAAGTCATCATTTAAATGAACCCAATATTCGCAGACAGAGAAGAGAGCAGAATAAAGGTAAGAAAGACGGAATTGAGAGTGCTCTGGAGAGGGCAAAAGGACTCATAAAGAAGGAGTAGAGGACGCTGAGGACAAGGGAATTCCAAGATAAAATGATTAAAGGAGTTCTCAAAATTTGGGAGAAGGGGTGTGAAACGGGACCCAGGAAGAACAGGAAGGTTCTGGAAAGAGATGAACTTGAACTATATCCATATTGGCTTTCTTGACTCTTTAACACAGAACCTGTCTGCCACTTAAGAAGGCGGGCACGGGTTAAGCGTTTCCCAAAGGATATTTTGACCAGAATAACTCGGACTAGTGAATCCAAAGCTAAGTTTATGTCTACGAGGCTCCTGAAAACATACAAAAAACACCACTGTTTTATATAATTACTAAAATAAAAAAAATTTTAAAGATAAAAGGAACGCCTGGTGAACTGCTTGACCGTGTTAAGTGGATCTGGTGCTGCTTCTCTGAGCACCATTTGCCTCGGTTACAGCCTGTGATCTTCCTGAGGTCTCTGTTGGATACCCCAGATGACCACCAAGAAGCTTCCAGCCCAGGCAGTTCTGCCTCACTCCTCCCCCATCTGTGTGACTTCCTGCACATCTACGGTCCTTTCTGCCTATCGGTCTCCAGGCAGTTCCCTTTCCCTGCACACGTGTGACCTTGCTCCCAGCAAATACTGAAGGTGCTGCCAGTGCAGATGTGCTGAGCTCTTTCCTACGCCAGTTTTCATGACTTTCAAGTACTATCTCCTCCTGAGAAGGCCCTGTACTGCATGGGGTCTCTCTGGGCTCACTTCTGCACTCCAAGAATGACTTTTGAGAGACAGGCTTGTCATGGATAGACTGGTTCACTGCCGTTTCTGCTTACTAGAATAAGTTTACATGATGCAGGAGTGAAAAATACTTTTTTAATTATCGATTCATCCTGTTATTATTTGGGAGGCTTTTTTATAGAGAGAAAATGTCAGGTAGAGTCACAGTTGTTCATCCCATAGCCACAACTAAAAACCAGCTAGACACTTCATTTTAATTATAAGTTAAGATGTGTGCATGCTCTGCCTGTTATGTAGTAGTCTTAGTTTGATTCTTTTCTCACTGTGATGAACACCATGACCAAAAATAACTTGGGAAGGAAAGGGTTTATTTGGGTTACAATTTACAAGCCATCAATGAGAGAAGCCATGGCAGGAGCTTGAGGCAGTTAACCAGAAAGAACGGTGCTTGTTGGCTTGCTCCCTGCCTTAGCCACTGGTCTATGGCTGTGAAGAGACACCATGACCAAGACAACTATTATAAAAGAAAGCATTTAATTGGGGGTTGGCTTACAGTTTTAGAGGTTTGGTTCATCATCATCACAGCAGGGAGCATGGTGGCATACTTGGTGCTGAAGCAAAAGCCAAGAACTACATCCTGCTCCACAGACAGAAGGACTGAGGCGTGGCATGGGCTTTTGAAATCTCAAAGCCACCCCTCTGTGACACACTTTCTCCAATAAAACCACACCTCCTCCTGATCCTTCTAATCCTTGAAAAACCGCCTCTCCCTGGTGACTAAATATTAAAATATAAGAGTCTATGAGGGCCCTTCTTACTCAAACCACCACAGATACCATGGCTTGCTCAGTAACTTTTCTTATACAGACCAGCCTGCCCCCAACCATGATGGCCTTGCCCACAGTGATGGGCCCTCCTACATCAATCATTAATCAAGAAAATGTCCCATAGACTCACTAAGAGGCCAATTTAGCAGAGGCAGATCTTCATCTGAGGTTCTCTTCTCAGGGCACTCTAGATTGCCAAGTTGACAAAAACCAACTGCACAATAATGCTTACCGTCCCCCATGTCACATTTCTGCACCATCTCCACACACACACTCATCTATGACTAACCCCCATCTGTCTTTGCATAGGTCCACTTCCCTGTGTGGCAGAAGCGAGGGGTAGCTACTGTCAGCAATGTGAGTACCCAATGGTGTGTGATGGATAAGTTCTACACCCTCCCATCCCATTCTATGCATTCTACACTTTCTGGGCGACTCCCCAACACAATTAGTTCCCAGTTGGCCACTGGGAATTTAATGGGTCACAGTAGACCACAGAACCAAGCAGATGGAACCTATTTCCTCTCTTCTCAATAGGAGACATGGCCCTTTCCCAAAGCCTGTGGGCCTGTCCCTATCTCACATTCAACCATCCCAAAATGTAGAAAGCAAGTCTTGCACAGGTTCTATGCCTCAGCTGCACAAATCTTTGTAGCTTTCACAATAGCGCTTTGTGAAACTCAACCCCTTCCAGGAGCACAACCCTTGGTTATCCCAGAGAACATTCAGAACCACACACTCTCTCCATATTTGTCCTCAGTCAACTGTCCAACTGCCAGTCAACTCAACAACGACCAGTAAACCCCCATTGGGAAATCCAATACATGTGACTTGATTTTTAGGGAACGGAATGCCCCCCCTTCATGGCTACCCTGGAGTCTGACTCATCTGTAATAAAACTCACTACTATTAAGAGCAACATCACAAGAGCTATGACAAATATCAAGTCACAAGACAACCATCACAGTTAGCCAAACCTTTTCAACAGCTTTATCGAAGCATAATTTCCATACTAAAAAAATCCATTTATTTTAAGTGTGTGATTTAATGATTTTTAAAGCAAATTTACAGCTTCCTTCCTTTTTATACTCATTTCCCACTAATTCATATGATATTGAAGTCTATTAAAATACAGAAGTGAAGTCGGGGGAAAGATCAGAGTGGGAAGCAACAAGGCTCCTGTTGTCACTCAGACAACAGATCTACTGGTGAAATCTTCCTGATGTAACCACGTGAGAACACTGGATCTGCTCTTAACTTGCAGCTTTCAGACAAAAAGCTTAAAAGAGTAAGCCATGGTTCTTCCTGCATCAAGTCCAGATCTGACCTGATTTGGTCAGCATCACTAATGGCCACATTTATGTCGGTCACCCCTTTAGTACTAAAACAAAATATCTGGCAACTTAAAAAGAAAATGGACTTACTTTGGTTTACATTTTCAGAGATCTTGGTCCATGGTTACGTGGACCATGGAATGGGGCATGATGGAGCACACCTGCTCACTTCATTGGCAGCCAGAAAACAAACACAGGAAGGGACCAAGGGCAAGAAATACCCTCCAAAGCCGCATCCCAAGTGACCAACTCCCTCAACAAGCCCCTATCTCCTACTTTCCCCCACCTCCAAACACCATTGATTAGAACCCTCAGAGTTCAATCACTTCTCAGCCCCACCTTTGAACATTATTCCAACATACAAACCTGTGGGGGACATTTCAAACCCAAATCACAACCGTATCTGTCATATAAAACCCAGAGATGGGACCCCTCTGATCTCTGAAAGGGCCTCTCTGTCCAGGAGTTGTTAAAGGGTAGTGCCCAGGGCAACAACATCAGAACCACCCAGGAGCTTTTGGAGATACAAGTTCAGGGTCTTGACTCCCATCCATGTATCATAAACCTGTAGGGCGGGCTAGCAGGTTGGCTCAGAAGTCTCAACTTGGCCTCACAGTAGAAGGATCTGGGAAGATTTCTAACAAAGAAATGTGTTTCCCTGCACAAAACCAAGCTGGTCAGCATTCCATCATGGAGTCAGGAGGGCCTCACCATCCCTCACCCCTAACTGAGGAGTATGGACACTTGATGCGAGAGGGGATTTTCTTCAAATGTGTGGCTGGTGCTAGATTGACCCTGCTCCAGTAGATAGCCCAGTGCCCGCAAGTTTATGGGCAACACAAATCACTCAGTGGTTTAATATGGAAAAGAGAAATGGAGATGTGAAGTTGGGAGGGAGTAGGATGGATCTGGGAGGAGTTAGGAAGAGAAGCGGGGAGTGATGCAATTCAAATGTGTTGTATGAAGTTCTCCAGGAATTAATAAAAGTAGATTTTAAAACACTGCATCTGTACTGAACACACACAGATCATTTTTCTTGTCGTTTCCTAAACAACAGCTCCTTGCAGGGCAATTGCATTGCATTAAATAAAAAAAGTAACATGGTGGTTATTTAAGATGCAGGATGATCTTGGGAATCACCAGGAGTAAAGTGTTTGCTGCATAAGCATGAGGACCCACATAAAAAGCCCAGTGTGTGGTCACACCGGCATCTATAACTCCAGTGCTAAGGGAGGCAGACACAGGAGGATCACGGGGGGTTGTTGGCAGCCAGGCTAGCTCCAAGTTCAGCAAGAGCCCCTGCCACAGGTGTCATAAAGTGGAGAGTGAAGGAGCAGTACACGTCATGTTGTTTCCCCCTTTCAGCCCCTGCATTCACTGTACAAGTCTATGTGCACACATGCATGCACATAATAAAGTGTACAAGAGAATTGCATGGGTTATATGCAAATGCAATGTCATTTTAGCTAAGGAACCTGAAGACTTTTATCCCTGGGGACCCTGGAGCCACCACTGCAGAGATAGCAGAGGCAAGCGTATCTTCTTCCTGTGCAAACGAAACCTTGGTTGAGTGTGTGTCTGGTGGTTCCACGACAGTTCTCCTCTCAGCGCCTGTTCACAGCAGATAGTGTTCTGGGAGTGCTGAAAAAAAATGAAAGCTAAAGACTTCATCAGGGTTTCTAGGCTTGTATTAAAATCATATTTACCACGTTTTATTAAATGGAAAGGCAATCTCCAGCCCCCAGCAACAATTGACTCAATCATGTTGGCTTCTGCTTCATCCCACCATGAATAGCAATTAATTGCACATCAATAGTTTCCATGCTTTGAACTAAATCAGGCTGAAGGGATATGGTTCCATACCGACAAGTGATGCCAATGTGGAAAATCAAGTAGAGAAAGGGGAGGGAGTGTTAGGATTCCTTTGGCTTCTGTGAGAGTGATGGCTGATTGGAAACTTGTTATGCAAATATCTCTAACTTTCCCCCCACCAAGATGAAATGTAACAATAAAAAATGGATGTCCAAATAAATGGACAGTCATTGCTTAACTCCCTTTTTAAATACTGTGGTGGTTTGGCCCTGATAGGCTCTTATATTTGAATATGTTTGGTTTCCAGTTGGTGGACTGTTTCAAAAGGATTTGGAGGTGTGGTCTTGTTAAAAAAGGTTTGTCACTGGGGGTGGGTCTCGAGGTTTCAAAAGCCCATGCCAGCAACACCTCTGCCTCTCCCTTTTCCCTTCCCTGTCCCTCACCCGCCCCCTTCTCTGCCTGCTGTCTGCAGATGAGGATGGATGCTCTCAGAACTGCACTTGCACCATGTCTGCCTGCCTGCTGCCCTGCTATCCACCATAATGGTCATGGTCATAGCCTCCACTCTGAAACTGTGAGCAAGGCCCCAGTAAACTGCTGCTTTTTTTAAAGTTGCTTTGGTCATGGTGTCTCTCCACAGCAATAGAACAGAACTAAGACATACGCCGTCCTGCTTATTCTTCTAATAGCTCTCTGTTTATCTCACTAAGCTACCTTTGGTCCACTGAACAGTCTTAGGAAGAAGTTCAAAGGGGTTGGAGAGAGGACTCAGAGAATAAGAGCTTGCTGCTCTTACAATGGACCAGAGTTCAGTTCACAGCTATGTCTCCAGTGCCAGGAGTCTGACATTCTTTTCTAACCTTGGCAGGCACCTGCACACACACACACACACACACACACACACACACACACACACACATTCACATATACACACACATACACACATACATAAATACACACTCACAAATATTCACACACATATACATATACCCAAATACACATGTATATTTATATATACACACTTCCACACACATAAGTAAATCCTTATTTGTGGGGATTTTAGATCTAGCCAGGGACCCTGCAATTTCATTTGATCTACCTGATACCTGTGCTCACAGCACATGTCTCTTCCTGCTTCTTGCTCTAGGGAGTCTGTTATTTCCTTCTTCATTTTTCAGAATCTCAATTGTCAGAGAGGGGGATGTCAGGACCTTGTTTTAAGTGATTCTTCTTGCGTGTGGGCCACTTTCACCTCAAATAAATGTGTGTCTAAATTCCAGAAGCAAACTCATATCCATTTCCCTTAATAAATGCTGGCTTTCAAATTAGAATTCAGGAGGAAATGAGGCTTTCGAAGAACTCTTCTTCTCGGGGAGGATATAGTATTTCTAGTCCCCTGAAAAGGAACACCGATAGAAAAGGACAAAAGGGTGATCGCTTTTCTCCAAAAGTCGAATCAGGAGCATTTGTTAATGATGGACATAGAGGAGGTCACCCCACATCTACAAAAGAACAAAGAAATGTGGGGGGCAAGGAGGCGTCTGGGGAGCAGTTGGTCCCTTATTAGTATTGAAAAATTCCCAAAGTCCAGAGATGACATTCAACAGAGAAATAACTACGTTTTCATTAGGCAGAACTGTTTTTAAAATAGTTTTCCTTTTAGCTGTGAAATGAAGGGGTTTGGACCAGTAGAGTCAGTTTGGGGATGATTAAAGTCATTCCCATCAAAATTTTAAGAATAACATGAATTTTTAAAAATGGACTTGAATAAAATTAGAATTTTTACCTGTTGAAGGGGCAGAGTGGTGTCCCAGGAGGAAACAAAGGAGTGTGGCGCTCAGTTCTTGATTCTTTCAATAAATACCCTACTGATAACTCATGTGCACATTGGTATCAGGAGAAAACCAACCGTAAGTTGGTTCTTAATGTAGAGAGATTTTAATGTGTGTGAATAGTTGCCAATAAAATGAATGATTCTCAGATTTTCAAAAGGCATGAAAAAGCCACTGTGGAGTTATTGCATTTTTGCTTCAGAAGCCTTGGTTCCCTGTGTGCAGAAACACAGAGCCCCAGGGAAAGGCCTGAGACCTCCTAGCGATAACCTTCAACACTTCTGAAACCACGCCTGCGGGAGGAAGAGGCTTTTCTTGGAAGATGGAGCACGGAGAGCTGAAAAGTGGAGGCCATGCATTGATCAATAGCGGTAATAGAACAACATAGAACAGCGGCAGCTGTTTCACAGAGCGAGGCAGCCGTCATTGAGGCAGCCAAGAGCTAAGAGGATTTGAAAAGATAATCATAATACAGACTTCATATAGACTTGGGGGTTTGCGAATTTAATCTCACACACTTTGGGAAGAAAAAGAAAAAAAAAAACAATAAAACCGAGGGATTGCTCTGCTCAGCCCAGTGGAACTCTGGGCCGTGCTGCAGATGGCGCATGTCAAGACTCAATGTGGATGTTGGAAGCCTGTGAGAAACCGGAACTAGATCATGTAAGCACTGTGAGCAGAACAACATGGCACCAGAAATGGCTCAAGTCAGTGCCATCATTGGGAAAAAGAAAATCACACAGCACCGAAAGTAATCCTGGTCAGTAACTGTGTGAGACCGGAAGTGCATGGTGCCATGGTCAACCAATAATCGCTGCCTACAGGTATGTGCTGAGCACACGGGATGTGCCACAAATGAGGAAATGATTTTTAAATTTCAACACAACTTTTAGTTAAAGTAATAGCTTCAAATATCTAATGACTATTTTCAGCACAGGATTTCACATTATGCGATTTCTCAGGCAGAAAAAAGACCCCAGGGAGAGAGCAGGCTAAAATAAGAAAGGCTCCAAGCACTGGAGAGGCAAAGGCAGGCAAATCTGTGAGTTCGAGACCAGCCTGGTCTACAACAGGAGTTCCAGGACAGCTACACGGAGAAACCCTGTCTTGAAAAACCAAGAAAGGAATAAGATAATAATGGCATGGGGATAGGGTGGAGTATAATGAACAAGAGGAAATGTACAAATCAGAGAAAGGAAAATTCAAAAGATTTGTCCATAAAAGACCAGCAATGTAGGGAAATGGTTTTGGAAAACATCTCGTTTTCAGGGCTCATCACAGCAAACTCACCAAAGACAATCCCTGTGAAGATCTCTGGAAGTTACGCGCGCACACACAGACACACACACACACACACACACACACACACACACACACACACTCTAACTAAAGAGGACTTATAGAAAGGTACCCATTAAACCTGAAGATTTGGTGCTAAACCACATGAGTTTTGTGTAGGAATGAGCTCCAACCAAATTTCACAAGTTCTACAACCATCTGTGTGCTTCCTCTCCCCCTTAGCTGCGGGGGTATCACATAGACGGCTGTCACTTCTGCCTTGGTTTTATTTTTACTGTGAATCTCCCTTCTCCCCCGTTCAGTGCGGCCAAGGCTTCCATGTAGAAGTACCTTGCAGAGCATTTGCTTCTAGTGAGGCAGGAAAAACAAAATTAAAAAGAGGTTTAATACTATAAAAGACATAAAAAACAAAGCATACTTAACCTCCACAGGCAGGGCCCAGAGAATACAGGGGATCCCCCAGCAGAAACACAGATCCAAGTTTACAAAGTTAGGCCCACAGCATCAATGGGCACCAACTAACTTTCTTAGCATCCCATAATGCTACTGGGATCCTTCTCATCTTTGAAGAACAGAGTAAGAAGCATTTGGAAGACCCTCTCCCTTAAAGTGAAAATCTTACTAAAACTCTAATGAAACTTCAGAACAGTTTTAAAAACAAGAACATACACACACACACACACACACACACACACACACACACATACACACACACACACACACACGGATGGGGTGGGGCTAAAAGGTTAGAGGAAATATTTCTAGGAGCAGATGTCTGATGGGAAGAGGACAAAGTTCAGCTAGCAAACCCCAGCCCCATCCAGAAACTCAAGACTCTGATTTATTTCTAAGAAGTCATTATCTACCTCATGGAACCTTTATAGGAAACAAAACTAGACTGGAATGAGTTAAATGGAAGCCCTTTGAAGTCTATTGAAGTGTTTTGGAGCCAAACTCCATAGACAATTATAGTGTAGAATGTGACCCAAGACCAGTTTGCATAATACCATTCAACTCTTCGCAACTTTTTTGGCTCTCCTAAAAGTCACGAAAGTGAGAAGGAACAAAGACAGTCAGTGGAGCACACTTCAGTTTCCATATACAAAGTGCACTTTTCAGCCAAGCGCCCACCAGGCTAGTCTGCAGCTCACCAACCCTGGTCCTGAGGGCATTGATAAATATGGTAGAGCCACTGTCTCTGGTTCCTGCCTTCCGGAGGCTCCAGGATCATCTTGCCCTTAGCCCGTCACCATCCTGTTGACAAGTGTCTTGTCCTTATCTTTGACTTAGGAATATTTTCTTTAGTCATTTGAATCCTTCTCCTCCTCGTCCTCCTCATCCTCACCCTCCTCCTCCTCCTCCTCCTCCTCTTCCTCTTCTTCTTCCTCATCTCCTTTTGTGTGTGTCTGTTGACAAACATTGTAAAAGTGAAGAGAAAGTTTTAGGATCTAGTAAAATCTAAAGTAAAGTTACTTAAGAAAGAAATCTGGTGATGGGTCTAGTAAAGATAGGCCCCATTTAGGGCTGAATACTCAGCCTCTTTTTACTACTGAAGCTCAGGAAACATCTTGGAAGGGGCATAAAGAATGTCAGAGTCAGAGGATGGGGGATGAGAGCTATGAAACACTCTCTTCTGAACGTGGCATGGTTGCTGCAGTTGTGAGATCATGGCAGCTGTGGTTACCTGCAGAAGGCCCATACAGGATCACCAGCCTAAATTCCAGCACCACAGAGAGGGGCTCTCCAGGCCCTGCCCTTACTGAGGAGCTTTGGACAGTTGGTGGCAGCTGGGGTAAGAATCAATTCTTTGGGAGTGTGACAACTGGTAGAATTCCCATGCTCCTGTAGATGGTCCCATGCACATAGACACACAATGCTAACTGCGCTTAGTGGCTGTTGGTGGAGGAAGAGGAAATGAATTTTGGATGGGGTCTTCTTGGTGGTAAATTTGGGGAGAGCAGCAGTGTGAATGAAAGTGGTTATGATTCTGTTTCATTGACGCGCAAGGTGAAAGACTATTACTTAAGAGAAAGAAAATTTAGACTACTATAGAACTTTAAGAAATTAAATAAAGAATATAAAATTAAACCCCATGACTGCCTTATGATTTAAGGGGCAAATTATACATGCTTAATGTAACATTCTCTCCCTCTGTCTGTCTGTCTGTCTATGTGTCTATGTCTGTCTGTGTCTGTCTCCTTGCCCACCCCATTCCCACAGTCACAAATGTATGCTTTGATTGGTTATTTTTATGTCAAAGTGTTAAAATTCCTGACACAACTGGTGTAAAGAGGAGCGGTTCATTTTAGGGCACAGAGTCACTGGGAACAGGCATCGTGGCAGGGATAGCATGGTAACAGCGTCTGTTGATCTGCGCACTGAGAGCCTCCATGGGGTCTGTTCACATGTGGGTGGATCAGGATCTGAACCAGCAACCCTCCACCCCCAGTGACCTACTTCTGCTAGGGCACAGTCCCAAAGGTTCCAGAACCTTCCTAGACAAAGTGTTAACACAACTGAGCCTGTGGGGAAATTTCACATTCAAACCTTAACGATACTGAACCAGGCAAGTAAGAAATACTTTTTGAACAGAGTTTAATTTCAATTTTGTAAGCAGAACAGGGCTAAACCCTTTGGGATGGATTGATTTAGTCTTTGGCTCACAAAGTGTACCCTAAATGCTACATTGGGTAGAAAATCCATCGTTTTCTATGTAGTGAGTGATGCTGAAAACGACCATTACCATAATGAAGATAAAATGCAAAGAACTCGAATATACATAACAATTCCAAGTGTCAGTGAGAAAGGCTCTTTTATTTATATATGTGAGCCGCTGTTATTATTTCCCCACTGGGCTGATTTTATAAGAAAAAACATTGCAAGTTCTGCCTATCCCATCGACCATGGCGCCATTCATCACAGTGTTATGGGGCTGCAATCTGGGGATTAAGCATCAGGGTTTGACACCAAATCCATTGGCTCAGTGCATGAGACTTCAGCGGGGAAAGTGAAGTTACAAACGTGTGACGCCCTTTGGCATCCTCCTCTGAGTCTGTTGTGTGGGGGTTTCTTGTTGTTGTTGTTGTTCTAGTTGTTATTGTTGTTGCTGTTTGTTGCTGCCTCTGCTGCTGCTGCTGCCGTTGTTAAACTGAAATATTGAAAGCAAATGGTAGAGACTAACAGGTCTTTTACAGTATCACTTTCTCCTGCCCATCTTTCTCTAACTCTTCCACCCTTCAGCTTTCATTTGAATATACTGAAAGATGAAACACCGTGAAAGCAAGATATGTTCATCATCTCCGATTCCTGTTCATTTGTTGACTTCATTGCCTAGTAGGCACCAAACACCAGATGATGGGACCAGGGAGAAGGACCAATGGGTGACACCGCTTGCTGCTGCATAAGCATATGGACCTGAATTCAGATCCCAGCATCCAGGAATCAAGTGGGGTGAGCCTGTCATCCCAGTGACGAAGAAGGAAGAGCAGGATGACTGGGGCTTACTGCCTTCTAGCCTGGATAAAATAATGTGGGTTCATGGTCAAGCAAAGGCCCTGCCTCAAAGGAACATGGTAGAGTCATAGAGAAAGATACTGCCTTTCTCTAGCTGCAAGGTATTACATATCCTCATGCACATATATGAGCTCACATAGCACATTTAATTTTTCTTTGTTTTAAATTTTTGGTTTAAGAATTTCACACATTCACATAAGGTGTTTTGACCAAATCTACTCCCCTCCCCTCCCCTCAGGTCCCTCCCCTTTCTTCCTCAGCACTTTCCCTTCCTAATTCTGTGTGCATTAAAAAAAAATGCTTGAGGAAAACTGACCCTCTCCCCCAACAGCCAGCATTGCCAGTAGCTTCTCTGGTTTGGGACTTTGAAGCTAGGTTTGGGACTTTGAAGACCAAGGTTATAGAGGAGAGGGTTTAGAAGCTTCTCCAAGACCAAGAGAAAGACCAAGAAAGGTGAATCACTAGCAAAGAGTCCAGAAAGTCAGGAGCCAAGCATTCATAACTTCAAAACCTTCCAAGACTGGGGAAAGCTCAGGCCTAGTTACTACCAAAAGTAGGAGTAGAAACACTGTAATATAATACAGGACCTGGACTACTAAATACAGTGTGGGTGGACTCTAAAGTATGAATAAGTGTTACAGTGGCTATATCCATGTTTCTCTTTGCTGTGACAAAATGGTGTCATTTAGGGGCTGGAGAGATGACTCAGCTGTAAGAACCCTCAGCGTCCTTGTCCCCTGGCTCACAACTAATTCTGGCTCTAGGAGGTCTGACTCCCCTTTCTGGACTTTACAGGTACTACACTCACGTGGCATACACAAAAAGACACATGAACAAAAATAAAATTTTAAAATGTGTCATTTAGTTGATATTAATGCACCAAGGTAAATGTCTTCTGATTATTGTCATAGGATTATGTAAGATGCTAATATATGGAAACCATGTGTAGGATGTATGAGAAACTGCAACTATTCTAGAAAATTCAAAAACAAAAGTTGGTAATGGTATTTTTCTCCATTTTTCCAGTTTCTGTAAATTCTAAAATACATGCGTTTATTATATCCGCAGTAGAAAATGTTCTTGTGATGTAATATGGAGCATTTAGGCAGCCCCACTAAACTTCTTTCTGGAAATCCGTCGCCCCAGTGCTGGGAGCCATGATTTAAAGTTGGGCCCCACAGTGCTCACAGAACCACAACCCATTCCCCTTCTACCTTTCAAGGTCTTCAAGGAATGTTTGTTAACAGTTATTTTTCTGTTAGTTATTCTTTGAAAATTTCACATTGAAGCAATGTATCTGAATCCTACCCACCCTTCAATTCTCATTCCAATGTCCCCCCCGCAAGATTCCTCATTACATCACCCTCCAAACTTTGCATCCTCCTTCTTTATAATATTCTTTAAACCCTGAGTCCAATTATAGCATGCATGGGCATGAGGTCATCCACCGGGGCATGTGGCCACCTTTTTCCCCAAAAGTAACCACACACACATACACACACATGCACGCGCACACACACGCACACACACACATGCACACGCACATACACGCACACACACGCACACACACACACACACACACATCAGCACCAGCAGCAGCAGCCATCAATTATCAGTAGTACCTCAGCTGAAGCTGTGACTTCTGCAGCCCCGCCCCACTTTATGTTGGAATGTTTGACTGGCTTGATCCTGTATAGATATTATGCAGGCAAGCTGCTGTGAGCTCTTCAACAGCCACGTCATGTCCAGAAAACAGTCTCTTTCTTCCCCGTCCTCAGCTCTTACAGGTTTTCTGTCCCCTCTCCCTCAGTGTCCTGAGCCTTGCTGGAGAGGTGGATGGAAATGACATTTCAACGTTTCTGAAATCGGGATGAAGCATCTCATGGTGACTGAGAACTGCACCTGGTGTCGTCCATTCTTTCATTGCATACGGAGCACTAGGATGGTGCTAACCACCGAGAGAGTTTAGTTTCCTTGAAAGTGCTGATAAAAGGCTGAGTTATTTAATCCCGTGCCCAAGACCCAGGGTGAGGTGTGGCATGGAGGGAGGAGAGATTTTGAGGAGGTGGGGCTGGATTTATGTCTCTGTTTACTCTGGCACGAGAAGACAGACACACTCCTAACTCTCCTGCTGATCCACCTCTGCAGTGAGCTCCAACACAACATGTTATCTCTGATTTTATCCATCTTGTCTGGGATTCCCTACTTTCGCTTTTCTTCAGAGAGAGGGGTGTGCACAAATGCTTTTCTTCTATATGTGTGTATGTACTCAAGTAGAGGCCCAGGGTTGATGTGAAGAAGCATCCTTGATCTCTCCGTATATCTTGTTCACATAGGTGGGGACTCTCAATCCGAGAAAAGGCTCCCCAGTACATGCAATCTTTCTAGACAGTCTGCTCTTGGCATCCTGTCTCTGCCTTCTGAGGTGGAATTCCAGGGTGGTCTCCACACCCTCCTGGCATTTATATAAGTTTGTGGGGAGCAAGTGTTTGACTGCTAGACTCTCTTCCTAGCCCCTTCTTTCCAAAATTTCTCTCCAAACTATTCTCCACTTTTGAACCCTAATGACAAAGCATTTCTTTCTGAGATTCGTTGAGTGTGACTGACAAATGGAAGCTGTATGCATTTGAGTTGTGTGGTGTAGTGTTCTGGTCAAATTATACATTGTGGAATAATTTTTAAAACCCTCACAGTGAGATCCACTCCCTTGGTGTATTCCACATACAGAAACCCCAGTGACAATCACAGTCAGTTGTTTGCTGTTCCCCAGGCTCTGGTGTGTGTGCGTGTTGCAACAGAACAAATCTTATACATTCTGGCCAATCTATTTCCCAAACAGAAAGCAAAGGATGTCAGTCCAGGGTTAAATGTCCCCTATGGGTCCTGCCCATCCTTATTGTGCTAGGGTAAATTGAAAAGTCCCTTTGCTGAGAGAGAGATGCGTTCTAGAAAGACCAAAAATAATGACACACCATCCTGAGTCTGGGAAATCATCAGTTTAGCTTCTTGTTTTTGTAAACTGACATAAAATGGGTTTTATAAGACAATAAAAATGTAAAATTTTGTGTTGCTAGAGTACTCAGGTTGTAGATGCTGAACTCAGGGTTTCACTGGGGTGGGGGAGGGGTGGTGGGTATGGATGGAGTGTCTATGCATGAGTGGAAGGGCACAGATATGTCCATGCGTGCAGACACAAGATTAGAATGCCCGGTGTCTTCCTCAAGACTCTCCATCCCTCACTGAGCCAGAGCCCACCATTTTGACAAGTCTAGCTGGCCAGCGTGCTCCTGGGGTCCACCTGTCTCCACCCGTCAGTGCTGTAGACATCAGCAGTCACACCTGGCTTTTTACAAAAGTGCAGAGGATTTGGACTCATCGTGCCTGTGGAGCAAAGGCTGCAATTCCCCAGTCCCCACCAGGACGTGGTTTATTGTAACCTTCACACCTTGCTTTCTGCTGTGTGCGTCTCGCTGTCAGATGGGATATTCTCTCAGGGAGGACAGCTCCATCCTCACGTGCCTCTGTGTCTACAACCAGAACAGAGTGGATCTTTCATCTGGAGACCTTACTCGAAGACAGACTGGTCCTGATTGCAGGCTCTCGGGGACAGAAGAGTCCGGCTTCACCTTCAAGATTCAGGCTGTCTTAGGCTTTGAACCGAGAGCTGGTATCCCTTACTGGAGGAAGGGAGAGAGTGAGAGAGAGGAGGATGGAAGGGAAGGGAGGGGGCAGGAGGGAGAGGGAGTAGGAAGTCACATTAAAAGTTCCAAGTGAGCAGAGAATGGATAGGTAGAAAATGATAGTGTTACTATCACCACACGTACACACACACACACACACACACACACACACACACACACACACTGAGAGAGAGAGAGAGAGAGAGAGAGAGAGAGAGAGAGAGAGAGAGAGAGAGAGTCTGTTGTGCCCCAGGTGGCATTACCCAGGAAATAAAATTGTCTATTAGGTTTATTTGTCCCTCTCATGAGTAGCCTGTAATTAAATAACCACCTTTTAAAATCCTGCTATTTTGAAAGAAAGCCATTTGAGCATTTTTCCTTAGCTGATGAATTACACGGACCAGTGGTCCTTAATAAACAGGCCTGTTCAAAGCCGACGCATGAGAAAAAACACTTCTAAAACAATTGATGCGGGATTAGATTCCACATCTCAGGCCTGACTCAGTAACCAAGAGGGAGGATGAACTTTACCCCCAATCCACAGGATTCTGTTCTCCACAGGATGTTCAGCCCCACAGCTAGGGACAGCCACAGTTTGGCTACAAGACTGATTTCCAGAGGATATAAGATCCAGTAGGGGACACTTCCGGGAATCCATGAGACTTGACTTTTCCCAGGAAATGCACTGCTGCTGCATGCTCTAAGACGCATAAACCAACAGAGTGAAGAAGACTTAACAGCTCTGTGGTGACCATCTCTCCTAAACTCCTGTCAGGCCCAGAGGTTTCGTCTTCTGCTTCTGGGCCTGGTCATGGCTGTAATGGTCCTAATCTTTCCTAATAAACTTCTTTCTAAAGGATAATTCGTCTGCACTTCCTTTCCATGGAACTCACCACACCATTTAGATAACAGATATCTATGTATCTTTTTTTAAGAGAGCACAATTCAATCCAAGTCTACCCTTTGGCACCCAAAAACTGCTTGTCGTTTACACAGCCAAGTACTTCAGAGTGCTGACTCACTCCTGCATCAAAAACCTCATCTAAATTAGTTCCTGGTGAGACGTGGGTACGGTTCACCATGGGGCAAATCTCTTCTCCCTTTATGAGTCTACAGATTAAGAAAGCAAGATACATACATGCTGTGGTTAGCACTAACTATAACCTTTGATTAACTCAGCATCACATGAAAAGAGAAAGATAGGATAGAAGAAGAGAGAGAGAGAGGGGAGTCTCAGTTTGCAATTGTCTTATTGTGTTGGTCTGTTCACATGTCTATGAGAAATTGCCTTGATTGTTCACTGACTTAGGAGTGCCAAGCCCACTGTGGGCATCACCATCCCCTAAACAGGTAATTCTGAGCTGTAGGAAAGCTAGCTGACCAGGAACAAGCCAGCAAACAAACCCTCCGTGGCTTCAGCTTCAAGATCTTGCTTGAGTTCCTGCCCTGACTCCCCTTGATGACCTGAAAGTTGAAGTCAAAAAAAAAAAAAACCCTTTTCCTCTGCCTACACTACTTTTCATCAGGGTGTTCTATCACAGCAACTGAAAGGAAGCTAGTACAGACCCCATGGGTCAGCAGGAGGACTGATGCTTCAGGCTCACAGGTTCCTGAGTTTACAGCTTCTGGCTCTGCCATCCTCTTACGCGACATTGACCTAGGCAGGCACCAGAGAAGGAATGTGGACAATCTGCATTATCTGGGAAGCAACACACGTCCCTTCTGCCTGTATTCGATGTACAAGAAATAGTGCTAAAGACCCAGTGGATTACAAAGGAGTTTAGCAGTGGGAACAGGAAAAAGAGGAAGGACACAATACTGAAGAAAATTAGCAGCTTCCCACAGGGTCCAACAAGATGATCGGAAGGCAGAGGTAAAGATGGACTCTGCCGTCCATTTCCTGTGCATGCTCCTTTCCCCACCTAGCAACCAAACAGAAGGTTCTGAGTCAAGAGGAGAGAACAGAGCCACCAAATTAAAGAAACCCAAGCAGCTCAGTAATGTCCCTGCCTCAGCTGCTCCACACCAGACGAAGAACCCTGATGAGTGCAGACACTGTCCGGTAGACCTTAAGGCTGGGGAATTGTCTGCTTTTCACATGGTGGCTGTTTAACTGACAAGGAGGGCTGCGATGATGTCCCCAAGGAAGCATTGAGCCTGTTTCGCAAAAACCAACCTCTTACAGTAAAAGAACAGAACTTGAGGAAAACTCCAGAGCTCGTTAAAAAGACAGCAGCAGTGTCACCACCGTCTCTGACTTCTGGTCTGTAAGGGGTTTGAGTGTTCCTGATGCCCTACCTTAATCTCAGTGCTCTCTGGCTTTTATAAGACTGTTGGCACCCAAGCAACTGGAATCACCAGACAAACTGGAGTCAGAAGCAACCAAACAAAATATCAGACTCAGACACCAACCTACATTCTTGCAGAAGCCTTCCTTGTAAGCCTGCAGTCAAAATAGGCATTAAGTTCATTGTATTACTGGCGCCATTAATTGTCAAAACATTTGACTTAACCCTTTTTTATTAAAGTGGAAAAAACTTTTTATTTCTTCTTTATGGGCCATTTACTTTGGTGTTGCCAAGACAATAAGAGGAAAACACAGTAGACATTTATTCTAATACATGATTTAACACACATATGTAGGTGGACATGCATCAATACCCAACTATTTCTCCTTTAACTGTAAGCCTAGGTGTTCCTCTTTTGTACCATATTCAGCAACCAAAAGAAATGTATGGAAAGATCAGAAAGATTGGCCACAATCACATTTGCAATTAATAACCAGACTCTATTGGGGCTGGAGAGATGGCTCAGGAGTTAAAAGCACTTGTTACTCTTACAGAGGACTCAAGTTCAATTCCCAGCACTCACGTGGTGACTCAGCAACATCTGTAACTCCAATCCCAGGGGATTCAACACCCTCTTCTGACTTCCCTGAGTGTCAAACACACACATTGCACACATATATACATGCAAATAAAACACCCCTGCACATAAAATAATATAAAAATCACAGAAGAGGAAGAAGGAGAAGAGGAAGACACCATGGAAGCCACAAAAGTACTGCATTTGGTCTTCTTGGACTTTCTACTCAGTGAGCATTTGCTTTGAAGGAGATGGCAGGTTAAATGTGTGAATGCA
The DNA here is from genome assembly GCF_982192425.1 of Myodes glareolus. NCBI lineage: Eukaryota > Metazoa > Chordata > Mammalia > Rodentia > Cricetidae > Myodes > Myodes glareolus. The sequence continues at coordinate 120,414,744 of NC_142027.1, forward strand.
TGTGTGTGTGTGTGTGTGTGTGTGTGTGTGTGTGTGTGTGTGTGTGTGTTGTATATTATTAATCCCATGCTGGGTATTGAGAGACAGGTGAATCCCGGGGCTTATGGTAAGCGTATCTAGCCTATTTGGTAAACTCAGGCCAGTTGGAGATCCTGTTTCAAATGAAGTGGATGGCATACCTGAGAATGATACCACTCCTTTTCTTGTTGTTGGTGAGCTATATATTTTTCTCTGCTCCCCTCCCTTCCTCTGCCTTCCCCTCCCACCCTCTCCCATGAATCCTAGGCTCCCAATTTACTCATGAGATCTTGTATTTTTCTACTTCCCATGTGCATTAGATCCATGTATGTCTCTCTTAGGGTCCTATTTATTGTCTAGGTTCTCTGGGGTTGTGAATTGTAGGCTGCTTTTTTTTGCTTTATGTCTAAAAGCCACTTATGAGTGAGTACATATGATTTTTGTCTTTCTGGGCCTGTGCTACCTCACTCAATATGATGTTTTCTAGTTCCATCCATTTGCCTTCAAATTTCAAGCTGTCATTATTTTTTCTGCTGTGTAGTTCTCCATTGTGTAAATGTACCACATTTTTCTTATCCATTCTTTGGTCAAGGTTGTTTTCAGGTTCTGGATATGACAAACAAAGCTGCTATGAACATAGTTGAGTACATGTCCTTGTGGTACAATTGAGCATCATTTGGATATATACCCAAAAGTGGTATTGCTTGGTCTTAAGGTAGGTTGCTTTATAATTTTCTGAGAAATTGCCATACTGAAATCCAAAGCAGCTGTGAACCAGTTTGCACTCCCACCAGCGGTGGAGATGTGTACTCTTTACCCCACATCCTCTGCAGCAGAAGTTGTCATCAGTGTTTTTTATCTTGGTCATTCTTAGAGGTATAAGATGGAATCTCAGAGTTGTTTTGATTTGCATTTCTCTGATGGCTAAGAATGCTGAGTATTTCTTTAAGTGTCTTTCAGCCATTTTAGATTCCCCTGTTGAGAGTTCTCTGTTTAAGTCTGTACCCTATTTTTTATTGAATTGTCTGTTCTTTTGATGACCAATTTCTTGAGTTCTTTGTATATTTTGGAAATCAGCCCTCTGTCCAGTGTGGGATTGGTGGAGATGTTTTCCCATTCTGTAAGCTGTTGTTTTGTCTTGTTGACTATATCCTTTGCTTTACAGAAGTTTCTCAGTTTCAGGAGGTCCCATTTATTAATTGTTTCTTCAATATCTGTGCTACTGGGATTATATTAGGAAGTGGTCTCCTGTGCCAATGTGTTCAAGTGTACTTCCCACTTTCTCTTCTATGAGGTTCAGTGTGATTGTTTTTATGTTGTGGTCTTTGATCCATTTGTGATAGATATGGGTCTGTTTTCATTCTCCTGCATATTGATATCCAGTTATGCCAGCACCATTTGTTAAATATGCTTTTTACCATTTGATATTTTTTGCTTCTTTGTCAAAATCAGGTGTTCAAAGATGTGTGGATTGAAATCTGGGTCTTCTATTCGGTTCCATTGGTCCTCCTGTCTCTTTTTATGCCAATACCAGGCACTTTTTAGTACTATAGCTCTGTAGTAGAGTATGAGGTCAGGGATTGTGACACCTCCAGAAGTTCCTTTATTGTACAGGACTATTTTGTTTATCCTGGTTTTTTTTTTTTGTTGCTTTTCCATATGAAGTTGAGCATTGTTCTTTTGAGGTATGTGAAGAATTTTACTGGGATTTTGATGGACATTGCATTGAATCTGTAGATTACTTTTGGTAAGATTGCCATTTTTTCTATGTTAATTCTACCTATCCAAGAGCCTGGAAGATCTTTCTACTTTCTTGTGTCTTCTTCAATTTCTTTCTCCAAAGATTTAAAGTTCTTGTCATACAGGTCTTCCACTTGTTTGGTTAGAGTTACTCCAAGTTATTTTATGTTATATCTGGCTATTTTGAAGGGTGATGTTTCTCGGCCCATTTATCATCTGTATAGAGGAGGGCTACTGATTTTTGAGAATTAATCTTGTATCCTAGTATATTACAGAAGGTATTTATGAATTGTGGAAGCTCCTTGGTAGAATATTTAGGGTCCCTTATGTAAATTATCATATCATCAGCAAATGGTGAGAGTTTGACTTTTTCTTTTTCCTGTTTGAATCCCCTTGAACTCTTTTTGTTGTCTTATTGCTCTAGTTAGAACCTCAAGTACTATATTTAATAGATATGGAGAGAGTGGACAACCTTGTTTTGCTCCTGATTTTAATGGGATCACTTTGAGTTTCTCTCCATTTAGTTTGATGTTGGCTGTTGGCTTGCTGTATATTGCCTTCATTATGTTTAGGTTTGTTCCTTGTATCCCTGCTCTCTCTAAGGCCTTTATCATGAAAGGATGTTGTATTTTATCAAAGGCTTTTTCAGCATCTAATGAGACGACTGTATTGGATGGATTTTTTTTTTTCAGATTGTTTATATGGTGGATTACATTGACAGATTTTTATATGTTGAAACATCTTAGCATCTCTGGGATGAAGCTGACTTGATCATGGTGGATGATGTTTCTGATGTGTTCTTGGATTCAGTTTGCAGTATTTTAATAAGTTTTTTTCATCACTGTTCATGAGGGAAATTGGCATGTAATTCTCTTTCTTAGTAATGTCTTGTGTGCTTTGGTTATTAGGGTAATTGTGGCATCATAAAAAGAGTTTGAAAATGTTCCTTGTGGAACAATTTGAGGAGTACTGGTATTAGTTCTTTGAAAATCTTGTAGAATTCTGCATGGACACCATCTGGCTGTGGGCATTTTTTTTTGGAGACTTTTGATGACTGTTTCCCTTTCTTTAACAGTTATATGTCTGTTTAATTTGCTTATCTGGTCTTCATTTAGTTTTGGTAGGTGATATTTATCCAGAAAATTGTCCATTTCCTTTAAGTTTTCCAATTTTGTGGTGTACAGATTTTTGAAATATGACCTAATGATTCTCTGTGGTTCTTCCATGTCTGTTACATTCACCTTTTCATTTCTGATTTTGCTAATTTGGATATTCTCTCTCTGCCTTTTGGTTGTCTATTTTGTTGATTTTCTTGAAGAACCAACTCTTTGTCTCATTGATTATTTATATTGTTTTCTTTGTTTCTATTTTGTTGATTTCAGCTCTCAATTTGATTATTTCCTGCCATCTAGTCCTCCTGGGTGAATTTGCTTCTTTTTGTTCTAGAGTTTTCAGGTGTTCTGTTAACTCACTAATGTGGGATTTTTCCAGTTTCTCTTTTCTTTTTTTTCTTTCTTTTTTTGTTTTGTTTTGTTTTTTTTTTTTGTTTTTTGTTTTTTTTGTTTTCCAAGACAGGGTTTCACTGTAGCTTTGGAGCCTGTCCTGGAACTAGCTCTTGAGTACCAGGTTGGCCTCAAACTCACAGACATCCTCTTGCCTCTGCCTCGTGAGTGTTGGAATTAAAGGTTTATGCCACCACCACCCAGCTTTCCTATTAACACTGCTTTCATTGTGCTCCATAAATTTGGACATGTTGTTTGGTCATTTTCATTGAATTCTAGGAAGTCTTTGATTTATTCTGTTATTTCTTCCTTAATCCATTAATGATTCAAGTGAGCATTGTTTAATTTCCATGAGTTTGTGGGCTTTCTGAAATTAGTGTTGCTGCTGAAATCTAATTTTAAGCCATGGTGATCTGATAAGATACATGGGTGTAGCATGAGGGCCAGATTGTTGGGGTTTCTGTCCCTGCCTGGTACCCCACAACCAGCAAGTCCCAGAGAATCAATCACACAGAGATCTCTATAAGTTATAAAGCTGATTGGTCCATTAGGACAGGCTTCTTATTAGTCCTTGTAACTTATATTAATCCATTATCGTTATCTATGTTAGCAATAATGGCTCAGTACCTTTTCCAGCAGGGGCAGCTTACATGTTGCTTCTTCAGTGATCTGGGTAGGAATGGCAGAGGGTGCTTCCTCCTCCCTAGCCTTCTCCTATTCTCACTGCCCCAACTCTACTTCCTGTTTGGTTTACCTGCCTATACTTCCTGCCTGGCCAATCAGCATTTAATTAAAATACATGATTGACAGAATACAGAAAATTCTCCCACACCATTTCCCTCTTTTTTTTAAACAAAGGAAAATATCCATAGTCCATTTGTTGGAAATGTGGGCGTAGTATTTCAGGCTACTTCCTGCTGGTTAGGGGCGCTGACGATTTTATGGGGACTTAAAGAAAATTTAGAGTTATAATCAAGTCCTGACTGGAGTATCCTGTGAGTCTTGATCATCTTAGGCCGCATCTTAAATCCATTCTGGGTGTAGAACTCCAACATCCAGGCCATCTGTTCCTACTGGAGATTTCTCAGGTGGTCTTCCTTGTTCAAACTGGATTTTTCTTAACTCAGAATGAATCCACAGCCTCTCATTTCCTGTGGAAAAAAAAGCACAATCTCTTCTCCAAAGTATCATACCTTTTGACTTTAATTTTGAAGCCAAGGTATTTTCAAACTATCTATCTTAGATTAATTTAGCAGCATTTAAAAACAAAAGTCTTTTAGCAGCTGTTGCTCCTTCCTCAGCATTCAAACAATTCAAAGAGAGCACAATAACACACAGTATTAAGATTCTCTGTGTATTTTCCATCTTTATGCGGCTTTATTTTAACCTCTATTTCTTTTATTTATTTATTTTTCTTTAACTTTTGGCTTTTTGAGACAGGTTCTCTGTATATGTCTTTGTCCTGTAATAACTCTGTAGACCAGGCTGTCCTTGAACTCACAGAGTTTCCTCTGTCTCTGCCTCCCCAGTGCTGGGATCAAAGGTGTATGCTACCACACCTTGAACTCAGAGATCTGTCTGTCTCTGCCTCCCAGGCATTGGGTTTACAGGTGTGTGCTACCACACCTTAAAGTCACAGAGGTCAATCTATTTCTGTGCTCTTGAATTGAACTTCTCCTTCTATCCTTTTTGTTCTTAAGTTTCATCTTTTTGTGGTGTCCCACATTGCCTGGATATTTTATGTTCAGCTTTTGTTAGATTTAATATTTTTTTTGACTGGTGAGTCTATTTCCTCTATTGTATTTTCAGTGCTTAAGATTTTCCCTTCCATCTCTTGTGTGCTGCTGTTTATGCTTGCGTTTGTGGTTCCTGATTATTTTCTCCTAATTTTCATTTCTATAATTGCCCCACGCCCGGTCTCGCCAGCAAGAACCACGCGGGACACAGGATCCTTCTGCAGAAAAGCTTTAATGCCCCTTGGGAGAGCGAGCATCAGCCAACATGGCGGAGACCCAAATATGAAGGAACCCATCCCTTATATAGGAAAACAGTCCTTGCTTCGGACGTGTCACTCTTGGATAGATCAACTGTCCATTATCCCAGATGACGCATCGGGACTAGGCGTGGACTCAGTGGAAAGTTACCGCGCACCTGTGCACTCACCTGGCGGTGAAACCGGATGTCAGCGCCATCTTGTAATGGAGAATGTGGTTGCGGCCCTCTACATATAATTCCCTCAATTTGTTTTTTTTTCTTCATTGTCTCTAGTTCAGTTTTCAAGTCTTGAATAGTGTCTTTCACATGTTTGATTGCTTTCTCTTGGTTTTCTTTAAAGGATTTGTTGATTTCTTCCATTTTTTTGTTTTTTTCACCATTTCTTTGAGGGAATTTTTCATTTCCTCTTTAAGGGCCTCAAACATTCTCCTAAAGTTGTTTTTTTTTAGGTCATTTTCTTCTGCTTCATCTATATTTGCTTGTTCAAGTCTCGCTGCTATAGGGTCACTAGTTTTTTTTTGGTGTTGTGTTGCTTTTTGTGGTGTTAAGTGTGTTCTTACCTCGTCTACCCATCTTTTCCTCTGATTGGTGTAGTTAGGGCTGTGTCTCTAGTAATCAATCTTCCAGATACCAGTGGATCCAAGGCTTACTTCTCTTGGTATAGTCTAGGCAACAGTTCCAGTCACTCCAGAGATCACTCAGTGTTCCTGGAGATCACTCAGTACTCCCAGAGGCCACTCTGCAATCCTGGGGGTCATTCAGACCTGCTCCCATGGAGGTTGTTTGCTTGGGCCTGCTCCCACTGTGGTTGCTGCCTTGGGCCTACTCTGGAAGAGTCCTCTGGCTTAGTCCTGCTCCTTCAGCAGTGACTCTCTTGTATCTGTTCCTGTGGAGGTCAAGTGGACCTGCTCAAGTTGAGGTTGCTGGCTCAGGCCTGTTTCCACAGATGTCCCTGGCTTGGGCCTGCTCCCATGGAGGTCCCTGGTTTGGGCCTAGTCCCACAGAGGTCTATAGCTTGATCCTGCTCCCTCTGAGGTCCCTGACTCGCGCCTGGTCCGCAAAGGTCTCTGGCTAGGGCCTGTTCCCTCAGTGGTTACTCTCTTGTACATGCTCCTGTAGAGGTCACTGGCTCTGACCTGCTGTGACTGAGGTAGCTGACTCAAGCCTGCCTGTTCCCACAGATGTCCCTGTTTGGGGCCTGTTTTCCCAGAGGTCCCTGGTTTGGGCCCAGTCCCGCAGAGATCCCTGGCTCAGACCTATTCCCCCAGAGGTCCTGATACCAGTCCTTTAACGTCCACATATAAGTGTGCACAACTGTGCATAAACACATGCATGCATCAAAAATAAAAATAAAATTTAGAAATTCAATAAAGAAACCTCTTTTTCAGCTCGGGTGTGGTAGATGGCATTGCTTCTCTGGAGAATAACCACCTCTGAAGAGAAAGCAAACAAAAAGCTCAACCAAGAGTCTTTGAAATACAAAACTGCCAACCTAGGGTCAGACCTCCTCTCTGGCCACAATTATCTTCTTAACATGGTTCCACCTTTTCCCTTGGGACCTGGATTTTCCCCTTCCTCATAGCTATGCCATCCTCTGGGCCTAAGAACCCAAACATCTAGCCAAGAGATGAGGGAAGAAAGTACAAGAAGGGCTGTCAAGGAAGCTGCCAGTAAGCTAGTCATACACAGACCGTTCCATTGACCAGGAGTCAGCCCATGGATGCCAGTCAATCACACTGTGCTAGATGTCCAGGAGACAAGGATTGCCTTGTTCAATAACCAATAGGCAGTCTTTACCACAGTAAGTTCAGCCATCGATGAGCACTGTAAGTACATGGAAGAAGGTGTCACCTGCATGTGAACCCTGCATGCCTGAGTGTGTGTATACTTGTATAGAAGGGTGTGAACAGAGGTGTGTGTGTGTGTGTGTGTGTGTGTGTGTGTGTGTGTGTGTTGGTATTATTGACCATTTATTTAATCTGGGTTTCTTTCTTCTATCCTCATATATTATTTCAGATGTCTTAGTTCTGTGTCTGGTTTATTGGTGTGGGAGGTCCTTCTGTTTGTGTGTTGCTTTCATTAGTTAATGAATAAAGAAACTGCCTTGGCCTAGTTGATAAGGTAGAACTAAAGTAGGTGGAGAAGATAGAAATGAATTCTGGGAGGAAGAAAGCAGAAGACAGAGAAACCATGGATCCTCTGCCTGAGACAGATGCTGGTTAGAATCTTTCCTGGGTAAGGATATACAGATTAATAGAAATGGGTTAAATCAAGATGTGAGAATTAGCCAATAAGAGGCTAGAACTACTGGGCCAAGTAGTAATTTAATTAATACAATTTCGGTGTGGTTATTTCGGGGTTAACTAGCTGGGCAGCAGGGACAAACAAGTGGCTCCCTCCCTTCCTACTGTTTATGATTTAATAAATATTACCAATATTCCATCCGATGTGCCAGTTAACTCTGAAAACACCTGTTGGTCACCCAGTGATGTGCTCTTTCTGCCATTATTTCAGAGAACTTATGGGTGAGCCCCTTTCCGTGAAGTCTGACAAAGAAGAATGAAAGAAATTAGGTACAACATTTTCTAAAGTGATTTGGGATGGGGGAGCATGTGGATAAGAAACTGTGATGCGAAAACTGAGCCCAGACTGAACACAATGGGGACATTCACCTTCCTAAAAATCCCAGAAATATGCCTGAGGGTTTAGGTTTAAACCTAATATAGTATCCTTATATAGAGAGGTCAAAAAAATCAATTCAGAGTCTGTTGGGACATTGAAGGGAAAAGAAAGCCTTCGCCTCCACTCTCAGTAGAAGACACGGCAGTAAAATGGGTTATGGATGTGTAGGGCTATTGGTAGAAACAGATTTAAAGAAAAAATTTGATTGATCAGCTTTGATCTGAAATCTTTATTATGGCAAATGGTGGTTATTAGATAAAGATGCTGTGCACATCCTCCGTTCAGTCACAATGGCACTTTCAACCTATTTCAGCTGGTTACACACTCATGGATTAAAAGCCTTTTAATAATATCTACTAAAAAAATCTCTCCCAGGGCAAGATGGTAGCAAAATCCACTGTATGGCCATTATCTGAAGCCTGGACCAGAAAGATAATGGCTCCAACTTTATAAGGCAGGTGGGAGTGATCAATTACATCCCCGACAACTGAGAGCACAGCTCTCTCCCGTGACCAGCAGGAGTGCTGGTGTTAACCTGGATTTCAGGGAAAGCAGACAAATGCTTTGCCCACTGCTCTGTCCAGGAGCAGTTTTGTTTCTTGTTACAACAGGCATGGTCTCCTAGGAGCCCTGTGAGGTGACTTCATGGAAACCAGGGAGTGAGAGAAGAGGCAAGGTGTTCTTCTCTGGCTCATAGGCAGGCCAGAGGTCAGAGCACCTGCTGCTAGAGGAGTCAAGAGCCACACCCAGTGTGTGTGTATGAACTTTGCTGGGGTCTCTAGTCTGTGCTCATATTCTCTTTCTGTCCATCATTTCCTACCAGAATCAGAAGACACCCAACTCCATCTAGAGTGATATATAAGAAGCAGGCCAGGCACGGAGTAGAGGACTAAACTCAGTAGCGTCAATGAACATATGTGCACACAAGTACACACACACATTCACACGCATACACACATTCATGACACACTAATTCACATGCATACACATATGCACACAGGAACACACATACACATGAACATGCACACACATGTGTGTATACACATGAACACAGTCATAATTTTATAAAATCACACACATGAGTGTGTCTAGCAACACATATGAAGTATTTGCATATGTGCATATATATTAGCTTGTGTGGCAATACTTTTCATTCCAATCTCAGGGCTCTTGGGACCCACACCCTTCAGAATTGCATATCACAAGATGAAAACATGCCCACATAACAAAATGATAATTTCATCATGGCAGAAATTAAAAGAGCATCACCTTAGTTAACACAGAGGTAGCCATTTGGTGCCCATCCCCAAAGCTTTTCTTTTGAAACATGTCTGCCTCACATATGTGCTTGCTTCCCTGTAGCTGTGATAAAAACACTCTTGCTGAAAACAACTTGGGGAAGAGTATTTACTCGGCTTACACTCCCAGGTCACAGTCGAGCTTTGAGGGCATCCAGAGAGGACCTCACAGAGAGAATCACAGAGGGATGCTGCTATCTGGCTTTCTCACTGGTCCATGCTTAACCATCTCACACAGGCTTATCAAAGAATGGATGACATATGACCCCACCGCCAACCTGTGCTTAGCACCTGGATAGAGGCTGAATGTGTCAGAGGAAGGAAGAGCAGTCTGGGAGTGTGAAATACATTGTCTTTGCAAGACGGAAGGGCAGCATGAGTGCCTGGGTGCATGCATACTAAGGCAAAATTCAAATAAGATCCTGAGTTCATGAAATAATATCCTGGCCTGCAGGATGTGAATGGTGGTCCCTGATAAACCAAGGGGAAAGGAATGGAGGGTACAAGAGACATGAGAAATGATGGTAGGACAGGGTTTCTGATCAAACTGCCGTTTATTATATCCTCAGAAGTTGTTATATAGCAAAAGGGCAAAGGGGTAGGGAAGGGTGTCAGGAAACTCCGGGCTACTGGAATTCAGGTCCAGAGAAGTCCTTAGCTGATAAATAAAGCCTGAGGACTCTGGAGCCAGAATGATATCCTGCACTGTAGAGAGGCTTAGCAGGTCCTGCTATCAGGCACTCCTGGAGGCAGGGAAGACTGGATCAAGGATTTCTCTCCAGTTGTTTCCTTGGAACTCCTTTATGGGGTGTTTACAGCTGTGCCACCATCAGGTCCAGCTTTATTTTCTTTCTGTAAAAAGAGCACAAACATATCCTTGACACTAAATATATATAGGTCGGTCTTTTTATAATTTATTGCAAAGGCTTTTTTACCTTGACTTAGTAAAGGTCACCTTGGTGCCATCATGTCAGATCTGTTTGCACTAGGATCTGTCTGCAACTTTTATAAGTTGTTTTCAAGGAGCCATGGTACGCTCCACAGGTTTTTTATTATTATTCCTAACCACATATGCAGTTCTTTTACTGGAAGAATCATTTGTAAAATTTAGTATAAAATCATTTAAGAGATTTTTAGCTATAACATTAGCAAAATACAGTTGTGTGAATTGTAGCAATGATCATCTGGGAGAAGATTGTTAGTCTGGCCTTTGACTTGAGCAAACACAATTGTCTGGGAATCATTCTTAAAAATTATCCATTAATTTATTATTTAGTATAAGAAACATTGATTATAATCAATATTTTGTCAAACCATCTCCCAGATTTTATTTTACTATGTTGTAACAGACAGGCTACTGCTCTAAATTAAGAGTTTAATATCTTAACTGGCAAAACTGGGAAGGTGTAGCTATAAAAATCATTTTTTAAAAACTGTTGTAGAATAAATTTTTTACTTAATACACAAACTTGCCATTGCTGAATCACAATAAATGTACTGTATTTATTGATTATTGTATACTTTACCTGCTGATCTATACTTTAGCTGCTTGAGTATCTGTCTGGCACCTTTTATAAGCTCTCCATTGGAAAATGGCTCATTGCTCCCTTTACGAATTTAACCTAGAGGCTAAATATCTCCCATAAGAATATTATAACTAGGGCTTCAGCCATTGAATATCTAAAATAATTTTAGGACAGTATGTAAGCTGTTCTCCTCTTAAGTTGTAAGTCTGCCTAACTGATAGGAGAATAGAAAAAGAAAGCATATTTAATTAATGTTGTTGGCCTCATTAGACATTAACATGTAGAAGAATAAAAATAGATCCACATCCATCTCCATGTACAAAACTCAAGTTTAAATCAGTAAAAGGCCTCAACATACAAAAACAACATTGAACCTTTAAGGCGTAAGTCACAAAATATCCCATACCAGTTTGGAATTATGATTAATAGAATGGTTATTTATTTAACAGGAAAAAACTTACAGATTGCTGTCCCAGATAACAGCCCTCTGTGTGATCAGGAAAAGAGTCTAGTAGCTGGAAGCAGAGCCGGAAACAAGACAGCGAGCACACGACTACCGCTGCTTTTAAAGAAAATGAGACCACGCCCAAGTGGGATGGTATCTTAAAGTCTATTGTCTGAAGGAGTGGAAGCAGTTCCCACAGCACTTCCCCCTTTTGTTTAAGTAAGAGAGTTCTAATCCTACTACAAAACTGTATTCAATAAGAGCAAATATCTGATTCTAATCAACTAAAGTCTTGTATAATAAATAACTTAGCGAAGTCATGAGAGGAAAGTAACTACATTTATATAGTCTTCAACCCCATCAAAGATCTGAGAAGGAACATAATGTTACCTGAGTAATTAGGAAGTGCAATCAAACAACTTCCAACACATGCAACAAATTACAGAGACAATGGGCTACCTGGGCAACCACCCAAAGTCACGTTTGCAGCATTTAAGCAACCAACTTTGGCTAAGGTCTAACGTAACTGGAATACCATTTTCAAAGGCAAGAAACTTTTCAAAACTATCTTACCCTGTCTTGGCAGGATATGACAGTCCTGTTTTATCCATTTACAGATACTCTATATCTTTGTCAGTGGTTGAGGTATGGGCATTTCTTTACCCAAAGCCCAGTTCTGCCAAGAAGAAAGGCTCCAGGTGTAGTGTCTTTGGTGCTCAACATTCTCTTGGGAATAGATCAGTGTTGTCAGGAACAATTGTGTCTCACTACCACGGAACTCTGAGTTAGATTAAAGGCCATTTTCTACAACTCTTTGAAGAGGTTGAAGGATATCTATCTATACTGAATATAATCTCTATGTATCTAAAGAACCTAATTAGTCTAATAATTATTGACAAACATAGATGACTATTGATCTATATAATTCTCAATACCTATCTAACTTAAAGAATAAGACAATAAACAACTGTGCAATAAATGAAAACAATATAACTTCCAAATGTAAACAATGTACAAGTATATATTGCAATATGGTAAATATACATATATCAATACTATATATATATATTTATATATCATTACATAAAAAATGTTGTAAACAGAGGTAGAAGCATGCATGCAAACAATAGTCAATATAATTTAACTTTATATCAATGCACAAGAATTGATACCAATATAATTGTCTAAAAACAATAACTCATAAGTACCAATCTATTTTCCCATCATCCAATTAAACCTCTTTTTTTCTTTTTTAGTAGTTTTTTATTTTTATTTTATTTTTTTATTATTAAAAAAATTTCTACCTCCTCCCTACCTCCCATTTCCCTTTCTCCCCCCTCCAATCCCCTCCCCCTCCTTCTCCAGTCCAAAGAGCAGTCAGGGTTCCCTGCTCTGTGGGAAGTCTAAGGTCCTCCCCCCTCCACCCAGGTCCAGGAAGGTAGCCAACCAAACAGATTAGGCTCCCACAAAGCCAGTACATGCAGCTGGATCAAAAGCCAGTGCCATTGTCCTTGACTTCTCAGTCAGCTCCCATTGTCCGCCATGCTCAGAGAGTCCGGTTGGATCCCATGCATTTTCAGTCCCAGTCCAGCTGGTCTTGTTGAGCTTTCATTAGATCAGCCCCACTGCCTCAGTGGGTGGGCACACCCCTCATGGTCCTGACTTCCTTGCTCATGTTTTCCTTCCTTCTGCTCCTCATTTGGGCCTTGGAAGTTCAGTCCAGTGCTCCAATGTGGGTCTCTGTCTCTAACTCCATCCATCATCAGATGAAGCTTTTATGGTGATATGCAAGATATTCATCAGTGTGGCTATAGGATAGGGCAACTTCAGGCTCCCTCTCCTCTGCTGCCCAAGGAACTAGCTGGGGACATCTCCATGGACACTTGGGAACCCCTCTAGAGTCAAGTATCTTGCCAACCCTAAAATGGCTCCCTTAATTAAGATTTCTTCCTCCCTGCTCCCATAGTCACCCTTCCTCCATCCCAACCAACCCCATCCCTCAGAGTCTTCCCATCCTTCCATTCTCACTTTTCTCTCCCTATGTCCCCTTACCTCCACCCCACCCCCACCCCCAAGATCCCAATTTTTGTCTGGCAATCTACTCTACTTCCAATATCCACGAGGATAACTATATGTTTTTCTTTGGGGTCACCTTCTTATTTACCTTCTCTAGGACCACAAATTATAGGATCACTGACTGCTATTTATGGCTAGAATCCACTTATGAGTGAGTACATACCATATTCATCTTTTTGGGTCTGGGTTACCTCACTCAGAATAGTGTTTTCTATTTCCATCCATTTGCTTGCAAAATTCAAGATGTCATTGTTTTTTATCACTGAGTAGTACTCTAATGTGTATATATTCCACACTTTCTTTATCCATTCTTCCATTGAGGGGCATCTAGGTTATTTCCAGGTTCTGGCAATTACAAATAATGCTGCTATGAACATAGTTGAACAAATGCTTTTGTAATATGATTGGGCATCTCTTGAGTATATTCCAAAGAGTGGTATTGCTGGATCCTGGGGTAGGTTGATCCTGAATTTCCTGAGAAACTGATATATTGATTTCCAAAGTAGTTGCACAAGTTTAGATTCCCACCAGGAATGAGTGAGTGTACCCTTTACTCTACATGCTCTCCAGCAAAAGCTATCATTAATGTTTTTGATTTTAGTCATTCTGACAGGTGTAAAATGGTATCTCAGAGTTGTTTTGATTTGCATTTCCCTAATCGCTAAGGAGCCTAAGCATGACCTTAAGTGACTTTTGGCCATTTGAACTTCTTTTGTTGATAATTTTCTGTTCAGTTCAGTGCCCCATTTTTAATTGGGTTAATTAGCATTTTAAAGTCTACTGTCTTGAGTTCTTTACATATTTTGGAGATCAGACCTTTGTCTGTTGTGGGATTGGTGAAGATCTTCTCCCAGTCATTAGGTAGCCTTTTTGTCTTAATGACTGTGTCCTTTGCTTTACAGAAGCTCCTCAGTTTCAGGAGGTCCCATTTATTCAATGTTGTCCTTAATGTCTGTATTGCTGGGGTTATACGTAGAAAGTGGTCTCCTGTACCCATGTGTTGTAGACTATTTCCCACTTTCTCTTCTATCAGGTTGAGTGTGTTCAGATTGATATTGAGGTCTTTAATCCATTTGGACTTGTGTTTTGTGCATGGTGATAGATATGGATCTATTTTTATTCCTCTACAAGTTGACATCCAGTTATGCCAATACCATATGTTGAAGGTGGTTTCTTTCATCCATTGTATACTTTTAGCTCCCTTGTCAAAAATCAGGTGTTCATAGGTTTGTGGGTTAATATCTGGGTCTTTTATTCAATTCCATAGGTCGACTTCTCTGTTCTCATGTCAATACCAATCTGTTTTCAATACTATAGTTCTGTAATAGAGTTTGAAGTCAGGGATGGTAATGCATCAAGAAGTTCCTTTATTGTATAAGATTGTTTTGGCTACCCTGGGTTTTTTGCTTTTCCATATAAAGTTGATTATTGTTCTCTCAAGGTCTGTGAAGAATTTTAATGGAATTTTGATGAGGATTGCATTGAATCTATAGATTGCTTTTGGTAGAATTGCCATTTTTACTATGTTGATCCTCCTAATCCATGAGCAAGGGAGATCCTTCCATTTTCTGGTGTTCTCTTCAATTTCGTTCTTCAAAGACTTAAAGTTCTTGTCAAATAGGTCTTTCACTTCCTTGGTTAGAATTATCCCAAGATATTTTATGCTATTTGTGGCTATCATGAAAGGTGATGCTTCTCTGATTTCCCTCTCTGCTTCTTTATCCTTTGTGTATAGGGGAACACCTGTTTTTTTTGGAGTTGATCTTGTATCCTACCACATTACTAAAGGTGTTTATCAGCTGTAGGTGTTCTTTGGTAGAGTTTTTTGGGTCGCTTATGTACACTATCATATCATCTGCAAATAACAAAAGTTTAACTTCTTCCTTTCCAATTCGAATCCCCTTGATCCCTTTATGTTGTCTTATTGCTATTGCTAGAACTTCAAGCACTATATGGAAGAGGTATGGAGAGAGTGGACAGCGTTGTCGTGTTCCCGATTTTAGTGGAATGGCTTTGAGTTTCTCTCCATTCAATTTGATGTTAGCTGTCGGCTTGCTGTAAATAGCTTTTATTATATTTAGGTATGAACCCTTTACTCTGAGAAAATGTCTGTCTTTTTGGGTGAGGTGTATTTCTTGTAAACAGCAGATTGTTGGATTCTGTTTTCGTATCCAGTCTCTTAGTCTGTTCCTTTTTATAGGTGAATTGAGTCCATTGATATTAAGTGATATTAATGACCAGTGGTTGTTGACTCCGGTTATTTTTTTATTTTTTTGGGGGGGGGGGGGTAGTAGAGTTTGTATGTTTCCCATCTTTGAGTTGTGCTTGTGAATGGTCACTAGATGTCTGAGTTATTGTAGGCAGTGTTGGCAATGTTGGATTACTTAGGTTGTGATTTTCCTTCTAATACTTTCTGTAAGGTTGTGTTTTTCACTACATATTGTTTAAATTTGTTTTGATACTGGAATATTTTGTTTTCTCCATTGATAGTGAATGATAGCTTGGCTGGGTATAGTATTCTGGGCTTGCATCCATGGTCTCTTATTTTCTGCAGTACCTCTATCCAAGACCTTCAGGCTTTCATGGTTTCCATAGAGAAGTTCGGTGTAACTCTGATAGGTTTACCTTTTTAAGTTACTTGACCTTTTTCCTTTGCAGCTCTTAATATTCTTTCTTTAATCTGTATGTTTTGTGTTTTGATTATTATATGGTGAGGGGATTTTTTTTTTGGATCCAGTCTATTCGGTGTTCTGTATGCTTCTTGAACCTTCATAGGGATATTGTTCTTTAGGTTGGAAAAGTTTTCTCTAATTTTGTTGAATACATTTTCTGGGCCTTGGAGCTGTAATTCTTCTCCTTCTTCTACCCCTATTATTCTTAGGTTTGGTTTTTTTAATTGTGTCCCACATTTCCTGAATGTTTTGTGATGAGAATTTGTTGGATTTGCTGTTTTCTTTGATCAGTGCATTTATTTTCTCTATGATGCCTTCAGAATCTGAGATTCATTTTTCTATCTCTTGTATTCTATTGGTTATGCTTGTTTCTATAGTCTCTGTTCATTTACCTAGATTTTCCATATCCAGCTGGCCCCCAGTTTACATTTTCATCATTGCCTCCATTTCAGTTTTCAATTCTTGAACTGTTTCCATTTCCTGTTTGATTATTTTTTCTTAGTTTCCCAGGGTACCATTTACGGATTTACTCATATCTTCAAACTTTTTGTTATACTTGTCATCCATTTCTTGAAGGGAGTTTTTCATATCCTGTTTAAGGGACTCTATCGCTTTCCTAATGTCAATTTTTTCAACTTCTTCTGGATTAGGGTATTTAAGTCCTTTTGTAAGTTCGCTGGGTTCTGGTGTTTTCATGTTGTTTTTCAGATTGTTGGCGAAATTCTTGCCTTGGTGCCTGCCGATCTCTTCCTTCAGATGCTCTCCAATGGATCTTCTGATACAGGGTCAGGTTCCCTTGTTGGCCAGGGACCTCTTTGACAAAAGGTCTACCTTGCTGCTGGCAGGCTGTTGAAACAAAGGTACTCCTGCCTGCGTGGTTGTACTCACCACCAAGTCACAGCAGCCAAACAGGATGAGCTGAGGGATTTTATGGCCCCTAGGAAGGGAGGAAGAAGGGAAAGAGTTCCTGAGTGAAAGCTGGGATGGGATAGGAGAGAGGGCTTGCAGGGTGGAGGAGCCCCTGCAGAATGACCTCTGTTTTTTTTTCAAAAGTTTCCTGAGCTTTTAAAATTTTTCCCCCAACCCTCAATCATATACTAATTATAATCAACCCCTAAATGATGTCCCTAAACCCAAGGACAAACTTTACTGTAAGAGGAGACGTCATCCTCTAGAATTACTTCCAGCTATCATGGGGGCAACATTCTTTCTGGGGGATCCTGTGAAAGTAAAATGATGGTTAAATTTCAAGATTAATGTCTGGTAAGATTGCAAACAGTCTCTGAGCATTTTGTGGAGGTTTGGCCAGAGTGTTGTAAAAGATGTGCACCATTTCAGCTAACCAAGTTGGAACCATTTTGTGTAGCTGGTACCCAAAATAGATCTTGTAGTAGCGGTATCAGTATCATGATGTCATATCAACCAAGTGGAGTTGTTGTTATAGGGCCCCATCTTCATCTTGGAAACTTCAAAAATTACGGCAAAAAAATTCATTGTTCATTTTGGAAGGCTTAAACATTATTTATATAGACATATGCAGACATATATATTCAATGAAAGGTATGATAACGACAAAAACAGATATGAAGAAAAACAAATATGTTTTCTAAATTCCTTTTTCTTTCTGTCCCACATCAAATGGCTCTTGACACGAGATAAGAACTCTGAGTTTTTTTTTTCTTTTAACGACATGCTTGGATTTAAAGAAGGACAGAGCCGTTGTCCAACTCTAAAACCAGCTCTATATATTCATAAATATATACATACCCATACACACATATATAAATTTATACATTGTATCATTTGTACTTAAGAACAATATTTGGTTTTCTAGATGATCCTTATTGGGTAGTTATTTTTCTACCTGTCAATTTCAAACATCAGGGACTTCTTGAATTTTTGAAGATGAGTATTTTCCTGCAATGACAAGAACAGGACCCTGCCCCCATCCTAAATATGTTTCTTACCACCTATATGGTTTATACCAGTGTGAATGAGCTGCCATTTCTGTTTCAATAGGTTTCTCCTTTTCAAAGCAAATCTTTATTAATTTTGATGGTATCCATATTTTTTCATCTCCTGTGGAAACAAGAGCAAAACCCCTTCTCCAATGTAGTACATCTCCTGGTTTCCATTGTGAAGTTAACACAATCCTAGAAATATACTGGTTGATTTAATTCAGAAGCTTTTTCCATTACCCAATGCCTCTCTACTGCTGTTGTTCCTTTCTCATTAGCATTAATAAAATTTAAGGTTAATTAAACATTTTGAAATCTATTTCTGGGAGTATTTTCCATCCCTGTTTGTTCAGCATATCCTTTATAGTACAATTTGATCTTTCTATAACTGCCTGACCTGTAGGATTATTTGGTATATCTATAATGTGTTTTATGTTACAATAAGCAAAAAAGCATTTCATTTTCTTAGATGCATATGCTGGACCATTGTCTGTCTTTATTTGTGCAGGTATACCCATAAAGGCCATAACTTCCAATAAATGTGTAATTACCAAATCAGCCTTTTCTGAGCTCAGGGCAGTTGCCCACTGAAAACCTTCATATGTGTCTATAGTATGGTGTACATAATTTAATTTACCAAATTCCATAAAGTGGAACACATCCATCTGCCAGATTTCATTCCTTTGAGTACCCTTTGGGTTACTCCCTGCAGGCAACGGTGCTTGATTATAGAAGGAACAAGTAGGACGCCTCTTTATAATCTCCTTAGCTTGTTGCCATGTAATAGAAAACTCTTTCTTTAAATCTTTACTTTTGACAAGATGTTTTTTATCAAATTCTGAGGACTGCAACAGGCTTCCAATTAATAACTGATCAATTTCAATATTACCTTGTGCTAGAGTACCAGACAGACCCATATAGGATTGAATGTATGTTATGTACATTGGACAAATCCTATTCCTGATTATGTCTTGCACCTATATAAACAATGAAGTCAATTCTGTATCATTTTGTATAAAATCAGCAGTTTCATTATGCAAGATAACTCTTTTTGCATATTGTGAATCTGTAACTATATTAAGAGGTACTTTAAAATCCCTTAGCACCATAAGAATGGCATATAATTCTGCCTTCTGGGCAGAATTATAAGGACTTTGTTCCACCTTACTCAATTCTTCTGATTTGTAACCTTCTTTCCCTGATTTATTTGCATCAGTATAAAATGTACAGGCTCCAGCTATTGGTGCATCATGTACAATTCAAGGAAGAATCCCAGAAATTATCTTTATGAGGTTAAGCCTATCACTTTTGAGATAGTTGCTATTAATTTCTCCCCCCAAAATAGCACAGGCTCTTTGCCATGGTTCATTGTCTTCCCATAACTTTTTTATTTCGTCAGTAGTAAAAGGCACTACAATTTCTGCTGGGTCTATACCTGCTATTTGATGAAGTCTCACTTTTTCTTTTATAATTAATTCAGAGACCTTTTCTACATAAGTTTTCATTCTTTTACTTGGTTTATGTGGTATAAATATCCATTCTAAAATAATATCTTACCTCTTCATTAAAATCCCTGTAGGAGAAATGTTGGAAGGCAATATGACTAGAATACACCTAAGATTTGGTTTCATCCTATCCACACGTGCCTCCTGTAATTTTTCCTCAACCATTGTCAGTTCTTTTTCTGCTTCAGCTGCTAATTTTCTGGGACTATTCAAATCTTTATCACCATCTAAGGTTTTGTTTAAATGATCTTTTAGATAAGATGTTATCCCAATAGCTGGTCATAGACTGGAAATGTCTCCTAACAACCTTTGAAAGTCATTAAGAATCCATAACCGATCTCTCCTAATTTGTGCCTTTTGTGTCCTAATTTTCTGTAAACCTATTCTGTAACCTAGGTAATTAACAGAATTTCCTCTTTGAATCTTTTCAGGAGCAAGTTGGAATCCCCATTTAGGCAAGACTTTCTTTACTTCTTCAAACATCCTTTCTAAACCATCTTTATTTGAATCAGATAACAAAATGTCATCCATGTAATGGTAAATTATAGACTCAGGAAATTTTTTATAAATTATTTCCAATGGCTGACTTACAAATATTTGCACAATGTAGGACTACTGAGCATCCCCTGTGGGAGGATAGTCCATTGATATCTCCTAGTAGCCTGAGAATTATTATAAGTAGGCACTGTGAAGGCAATTTTTTCTCTATCCTTTTCTTGTAAAGGTATAGTGAAAAAACAATCTTTCATATCAATAAATATAAGAGGTCATCATTTTGGTAATAGATAAGATAATGGAATTCTGGATTGCAGCGGACCTATAGGTTGAATTATCTTGTTGACAGCTCCTAGATCTGTCACCATTCTCCATTTTCCAGATTTCTTTTATATAAAAAACACAGGAGAATTCCAAGGGCTGGTAGATTCTTCAATATGGTGAGCATCTAATTGCTCTTGTACCAGTTTTTTCAAAGCCTGCAATTTATCTTCAGTTAGAGGCCACTTCTTGATCCTTATTGGCTTCTCAGTTAACCATTTTAAAGGTAGGGCTGTTGATACTTCTAAAGGTTAGCTAGTTGCTAAATGTTCTTGTATAGCCTGAATGGTTGGTGACCTTTTCCCATAATACCTCATTGTATCCTTCTCAGAATTATGAGTTCCTGGGACTATAGGAATATTATTTTGGGTATTCCATTGCTGTAGCAGGTCATGTCCCCATAAATTTACTTCAATATTGGCTACATATGACCTTAGCCTTCCTCTTTGACCTTCTGGCCCAATACAGTCAACCCATCTTGTGCTTTGTTTGACATAAGGTTCCAATTCCTAGTAATTGAACACCTGCCTCTTGAAGAGGCCAATGCAGATGTCAAGATTTATGAGTAATGATACTTACAACAGTACCTGTGGCTAATAAGCCTTCAATAAAAATGCCATTTATACTTATATAGACTTTTAGCTTCGGTCTTTGATTGTTAATAGAAGTATGCCAAAATATAAGTTTACTCTGTCCTACTGGATTTTTTTTGACTCATTCTCCACATGTAACCCATCATTAAGACCAGTATTGCTTTTTACAGCGGACAATGGAATTTTTATTTACTTATATTTTTGGAATCTTAAAAATGCTTATTATTATTATAATTTACACTTTCACATATATCATGCATACTGATTACTGCATGTCACCCCCATCTTCTTACCACATCTCCCCTTCCATCCTCTCCACAAATACCTTTCAAATATGTTGTTTGTTTTACATTTTTTTGTTTGTTTCTAGTTATATAAAAGCAATTTATTTTTTGAATTTTTTTATTTTTATTTTTCCACTCAAAAATTTTACACTTCTTCCCCTCCTCCCATTCCCCTCCTACACCCTTCCTCTCCCTCCTACCTCCCCCTCCCTCCTTGGGAGAGGGCAGGGAACCCTACCCTGTGGGAAGTCTAAGCCCCTCTCTCCCATATCAAGTCCTAGGAAGGTTTGCATACAAATAGACAAATAGACTAGGGTCCCAAAAAGCCAGTACATGCAGTAGAAACAAGTCCCAATGCCTTTATCAATGGCATCTCAGTCAGTCCCCATTTTCAGGTACATCCAGAGAGTCCGGTTTGATCGCATGTACATTCAGTCCCAGTCCAGCTGGATTTGGTGAGCTCCCATTAGAACAGGCACACTGTCTCAGTGGGTAGACCAACCCCTCACAGTCCAGACTTCCTTGCTCATCTTCTCCCTCCTTCTGATTTTCAACTGGATCTTTGGGGCTCAGTCCATTACTCTGATAAGGGACTTTGTCTCTATCTCCATCAGTTGCCGGTCAAGACTCTATGGTGATATTCGAGATAATCAGCAGTGTGATAGTGGGACAAGGCCACTTCATGCACCTCTACTCTGCTGCCCAAGGAACCAACTGGGGACATCCCCATGGACAACTGGTATCCCCTCTAGAGCCAAGTCTCTTGCCAACCCTAATGGCTCACTTAATGTAGATATCTTCTTCCCTGTTCCTATATCTGTTTGTCCTCCATCTCCACACTCCCACTCCCCCAAGCACTCTCCAATCTTTCAATTTTCTCTTCTCTCTCTCCTTCTCCCCTTACACCAATCCTGCACCCACCCCCGTGCTCCCAACTTATGCCCAGAAATCTTGTTTGCTTCCAATTTCCAAGAGGATCTATAAATGTTTTTCTTTGGGTTGACCTTGTTATTTGGCTTCTCTAGGCTTGTGAACTATAGGCTTAATGTCCTTGCTTATGGCTAGAGTCCACTAATGAGTGAATACATTCCATATTCATCATTTTGGGTCTGGGTTATCTCACTCAGGATAGTATTTCCTATTTCCATCCATTTGCATGCAAAATTCAAAATGTCATTATTTTTTTACTGCTGAGTAGTACTCTAATGTGTATATATCCCACACTTTCTTTATCCATTTTTCCATTGAGAGGTATCTAGGTTGTTTCCAGGACCTGAAAATTACAAATACTGCTGCTATGAAGATAGTTGAACAAATGCTTTTATAGTCTGATTGGGCATCTCTTGGGTATATTCCCAAGAGTGGTATTGCTGAATCCTGAGGTAGACTGATTCCTAATTTTCTGAGAAACCACCACACTGATTTCTAAAGTGGTTGCACAAGTTTGCATTCCCACCAACAATGGATGAGGGTTCTCATTGCTCCACATCCACTCCAGCACGGATTATCATCGGTGTTTTTGATTTCAGCCATTCTGACAGGTGTAAGATGGTATCTCAAAGTTATTTTGATTTGCATTTCCCTGATCACTAAAGAGGTTGAGCATGACCTTAAGTGTCTTTTGGGCATGAACTTCGTCTGCTGAGAATTCTTTTTTCAATTCAGTACCCCATTTTTTAATTGGGTTAATTAGAATTTTCATATCCAGTTTCTTTAGTTTTTTATATATTTTGGAGATCAGACCTTTGTCTGATGAGGGGTTGGTGATGATCTTCTCCCATTCATTAGTATGCCTTTTTGTCTTAATGACTGTGTTTTGCTTCATAGAAGCTTCTCAGTTTCAGGAGGTCCCATTTATTCACTGTTGCTCTTGATGTCTGTGCCACTGAGGTTAAACGTAGGAGGTAGTTTCCTATGCTCATGTGTTGCAGTCAACTTCCCACTTTCTTTTCTATCAAATTCTGTGTGGTCGGATTTCTATTGAGGTCTGTAATCCATTTGGACTTGAGTTTTGTGCATGGTGATAGATATGGATCTATTTTCATTCTTCTACAGGTTGACATCCTGTTATGCAAGCACCATGTGTTGAAGATGCTTTCTTTTTTCCATTGTATACTTTTAGCTCCCTTGTCAAAAATCAGGTGTTCATAGATTTGTGGGTTAATATCCAGGTCTTCGATTTGATTCCATTGGTCAACATCTCTGTTTTTATACTAATACCAAGCTGTTTTCATTACTGCAGCTCTGTAATAGCGTTTGAAGTCAGAGATAGTAATACCTCCAGAAGTTCCTTTATTGTATAGGATTATTTTGGTTCTTTTCTGGGTTTTTTGTTTTTCCATATAAAGTTGATTATTGTTCTCTCAAGGTCTGTGAATAATTTTGTTAGGATTTTGATAGGGATTGCATTGAATTTATAGATTGCCTTTGGTAGAGCTGCCATTTTAATATGTTGATCCTACCCATCCAAGAGCATGGGAGATCATTCCATTTTCTGGTGTCCTCTTCAATTTCATTCCTCAAAGCCTTAAAGTTCTTGTCAAATAGATCTTTCACTTCTTTGGTTAGTATATCCCCAAGATACTTTATGCTATTTGTGGCTATCATGAAAGGTGAAGTTTCTCTGATTTTCCTCTCTGCTTCTCTATCCTTTGTGTATAGAAGCGCTGCTAATTATTTTGAGTTGATCTTGTATCCTGCTACATCACTGAAGGTGTTTATCTGCTGTAGGAGTTCTTTGGTAGAGTTTTTGGGGTCACTGATGTACACAATCATATGATCTGCAAAAAACAAAAGTCTGAATTCTTCCTTTCTGATTCGAATCCCCTTGATCTCCTTATGTTGTTTTATTGCTATTGCTAGAACTTCAAGCACTATGTTGAAGAGATATGGTGAGAGTGGACAGCCTTGTCTTGTTCCTGATTCTAGTAGAATGGCTTTGAGTTTCTTTCCATTTAATTTGATATTAGCTGTTGGTTTGCTGTGTATTGCATTTTATTATATTTAGATATGCTCCTTGTATCCCAACCCTCTCCAAGACCTTTATCATAAAAGGTTGTTGAATTTTGTCAAATGCTTTTTCAGCATCTAACAAAACGCTCATATGTTTTTTCTTTCAGTTTATTTATATGATTGATTAAATTGATAGATTTTCATATATTGAACCAGCCCTACCTCTCTGGAATGAAGCCTACTTGATCGTAATGGATATTTTTTTTAATGTGTTCTTGGATTTGGTTTGCCAGTATTTTATTGAGAATTTTTGCATCGATGCTCATGAGCAAGATTGGTCTGCAATTCTCTATCTTGGTTGAGTCTATGTGTGGTTCTGGTATCAGGGTAACTGTAGTTTCATAAAAAAAGTTTGGCAATGACTCTTCTGTTTCTATTATGTTAAACACCGTAAGTAATATAGGTTTCAGCTCTTCTTGGAATTTCTGGTAAAATTCTGCATTAAAACCTTCTGGTCCTGGACTTTTTTTGGTTGGGAGGTTTTTGATAACAGTTTCTAATTCTTCACGACTAATGGGTCTATTTAGATTGTTCACCTGGTCTTGGTTCAACTTTGGTATATGGTACTTATCTTTAAAAAAAAGTCCTTGTTTTTACATTTTCCAATTTTGTGGCATACAGGCTTTTGTAGTAAGATCTAATGATTTTCTGAATTTAGTCTATGTCTGTGGTTATGTCCCCCATTTCATTTCTGATCTTATTAATTTGCGTGTTCTCTCTCTGCCATTTGATTAGTTTGAATTGGGGCTTGTCAATCTTGTTGATTTTCTCAAAGAACCAGCTCATTGTTTCATTGATTCTTTGGATTGATTTCTGTGTTTCTATTTTGTTAATTTCAGCCCTTAGTTTGATTATTTCCAGTATTCTAATCCACCTGGGTGAGTCTGTTTCTTTTTTTTTCTAGAGCTTTCAGCTGTGCTGTTAAGTCTCTAATGTGTGCTTTCTCCATTTTTTTTTAACTGTGGGCACTTAGTGCTATGAACTTAGCACTGCTTTCATTGTGTCCCATAGGTTTGGGTATGTTGTATCTTTATTTTCGTTGAATTCAAGGAAGATTTTAATTTCTTTCTTTATTTCTTCCCTGACTCAGGTGTGGTTCAGTAGTTGACTCTTCAGTTTCCATGAGTTTGTAGGCTTTCTGGGGGTAGAATTGTTGTTAAATTCTAACTTTATTCCATGGTGATCTGACAAGATACAGGTGGTTACTAATTTTTTTTTGTATCTGTGGAAGTTTGCTTTGTTACTGAGTATGTGATCAATTTTTGAGAAGGTTTCATGAGATGCTGAGAAGAAGGTATATTCTTTCCTATTTGGGTGGATTGCTCTATAGATGTCTGTTAAGTTCATTTGATTCATTTCCTCAATTAGTTCTCTTATTTCTCTGTTAGGTTTCTGTCCATTGATGAGAGAGGAATGTTGAAGTCTCCTACTATTAGTGTGTGGGGTTTAATGTGTGCTTTGAGTTCAAGTAATGCTTCTTTTACATATGTGGGTGCTTTTATAATAGGGACATAGATGTTCAGGATTGAGACTTCATCTTGATGAATTGTTCCTCTTATGAGTATAAAGCATCCATTGCCATCTATTCTGGTTGATTTTAGTTTGAAGTCAATTTTGTTAGATATTAGTATTGCCACACCGGCTTCTTTCTTAGGTCCATTTGATTGAAAAACCTTTTCCCAACACTTTACTCTGAGTAAATGTCTGTGTTTTTGGTGGAGGTGTGTTTCTTGTAAGCAGCAGAATCTTATGTCCTACTTACACATCCATTCTCTTAACCTGTGCCTTTTTATAGGTGAATTGATTCCATTGTTATTAAGTGATTTTAATGACCAGTGGTTGTTAACTTCTGTTCTTTTTTATTTTTTTTTTGGTGGTAGAGTTTGTGTGTTTCCCTTCTCTGTGATGTGCTTGTAGAGGGTTATTAGATGTCTAAGTTACTGTGGATGTTATTTGATTTTTTGGGTTGTGGTTTTTCTTCGATTACTTTCTGTAAGGCTGGGTTTGTCACTATGTATTGTTTAAATTTGTTTTTATCCTAGAATATTTTGTTTTCTCCATTGATGGTGAAAAAAAGCTTGACTGGGTATAGTAGTATGGGCTTGCATCCATGGTCTCTTATTTTCTGCAGCACTTCTTTTCAAGACCTTCTGGCTTTCATGGTTTCCATAGAGAAGTCAGGTGTAATTCTAATAGGTTTACCTTTATATGTTACTTGACCTTTTTCCTTTGCAGCTCTTAATATTCTTTCTTTATTCTGTATGTTTTGTGTTTTGTTTATTATATGGCGAGGGGATTTTTTTGTGCTGATCCAATCTATTTGGTGTTCTGTAAGCTTCTTGTACCTTCATACAAATATTCTTCTTTAGGTTGGAAAGTTTTCTTCTATAATTTTGTTGAATGTATTTTCTGGGCCTTGGAGCTGTAATTCTTCTCCTTCTTCTACCCCTATTATTCTTAGGTTTAGTCTTAGGTGTCCCAGATTTCATGAATATTTTGTGTTAAGAATTTTTTGAATTTGCTGTTTTCTTTGATCAATGAGTTTATTTCCTTTATAGTATCTTCAGTGTCTGAGATTTTATCTTCTATCTCTTTTATTCTGTTGGTTATACTTGTCTCTTTAGTCCCTGTTTGTTTTCCCAGATTTTCCATCTCCAGCCATCCCTCAGTTTGTGTTTTTTTCATTACCTCCATTTCAGTTTTCAAGTCTTTAACTGTTTACATTATTTGTTTGATTAATTTTTTTGGTTTCCAAGGTTTTCTTTGAGGGATTTGTTCATTTCTTCAAACTTTTTGTTATTCTTCTCATCCATTTCTTTAAGAGAGATTTTCATTTCCTGTTTAAGGAATACTATCACTTTCATAATGTTATGTTTAAAGTCTATTTCTTCTACATCTTCTGGATTAGGGTGTTCAAGTCTTCCTGTTGTATGTTCGCTGGACTCTGGTGTTATGTTGTTTTTCAGATTGTTTGAAGAATTCTTGTATTGGCATCTGCCCATCTCTTCCTTCAGATGACCTCCTGAAGCACATATCTTCTGGTACAGGATCTAGGCTGCTTGCTGGCCAGAGACCTCGCAGGCAAAAGGGCACGCTTGCGTCCGGAAGGACGGATCTTTTGGTACAGGATCTGGGCCACTTGCTGGCCAGGGACCTCACAGACAAAAAAAATCACACTTGCTGGTTGCAGGCTCAGTGGGACAAAAAAAGTCCTGCAGCATTTCCCTCATCACTTTGACCCCAGACTCTCAGGCCTGAAGCAGGCTGAGTTGGGGAATCCTCTGACCCCACAGATGGAGAGGGGTGTTTGGGGGGGAAGCTGAAATGGGATAAGGGTAATGCAGCAGCCAGGGTGAAGCCCCCGCTGAATGGCCAGAAAGTTTAGGGGAATGAGGGGTGCCTGAGCTCCCCTTTCCAGGTTGTCAGGCCAAGCCACTGCTTGGGCACTCACTCACCCCTCCAGGAGAATGGATCTTCTGGTACAGGCCAGGGACCTTGCAGACAAAAGGGCACACATGCTGTTTGCAGGCTCAGTGGGACAAAGAAAGTCCTGCAACATTTCCCTCAACACTATGACCTCAGTCAGACTCTAAGCCCCAAAGCAGGCAGAGTTGGGGAATCTTCTGACCCCACAGATGGAGAGGGATGTTTGGGGGGGAAGCTGGTATGGGATAAGAAGAGTAATGCAGCAGCCTGGAGTAGCCCCCACTGAATGGCCAGAAAGTTCAGGGGAATGGGGGGTGCCTGAGCTCCCCTTTTCAGGTTGTCAGGCCAGCCACTGGTCAGACACTCACTCACCCCTCTGGATGGACAGATCTTCTGGCACAGGACCCAGGCCACTTGCAGGCCAGGGACCTCACAGACTAAAGGGAACACTTGCTGTCTGCAGGCTCAGTAGGAACACACTGGAGGTTTTAATTTTTTTGGTGAGACATGTTCTCCACTGTAACTGGAATGACTGGGCCACTTTTGGCTTTGGGGCCTGCGAGAGGTCCCTCAAAGGGTTTCCCAATGTTATCGGATTGCCTTGTCTGTCTGTTGTTGACATGCATTCGGTGCCCCAATGTTGGCCTTTACTACACCTCCTACATGTACCTGAAGGCTGAGGTCTCCTCTTTTTGTCATTCACAGAGGAAATATTATTCTTTGCCTGCAATTCCTTTTCAGATGTCCTAATTTACCACAATTAAAACACCTGGAGGTTTGAGGTCTCCTCATTGCTTTGGAAATCAATTCTCCAACCCAAGAATCATCATTATAGCCAAATGTCTCAACATTCATCGTATTCTGAATCCATTTATCTATAGGTGCTGATCTAGACCTTAAAGTGCCAATTATCTTTTTAAATTCTATGTTTGCATTTTCAAAAGCCAGAGATTCAAGACTTATTTGTCTAGCTTCTGGGTCTGTTACTCTTATTTTCAGAGCCTTAATTAATATTTGCAAAATGTCAGTAAAGGATTTTCTCTGTCCTTGCCTAACCCTGGTATATGATTCGACCCTTTTCCTTGGATCTTGTATTCTATTTCAAGCATTCAAGGCTGCTTTGTGACATAGGGACAATACTTCTTTGTCATAAAGAACTAGGGCCTGTGGATCAGCATATGCTCCTACACCAAGAATTTTATTTTGGGAAGTCTCCACACCTTTTGATCTTCCTTGCTGTCCCATATGTTTCGATTCTTCTCTGAAAAAAATTCTAAACATCAAGGAAGGTCCATCATCTAATACTGCAGACACTAACTGAGAGAAATTATGGAGGGGTGTAGCTCTGACATTAGAAGCTCAAGTCCTTATCATTTTCTTAACAAATGTAGAGCGCAAGTCATAATTAATGACAGCTTCCTTAATTTCTTTTAGATCATTCATTCCTAATGGCGTCCATCTACCTTCTTTGACTCCCTTTGAGACTTTGGAAGTTGACATTTTGTCAGAGTAAATTACAGGGTATGATGCTAAAACCCTGGGGAAACTAGCTCTGACAACCGATGGCAATGTTGTATCCTGTCCTTGGGTTCACCAGCTCCAATAATTTCTTTTAATTATTTATTTATTTTAATTTACTTATTTATTTATTCATAAAAATTTTCACTTCCTACTCTCCTCCAAATACCCTCCCTCTCCCCCCACTCCCTCTCCTCCTCCCTCTCCAGTCCTAAGAGCAGTCAGGGTTTCCTGTCTGGTGGGAAGTTCAAGTTCCTCCCCCCTCCCTCCAGGTCCAGGAAGGTGAGCATCCAAACAGACTAGGATCCCAAAAAGCCAGTACATGCATACGAAACAAGAGCCAGTGCCATTGTCAATGGTTTCTCAGTCACCCCCCATGTCATCCACATTCAGAGAATCCGGTTTGATCACATGTTCGTTCAGTCCCAGTCCAGGTGGCCTTGGTGAGCTCTCATTAGATCAGTCCCCTTGTATCAGTGGGTGAATACACCCCTCGCAGTCCTGACTGACTTCTTTTTTCATGTTCTTTTTCCTTCTGCTCCTCATTTGGACCATGGGGGCTCAGTCCAGTGCTCCAATGTGGGTCTCTGTCTCTGTCTCCATCCGTCGTCGGATGAAGGTTCCCTCTGATACTGCCTTCCTTGCTCACGTTCTCCCTCCTTCTGCTTCTCATTTGGACCTAGGGAGTTAAGTCCAGTCTTCCAATGTGTGTCTCTGTCTCTATCTCCATCCATCGTCAGATGAAGGTTCTATGGTGATATGCAAAATATTCATCACTATGGTTATAGACCAAGGCCAGTTCAGGCCCCTCTCCTCTGCTGCCCAGGGAACAATCTGGGGACCTCTCCTTGAGCCTGGGAACCCCTACAGAATCAAGTCTCTTGCAAACCCTAAAATGGCTCCCTTAGTTGACATATATACCTCCCTGTTCCCATATCCATCCTTCCTCCCTCTCCCCCATCCCATTCCCCCAAGCAATTCCTAATCCTCCCCCTCTCCCTTCTCTCCAAACATATCCCTTTACTTCCACCCCCACCCCCCATGCACCCAAGTTTGCCTGGCAATCTTGTCTACTTCCAATATCCAGGAGGATAACTATATGATTTTCTTCAGGTTCACCTTCATATTTAGCTTCTCTAGGATCAAAAATTATAGGCTCAAAGACCTTTAATTATGGCTAGAATTCACTTATGAGTGAATACATACCATATTCCTCTTTTTGGGTCTGGGTTACCTCACTCAGTAAAGCTTTTTCTATTTCCATCCATTTGAATGCAAAATTCAAGATGTCATTGTTTTTTACCACTGAGTAAAACTCTAATGTGTATATGTTTCACATCTTCTTTAACCATTCTTCTATTGTGGTGCACCTAGGTTGTTTCCAGGTTCTGGCTATTACAAATAGTGCAGCTATGAACATAATTGAATGCTTTTGCAGTATGATAGGGACTCTCTTGGGTATATTCCCAAGAGGGGAATTGCTGGGTCCTGAGGTAGGTTGACTCCCATTTTCCTGAGAAACCGCCACACTGATTTCCACAGTGGCTGCACAAGTTTACATTCCCACCAACAATGGATGAGTTTTCCCCTCTCTCCACATCCTCTCCAGCATAGGGTATCATTGGTGTTTTTGAGTTTAACTATTCTGACAGGTGTAAGATGGTATCTCAAAGTTGTTTTGATTTGCATTTCCCTGATCACAAAGGAGGTTGAGCATGACCATAAGTGTCTTTTGGCCATTTGAAGTTCACCTGTTGTAAATTCTCTGTTCAGTTCAGTACCCCATTTTTTAATTGGGTTAATTAGAGTTTTAGTGTCTAATTTCTTGAGATCTTTGTATATTTTGGAAATCAGACCTTTGTCTGATGAGGGGTTGGTGAAGGTCTTCTCCCAGTCCGAAGGTAGCCTTTTTGTCTTACTGAGAGTGTCCCTTGCTTTACAGAAGCTTCTCAGTTTCAGAAGTTGCCACATATTCATTGATTCTCTTATTGTCTGTGCTAATGGGGTTCTACTTAGGAAGTGATCTCCTGTGCCTATGCCTTGTAGACTACTTCCCACTTTCTCTTCCTGGGTTTTTTGTTTTGCCATATCAACTTGATTATTGTTCTCTCAAGGTCTGTGAAGAATTTTGATGGGATTTTGATGGGGATTGCATTGAATCTATAGATTGTTTTTGGTAGAATTGCCATTTTTACTATGTTGATCCTCCCAATCCAAGAGCAAGGGAGAACTTCCCATTTTCTGGTATCCTCCTTAATTTCTTTCTTCAAAGCCTTAAAGTTCTTGTTAAATAGGTCTTTCACTTCCTTGGTTAGAGTTACTCCAAGATATTTTATGCTATTTGTGACTATCGTGAAAGGTGATGCTTCTCTGATTTTCCTCTCTGCTTCTTTATCCTTTGTGTATAGGAGGGCAACCGATTTTTTGGAGTTGATCTTGTATCCTGCCAAATTAATAAGGTGTTTATCAGCTGTAGGAGTTCTTTGGTAGAGTTTTTGGAGTCGCTTATGTACACTATCATATTATCTGCAAATAATAAAAATTTAACTTCATCCTTTCCAATTCGAATCCCCTTGATCCCCTTATGTTGTCTTATTGCTATTGCTAGAACTTCAAGCACTATATTGAAGAGGTATGGAGAGAGTGGACAGCCTTGTCGTCTTCCTGATTTTAGTGGAAAGGCTTTGAGTTTCTCTCCATTCAATTTGATGTTAGCTGTTGGCTTGCTGTAGATGCTTTCATTATATTTAGGTATGATCCTTGTATCCCCCGTGTCTCCAACACCTTTATCACAAAGGGGTGTTGAATTTTGTCAAAAGCTTTTTCAGCATCCAATGAAATGATCATATGTTTTTTCTTTCAGTTTATTTATATGATGGATTACATTGCTAGATTTGCGTATGTTGAACCAGCCCTGCATCTTTGGAATGAAGCCTACTTGGTCATAATGGATAATTTTTCTAATGTGATCTTGGATTCGGTTTGCCAGTATTTTATTGAGAATTTTCACATCGATGTTCATGAGAGAGATTGGCCTGTAATTCTCTTTCTTGGTTGTGTCTTTGTGTGGTTTTGGTATCAGATCAACTGTAGCCTCATAAAAGCAGTTTGGCAATGACTCTTCTGTTTCTACTTTGTTAAATACATTAAGGAGTATAGGTATTAGCTCTTCCGGGAAGTTCTGGTAGAATTCTGCATTGAAACCATCTAGTCCTGGGCTTTTTTTTTTTTTGGTAGGAAGATTTTTGATAACAGCTTCTAAATCTTCACGACTAACAGGTCTATTTAGATTGTTCACCTGTTCTTGGTTCAACTTTGGTATATGGTACTTATCTTAAAAAAATGTCCATTTCTTTTACATTTTCCAACTTTGTGGCATACAGGATTTTGTAGTAAGATATAATGATTCTCTGAATTTCT
Source organism: Myodes glareolus (assembly GCF_982192425.1). NCBI lineage: Eukaryota > Metazoa > Chordata > Mammalia > Rodentia > Cricetidae > Myodes > Myodes glareolus. The sequence goes on from NC_142027.1 coordinate 120,447,230, forward strand.
TGTGTCTGTGGTTATGTCCCCCTTTTCATTTCTGATCTTATTTGCATGTTCTTTCTCTGCCATTTGATTAGTTTGGATTGGGATTTGTCGATCTTGTTGATTTTCCCCAAGAACCAGCTTTTTGTTTTATTGATGCTTTGGATTGTTTTCTGTGTTTCTATTTTGTTGATTTCAGCCCTCAGTCTGATAGTTTCCAGTCTTCTACTCTACCTGGGTGAATCTGCTTCTTTTTTTTCTAGAGCTTTCAGGTCTGCTGTTAAGTCTCCAATGTGTGCTTTTTCTATTTTCTTTAATTGGGCACTTAGTGCTATGAACTTTCCTCTAAACACTGCTTTCATTGTGCCCCATTAGTTTGAGTATGTTGTATCTTTATTTTCATTAAATTCAAGGAAGACTTTAATTTCTTTCTTTATTTACCCTTGACCCAAGGGTGATTCAGTAGTTGTCTGTTCAACTTCCATGAGTTTGTTGGCTTCCTGGGGGTAGCATTGTTGTTGAATTCTAAATTTAGTCCATGTTGATCTGACAAGACACAGGTGGTTATTCATATTTTTTTGTATCTGAGGAAGTTTGCTTTGTTACCAAGTATGTGGTCAATTTTCGAGAAGGTTCCATGAGCTGCAGAGAAGAAGGTATATTCTTTCCTATTTGGGTGGAGTGTTCTATAGACGTCTGTTAAGTCCATTTGATTCAATACCTCCAATAATTCTCTTATTTCTCAGTTAGGTTTCTGTCTTATTGACCAGTCCATTGGTGAGAGAGGTGTATCGAAGTCTCCTACTATTAGTGTGTGTGGTTTGATGACTGCCTTGAGTTCTAGAAGTGTTTTCTTTACATAAGTGGATGCCTTTATATTAGGGGCATAGATATTCAGGATTGAGACTTCCTCCAGATGAATAGTTCCTGTTTTGAGTATGAAATGTCAATCTCTACCTCTTCTGATTGATTTTAGTTTGAAGGCAATTTTGTTAGATATTAGAATGGCCACACCCACTTGTTTCTTATGTCCGTTTGCTCGGAAACCCTTTTCCCAGCCCTTTACTCTGAGTAGATGTCTGTCTTTGTGGTTGAGGTATGTTTCTTGTAAACAGCAAAATGTTGGATCCTGTTTTCGTATCCAATCTCTAAGTCTGTGCCTTTTTATAGGTGAATTGAGTCCATTGATATTAAGTGATATTAATGACCAGTGGTTGTTGACTCCAGTTATTATTTTTTTGGGGAGGGGGGTAGTAGAGTGTATTCTTTCCCTTCTTTGAGATGTGTTTGTGAAGGGTCGCTAGATGTCTGAGTTATTGTAGGCGATGTTGGGAATGTTGGATTCCTTTGGTTGTGATTTGCCTTCTAATAGTTTCTGTAAGGCTGGATTTGTAGCTACGTATTGTTTAAATTTGTTTTTATCCTGGAATATTTTGTTTGCTCCATTGATAGTGAACGATAGCTTGGCTGGGTATAGTAGTCTGGTCTTGCATCCATGGTCTCTTAGTTTCTACAGTACCTCTATCCAGGACCTTCTGGCTTTCATGGTTTCCATAGAGAAGTCTGGTGTAAGTCTGATAGGTTTACCTTTATTAGTTACTTGACCTTTATCCTTTGCACCTCTTAATATTGTTTCTTTAATCTAAGTGTTTTTTGGCTTGATTGTTATATGGTGAGGTGATTTTTTTTTATTTTTGATCCAGTCTATTTGGTGTTTTGTATGCTTCTTGAACCTTCATAGGGATATCATTCTTTAGGATGGGAAGTTTACTTCTAAAATTTTGTTGAATATATTTTCTGCACCTTTGATCTGCTATTCTTCTCCTTCTTCTACCCCTATTATTCTTAGATTTGGTTTTTTTATTGTGTCCCACAATTCCTGAATGTTTTGTGATGTGAATTTGTTGGATTTGCTGTTTTCTTTGGTCAGAGCGTTTAATTTCTCTATGGTGTCTTCAGAGTCTGAGATGTTTTCTTCTAGCTCTTGTATTCTGTTGGTTATGCTTGCTTCTGAAGTCTCTGTTCGTTTACCTAGATTTTTCCATAGCCAGCTGGCCCTCGGTTTGTGATTTCTTCATTGACTCCATTTCAGTTTTCAAATCTTGAACTATTTCCATTACCTGTTTGATTGTTTTTTCTTGGTTTCCCAGAGTTTCATTTATGGATTTACTCATTTCCTCAAACTTTTATTATACTTCTCTTCCATTTCTTTACTAATTTTTTCAATCTTTTTGTTATACTTCTCTTCCATTTCTTTACGGCACATTTTCACCTCCTCTTTAAGTTCCTCTATTATTTTCATAAAGTTCCAGTTAGAGTCGATTTCTTTAATTTCTGGAGTAGGGTGTTCAATTCTTCTAGTTTCATGATCCCTGGATTCTGGTGATGTCATGTTGCCTTTCAGGTTGTTGGAGGAATTCTTGCATTGGCACCTGCCCATTTCTTCCTCTCTGGAGGGAACTCCTCAGCACTGAAGTAGGAATAGTTGGTATTCCAAGGACACAGGTGACAGAAGGGCAACCTTGGTGGCAGGGTAGGGTCAAGTGGAACTCAGAAGATCCTACAGCATAAGCTTAGGGGGGAGGCTGTGCTCTCTTTTGGGACAGTCCACCCCAGATAGCCCAGACTCACCCCTCTGGATAGAATTCCCCAGCACTAAAATAGGGACAGCTGGCAATCCAAGGAAACAGGAGACAAAAGGGCAGCAGCAGTGGGGGCAGGGAAGTGTCCAGTGGAACACCAAAGACCCTGCGTCAGAAGCTGAGGGGGGGCTGTGCTCTTCCGGACAGCATGCCCCGGCTAGCACCCACTCACCTCTCTGGATAGAACTCCTCAGCACTGAAATAAGGACAGCTGATATTCAAAGGACACAGGAGACAAAAGGGTGACAGTGGGGGCAGGGAAGAGTCCCATGGAACACTGAAGACCCTGCCACAGAAGCTGAGATGGGGGCTGTGTTCTCTTCCTGGACAGTCTGCCCCGGATAGCCCAGACTCACCCCTCTGGTTGGAACTCCTCAGCTCTGAAATAGGGACAGCTGGTATTCCAAGGACACAGGAGACCCAATAATTCCTTAAATCATTTTAAATCTTTTTATCATTGTCTCTCTTAAAGCCTGAATCTCCTGGCCTGCATGTGTTTCTAGTGATTTCACTAAGGTATCAGTTTTTTGGTTCACATTCTGCACCTGTGATTCTAAGGTTTTAGTTTTTCCCTTCAAAGATAACATGTCCTCCTTGATCTTTTCTTGGATATCATGTAGGTTCCCATTCTGGAGGTACATTCTGTCTGTTAACTTTCCAAAACTTTGTGATAACTTCTGAACATCAATTTCAACAGCCTGAACCCTTTCAGGTAACTTCCTAGTACCCTTGGATATGGAGTCCATTTTGCCTATCATAGTAACCACTTGTTCAGATAACCTCTGATTTTCAATAATTTTTATTTTTTCAACTAGCCGTTCATTATTATTCCATAAAGATTGTGTCATTCTTAAGAGTGCCATATTCTTCCTTAAAGATAGAATATGGAAAAGAAAACTGAAACCTAGTAACCAGTAAATTGAGGTATCTCCATAGTTATATAAATATCGCATGATATAATCCACTGTATTAGTAGTGAAAGCAGGAAAAGTTGTGTAAGAAATGAAAACTACCATATTACCTACTATCCAGCAGGTGGCACTGTTGCTGAGTCACAACTAGAACCACTGCAAAGGTGACAGAAACAGGGTCCTGTTTCAGTGTCCACCTTAGTATTTGTTAAAAATTGGGAAATATGAGTTACTCAACAAAGTAAATGTAATTAAATCAATTCCAGACACAGAACCAGAAACCCAGATTCCAGGGACAGAGAAGAGCAACCCAGAAGCCGCATATGCCTACATGTGACAGAGTCGCCCCGAAAGGCTGCAGCTTTTGGCTACCACTTGCGCTCTGATCCGTGTCACTTAAGCACAGTGCTTACAAGGGAGATTTAAAAATGATGTAGAAAAGAGCAAACCAGGCAGGCAGAGACTGTCCAGGACTCTGGATCTTAGGAGGTGTGGAATTTAAATCCATGTGGAGAGGCAAATGATAGGGCGCATGGGGACTTGAAGCCAATCTGAGGTATGTAAAGAGAAAATATAAAGAACTGCAGTAAGAAAAGCCACTGCATGATAATTTATATTGAACTGCTAACTCCATATATAGGGCACAGGTCACAGCTGAGGGAGGGCTCATGCAAGCCGAGCTGGCAGCAGGCAGCCAAGCAGTGGGGAAGGGGAGGTTTTAAAACCAAACGTTTGGTTGCCAAATGAAGGCATAAGTCACAAACAATCCCATGCCAGTTTGGAATTATGATTAATAGAATGGTTATTTATTTAAAAGGAAAAAAACTTACAGATTCCTGTTCCAGACAATAGCCCTCTGTGTGATCAGGAAAGGAGTCTAGTAGCTGGAAGAGGAGCCGGAAGCAAGAGAGTGAGCACATGGTTATCACTGCTTTTTAAAGCAAACAAGACCATGCCCAAGTGGGCTGGTATCTTACAGTCTATTGGTTGAAGGAGCGGAAGCAGCACCCACAGCAGAACCTCACAGAGGAAAAATTAGAAGTACACTTTGGCAAGTCTCAAACACAGCCTTAGTGGCACAAACATTGGGAGAAACAATTAATGAGAGCTCCTGAACTGAGAAGTTTCTATATAATAAGATATAATATCTGCCTATAGAATGGGAAAAGATCTTTATTTATCATAAACCCACTCCAAAAACATATGAAGAACTCAGGAATTAGTCATCAAAAAAATAATCCAAGAAAAATACTTATTATAGACCTAAATGAAAAACTCTCAATAGATGAACTTAAAATGACTGAAAGACACTTAAAAATGTTCAAACATAACATCCTTTAGCCATTACAGAAATGCAAATTAAAACTCTGAGATTTCATCTTATCACTGTAAAAATGACCAAGATTAAAAATACTGCTAACAACTTATGCTTAAGAGAATGAGGGGTAAAAAGAAAACTCCACTGCTGGAAGTACAAACTGTCATAGCCACTTTTGGACCATACACAGTATGGATATTTCTCAAAATTAGGCAAATATCTTCCTTAAAACTCAGCAATACCCTGTTTGGGCCTAAATACAAATGATATTCAACCATACTGTAAGGACATGTGCCCAACTATGTTTACAGCAGAATTACTTTATCATAGCCAAAATTTGAAAACAACCCAAATGTATCTCTTTTACACAAATGATAAATGAGACATCATCCTTTTAAATAGCCATAAATACCACAAAATATCTTGGAGTAACTCTAAGCAAGCAGAACCAAAGTTTGGGTCCTGTCATCTCTGCTTGTGAAAGGGGAAATATTTTCCATTTCTAGCTATTATCATCTTCCAGAGTAGAACTTTGGCCCTTGATAAATTTAGTAAGAGGCCTGAGTCTCAGCAGTCCACCATGAAGCAAGACCGGGCAGCAGGAAAGGACCGCAAGCTGAGACAATTCGACCCCCACCCAAGAGCGAACCACACAAATGGAAAAACCTGTGTGATAGGAACTTTAAATCTTTTAAGAAAGAAATTTAAGACATTAGAAAATGGGAACATCTTTTTTTCTTGGGAAAGTAGAACTGATATAGTAGAAAAAAGATAATCACACTGAAAGCAATCTATAGATTTAGTGTAAATGTTCACTAAAAATTATAGCAACATTCCTCACAGAACTCACCTACAGATTTAATGTAAACGTTTATTAAAATTATAGCAAAATTTCTCACAGAACTCAAAAAAAATCCTCAACTTTATAAGAAAATGACAAAAACTCAAGATACCTTAAACAATTTTAAAATCCTAAGCAATTAAGGAACCTTATATATTACAATCTTTGATTTTAAAACTTTCCTACAGAACCACAGTACTGAAATTAATCTTCCTTGTATTGTTAGACCCTATGTTCAGGGTCTGATTACTCAGGTGGGCTAGCCCTGTGACTCCATAACCAGTCCAGGAGATACATCGACAAGAGGTTTTATTGAGCATCTGCGCAAATGGACTCCCAACTGTCTCAGCGAAGTTGAGAGCCTCAAAAAACAAGCATTCGGGGTTCATATAGAGCAAAACCATAGAATTATCATAAACATATTTGGCTAACAATGACTGGTCAATCCAAGGACACAATGGGACAGGGTTTTTGGACTTTCTATGAGCTCATTTCCTAGTGGGGAGGTATTTTTCTCTTCTGGAAAAACCACAGAATATCCTCGGACCATATCTGAAAGTCCCATCTGTTCTTGGGATGGTTAGAAGTTCCTGGTTCCCACTGACCCTAAATTAATTTCTTCATTCCCCCATTTCTTTTTGTCATAGTTTTAATTTTAAAATGTAGGGTTCCTTTCATTGTTTCAGGACCTGATACTGTTGGATGAGAACCAAAGCCTGTGTGATGGATAACCTCTCCTTGATGAATTGCAAAAGCCTGTTGAGGATACAGGGTCCAAGGGTGAGTATAAGTAAGGACAATCAGGAGTCCCATTATGGTGGATATCAGGGTAGTCATCCAGGAGGATTTATTAAACCATCCTTCAAACCAACTTTGTTGTGCTTCTCGATCTTTCTGGTGTTGGTTAAGCCTCTCCCTCAGTTTGGCCATTGAATCTTGAACTATACCTGAATGATCTGCATAGAAACAACACTCTTCTCCTAATGCAGCACATAACCCCTTCTCTTTTAGGAATAGCATATCAAGTCCTATAATATTTTGCAGTACCACCTCTGATAGGGAAGTTAGGGATTTTTCTAACATAGTAATCAACTGTTCTATGACCTTTAAGTCGGTATCAATGGCCATCTGGAGTTCATCTATCTGTTGTCCTCCCTATATCATCACAGCCGTTCCAATTCCAACTCTGGAAGATACCCCCAGTCCCAGCATTACCACTAGTGTCAGAGAGACTGGTTCTCTCTTGGACCTGATACATCCATCATATATTCCTTTAAGGGTCATGTTGGGGTGATACAGAATTCTGGACATAACCTAGACCATGACACGGTAGTCACTTGAGTTTCTCAACACTTGTGCTGAGATACAGGGGGTTAATTCTGTGGTGCATGCCCACCATGTGCCCTTTTCTGGAAGCAGATAGTATACCCCAGAGGGTAGGAAGTGTGCCTTATTACAGAGAGTCTGGTAACTAGCAGGTACTAGTCCCTATACAGGTCCCCTGGCCTCTGACTTGGGGCAAGGTGAGACAGTGTATAATGGGTTGAGTTCATAGGGAGGCATTAGTAGTATTAGTAAAATTTCCCAATACTGCTAGTCCTTCATAATAAGGAGGATTGGTAGCTAAGCATATCCAGCAAGTGTCAGTAGCATCTGAGTTGGTGCTGTTAAGGGCAGAGAAGGCCCTGTTGACCAGATTGAGGAGTCTTTCCCCTGTGTGAGGAGCTGGGATCACTAGGGGCAGTCCTGCTGTATGAGCAGTGATATTTCTCGGCCGCACCAGTGCCAGTGGGCCTTCATTTCTTTGAGAGCTTCCTTGTTCGGATAGCACAGAGTTTGGTCCTACTGATTGGGTAGGGGAGTTTTCAATCTTGAGCCTGATCTTGAAGATAACACCTTTGTTTCTTGTGGAATATGCCATCTGAGGCCCCAAACTTTTTCAGCCAGCCAAGGGGTATATTCTGTCTTATAGTGACTATTAAAGGTAGTATTTAGGGGTAATGACAAGGGTTGTGGTTGTCCTCGCCATCTATTTCGATGGAAACAGGTATGCCCATTGGTGGCAGGTTTAGTATAGTTCCTGTGGACTGTAATCAGGTCCCAGGATGAGGAGGGGCTCCAATAGGCATCCCCAGTGGTTTCCCATCCCCATTGGCTGCAAGAGTACTCTTCATATCTCCCACATCTATATGCTGTCTCAGGGGCATACATAAAAATCTCAATGAGCTAGCCTGCATCTGGCCATAGGGCTACTGCACCCATGAACAGTCATTTGTTGGGGACAGGATCCTGCATATCTCTTTAGGCTGTGGGGATCTTCGGTGGGAATGTCCCAAATGTCTAGACCAGCTGTCAATTCTCAGAAGTCAGGGGTAAGTGTAGGCTACCATGTACCTGGGGCATGTAAGCCTGTGGTAGACCAGATGACCTCTCCTGTCTGAGACGAGACATGCCAGATGTGCTGCTTAGGGGTTTGAGGCTTATCTCCCCTGGTCTTACAGACTAAAGGCATTAAGAATGGGAGTAGGAACAGAAGGTTGAGCAGTTCGCATGAGTCTTAGCTTTAGGGGATTTCGAGTGCATTGGAGTCTCCATGTGTCGGTGTCCTTCATTTTCTGGGGTGGGCCTGGCTTCACGTATGAAGCATGGACCCAAGCTGTGATGTTGTCAACCTTTAGTGCCATAGGGGTGGTTAAAAGCAAGGTGTGGGTGTCCTTCCAGTGAGGTTCCAAGGTTTTAAATTGGTGCCTTCTGATGTAAATGGAGTTCCTGATTTTGAAGGGCTGTGGGCAGACTGGAGGTCCCTTTTCTTGATATGTGGCAACTAAGGGTCTCCAGATCTGCTCCTGAACAGCCTAAAGTGTGTGTAGGTGGGCCTGCAGGGTTGGGGTAATAGCATAAGCAGGAATATCAGAATCAAAAAAATAAAGTGGCAAGGAGAGGTCCTCCATAGAGGATCTCAATTGGGATGAGGCCATGTCATGCAGGAGTATTTCTTGCCCTGAAGAGGGCCATGGGTAGGAGTTGAACCCATGTCTTTAGTGCCAATATCCATTGCTAATTTAGTTAAGATCTCTTTAATGGTTCTATTCATTCTTTCTACCTGTCCTGAACTCTGGGCTCTATATGCACAATGTAATTTCGAATCATTCCCCAGTAGCTTGACTACCAGCTGACTTACCTGGGAGACAAAAGTGGGTCTGTTGTTGGACCCTGTTACATTAGGTAGTTCAAACTGGGGAAAATTTCTTCCAGTATCTTCTTGACCACCACCTGGGTGGTCTTCTTTTTGGTTGGGAAGGCTTCAACTCATCCTGAAAAGGTGTCTATGAACACTAAAAGATATTTGCAAACATACATGCCGGGTTTTATCTCTGTAAAGTCATTCCTCAGTAAGTGCCTGGCTGGTGTCCCCTTGCCCTCATACCTTCAGGTAGTATGAACCTACCAGCATTTATCTTGGCAAATGGAATGCAGTTATCAACAGTTTCCTGTATCATGGAACCAACATTAGGTATATAGAAGAGCTCTTCTCACAATAGTGAGGAGTATCTGTAGAAGTTGCTGACAATCATCCCAAGCAGGTTGGTGGTTAGTAAGATAGACTCTATTAGCCCAGTAAAGGCTTGGGGTTTCTTAGACAAAGGAAGATTGTGGGTATTCCAATTGTAGAGGTCTGACACAGAGAATGACCAATAATGTATTTGGCCGCCGCCCATTGATCAAAAGGGAAGGAGCTGGGATGACCTGGGGCCTTTTCTAATTTCATCTGTCGGCTCCCTTCGGAACCTGAGGTGGGTCCCATGGGGGATGGCTGTGACGGCCTTGCACCCCACCCCAGGCTAGTGGTGTCAGGGGAAACCTGATCTCCCATCTGATCTCTTGGTTGTGGGAGCACTGGTGCAACCGGAACTGGGGCCTGCGGAATTGGGTAAGAGGGGGGATCAAAAGTGAGCAGGTCTGTCTGTCAATCTGCTGAGATGACTGGGCATCTCTTCTGGAGATTCTTGGTTTCCTCCAAGGGATATAAGGAAGAACTCATAGGAGGGGCCAAGAGGGAAGAAATGGGGATAAGAGGAGTATGAGGAGGTCGGGGTTCTTGGTGTGGTTGATCCCTCAGGGAAACAAAAGGCTGCACCCATGGGGGAGGATCCTGGGCTAGGCTCTCCCAGGTAACTATGTAAAGAAGTTATTGGGGTGTTCATGGGGTCCAGTATCGAACACACATTCCTGCAACATAGTATCAAGGTTAAAAGTCCCATCCTGGGTCCAGCCCACATTAAATGTGGGCCACTTGGAAGTGTAGAAAATCTGCCGTTTCTTCTTTTTGACTTGCACCTACCATGACTTTTTTCCAGTGATCTAAGGTTAGACCTAAGGGAGTTGTTACTTGTTGACTCATACCTGGATGTTGTTTTAACACAATGTACACAAGGAGACAGAGAGACAGACAGTCAGGCCTATTACCAAGAGCCGTGTGGCAGGAAATCGGAGTACAACCGAAAGTATAAATTTAGACGGGTGTGGGGACCTAAATCTGCCACTCCCAGGGACAAGGACTGCCTGTTCACCCTCGGCAAACCAGACTACCCTTGGAGCATCCTCCAGGGTCGAACTCAGAGGGGTATTGACTCATCAACCTGCCTCGTGAGTCGCTACAGAGCCTGTTCAGGTACCATTAACATAAAATGAACATAAAACATGTAAGTGCCAGCTGGACTTACCTCTTTCTGATTCTGGAAATGAGTCTTGGGGCTTCCCGATCCTGGATGGGCCCCCAAATGTTAGATCCTATGTTCGGGATCTAATTACTCAGGTGGGCTAGCCCCCCAACTCAATGACGAGTCCAGGAGATGCAACAGCAAGAGGTTTTATTGAGCATCTGCGCAAACAGACTCCCAACTGTCTCAGCAAAGTTGAGAGCCCCGAAAAGCTAGCATTTTGGCTTTATATAGAGCAAAACCATAGAATTATCATAAGCATATTTGGCTAACAATGATTGGTCTAGCTGAGGACACAAAGGGACAGGGTTTGTGGACTTTCCATGAGCTCATTTCCTAGTGGGGAGGAATTTTTTCTTCTGGAAAAATCACAGGATATCCTATGACCATATCTGAAAGTCCCATCTGTTCTTGGGATGGTTAGAAGTTCCTGGTTCCCACCGACCCTAAATTAAATTATTAATTAATTTAATTATTAATAATTAAATTATTAATTAATTTAATTATTAATAATTAAATTATTAATTAATAATTAATTAATTAAATTATTTTTCGGTATGAAAATTTATATGCCTACAAAATAAAGATTTTTGACCATGAAACAAAATTGTGAAATGGAAAAGAAGCAAATTTAACCTCCTTTTACTGTCCTGAAGCTGTAGTTTCCTGAGGCTAGTTCCCTTTTTGGCAAACCTGCCTGGCAGCTTCTGCTCTGCACAGCAGGAGGTTAAGACACAGGCTCTCTAGGCCTGTCAGCCAGCGGGCAGGTATAGCTGTGTGGATCATACCCTTACTTCATGTGTCTTGAGGGACTCTTTGAGTCCATGAGTAAACATATCCTGTTTACAAAATGCTTGCCCCATTGTAAAAATAAGATCTTTTACCTTGTGTCACTGTTGAATCCCCTCAAATCTGTCTCATGTTTGGGTTTACCATGTTGATTTCTGCAGGACTGGTGCTTTGCCCACTGGCTGTGGCAGTTCAGTTGAGTGCACAGGTCTGCTCTGTGTGCAGCGAAGCTCCTCAAGCCTCCATGGTGTCCTCAGGTCTCACGTTAGGGCACCATCAATCCTGGCCAGCGGGATGCGAATGATGGTCCCTGATAAACCTAGGGGAGAGGAATGGAGGGTACAAGAGGCATGAGAAATGGTGGCAAGACAGGGTTTCTGATCAAACTGCCATTTATTATATTCTCAGAAGCTGTTATATAGGAAACAGGCAAAGGGGGGAGGGAAGGGTATCAGAAAACTCAGGTCTACTAGAATTCAGGTCCAGAGACATCCCTAGCTGATAAGAAAATACTGAGGCTCTGTGGTTGTTGACTAACAAAGGAAAATGCTAATTGTTTCTGAAGCCTGGTGCCTGCAGGTCTCTCTAGGAGATAAGATGCCAGGTTGATTACCTAGACCCTGCAGAGGGGATAGAGGTAAATATTTTTCTTAACTTGTGAGCTTAAGATGGCTGTAAACAAAATGCAGATCTCAAAATACAGGTCTTTGCTTCAGGCAAAATAACACACAGCTCAAGTCACCAAACACAACTTTCCCAGAACTGAATTTTGCCTGATTCTATCACTTTCCCAGAGGACCAACAATCCAGCAATCACTTCTGGGTTCATCCTTTCTTACTCTTTTTCTACTTTGCAAAAAAAAAAAAAAAAGAATCCTATCTCTCGGATGAATGCACAATTAGCAAACAGGAAGAAACAGGTGCCTCTCATTAGGAGAGGATGACTTTAACCCTCCGTCTGTACTTCAGTCCCGTTTTTCTGTTTAATGCTCATCACCGCATCCTTGGGAACAAAGACCTGGGGAGAAGCTGCTGTTTCAGAGTTTGTGGTTGAGAAACCCTACAGAGTGAGGCAGAGGACACTGTAGCTGCTGTCTCATCCTGAGAGGAAAGAAGGGAGTGCTCCGGGGTGCTGGCAAGTACCTGCTTTTCTTTAACATGCTTGCCCCAATTTCCACTCCGTCTGCCTCATACACAACTTCCCTGTGATGGAATTAAATAAGTTAATACGTATATGTATGTATGAGTTTGTGTGGGGGTGCATCTGCATGGGAGGTCAGAGGTCAATCTTCTTCAGTCACTGGCTTCAATTGTCATGTTGATACACCTGGAAAGGAGGACCCTCAGTTGAGGATTTGCTGCCATCTGGTTAGCATATAGGCAAATCTATGAGGATCTTTGGATTAATGATTGATATGAGAGGGCCCGGCCCACAATGGAGGGCACCACCTCTGGGCTGGTGGTCCTGGTTATGTAAGAAAGCAGGCTGAGCAAGCCATGGGGAGCCAGCCAGTAACCAGCGCTCCTCATGGTCTCTGTTCCAGTCCCTGACTCTAGGCTCCTGCCTTGACTTCCCTCAGTGATGGGCGGTGATCAAGACATTGCAAGGTGAAATAAACCCTTTCCTCCCTGGGTTGGTTTTGGCCAGAATTTTATCACAGAAGACAGGAAGCCAGCACAGATTCTTGCTGCCATGTTTGGTTTTCCTGAGACAAGTTTTCTCACTTTTACCTCAAACACACCAATCTGGCTGGCTGGCCAGAGAACCTCAGAGATCCTCCTGGCAGCCCCTCAGCACCAGGATTCCAGGCCACCATGCCTGACTTTTTTAAAGAAATATGGGTCCTAGGTGTCAAACTCAGACCCTCAAACTTGCATACCAAACACTTTACTAGCTGAGCCATTCTTTGCCTAAGAATCTTCTCAAATAAGAACCTCTGAAGCCATTTCTTCATCAGATCCCATCCTGTCCTTATAGTACATGTTCCCTCCATTTCAGCCAGTCTGAAAAGGCTGCCCAGTGAATGGATGATTTCATTTCTATGGCATTCTAGAAATGCAGAAGTATGGCAGTGGTCAGTGCTCTCTAGGGGTCTGGGCTGCTGTCTTCATTAAGTAGATGAAGCACTGTGGTGCTCTCGGGGAAACAGTTCTGTGTGATACAGTGGATATGGACACCTAGATTCACACATCTGGAATAACCTGTAGACTGTATGATACAGCATGAGCCTTGATATAAAATATGGGTATTCATTGGTGACACATAAGGGTGGGTTTATCAATCAAACTTACATAATTCAATAATGTAAGAGGATAATAGTTGGGGAAGTGTGTGTGTGTGTGTGTGTGTGTGTGTGTGTTTGTAAGTAGCCATATTTAAGTTCTTTGTACTTTCCTGTTACATGAAACCACAAGAGTCTGTTAAAGGGTCTCAAGAACTTATTTAGGTATAATATATGGACAAACACTAATACAGAACCAATTAGACGCTGCCAGAGATTCAGCTGTCTCTGTCCAGTCGTTCTACCCAGGGCTGAAGAGCACCAACCTCAAGTTGTCTCTCCACTGCCTGCTTTGCTCTGACCACCCAAGAGAGCAAGAGAGAGTATGACCCTCTCCCTCAGGTTTTAAGCTGTGATATAGACAGACAAGACCATGCCCTAAGGCTTGCTGTCCCAAAAGCCATTGGCTAAATGAACCAAAATCTTACCATACTTCCCACCTAATTTTCCTATAACAGTAAAAGTACTCTAAAACATTTAGTACAGGGACTAGAGATATGGCTGAAAGGTTAAGAATACTGGCTGCTCTTTCAGAGGACCTGGGTTCAATTCCCAACACCCAAATGACAGCTCACAACTACTGAAACTCCAGTTTCAGGGGACATGTCGCCCTCTTCTGGCCTCTGTAGGAACTTGTACACACATGTGCATACACTAACTCAAACATGAACACACACACATAAATACGAAAAAAGTCTTTTTGAAAGTAAGTATATTAAATTTTTAAATTATAATTTATTCATTTGTATTTTTATGTGTGTATGCACATGTCACAAAGTGCATTCGGATGTCAAAGAAAAACTTTGTGATCTCAGTTCTCTTCTTCCATCATGTGGGTCCCAGGGATCGAACTCAGGTCATCAAGCTTGGCAGCAGGCCCCATTACCACTCCCACCATCTTGCTGTCCCAAATGTATTCGTTTTTAAGAAGGTCTTGTCAGCCCCATCCTCTCCATCACCCTCACATGGTTAAACCATAACTTGCTGCAGAACCACTGACAGTTTGTCTTATTTCAAATGTGTCCTGTGTGGTGGTGACTGCTCTGGTGGGATAGAAGCCTCAGATGTGAAGTTTTGAGCACTGCTGTGCCTTGTGTGCCTAGAACAGAACTCAGCACACAGTAGGTACTCAGCAAGTGCTGGAGAATAGGTGTGGAGAGGGTTCAGGACATGAGTGATCTTACTTTCCTGCTCTATCTCCCTAAGCCATAGGCCAGGCCAGCTTGAACTGAGTTATCTGATAGATGCAGGCAACTTCACTCAGACCCACACACTCCGTTCTTATTTCCTTTCTGCAGATAATGTTTTTTCTCTTCCCTTTCCTTCCCTCCTTCCCCCCCTCTCTTTTTGTCTTTCTTTTTTCTTTTTTTCCTCCTCCTGCAGCAAAGATGAAATCCATCTCAGGCCTTAGGATTTATTAACTGTTTCCTGAGTCTTTTTGCACGATGTCAGGGGAGAAGGTGAGGCGGGTACTGTGCTTAGAAGTGCCTGTACAAAGGGCTTTGGGTAATTCCCTGATTCTGTAAAGTCATTGGGGTAGCTTAAATGATTAGCCTGAGGTCCTTAAGGATGACTTAACTTAAAGCACTTAAATTCTTCCATGTCTTTGAGGGCCCCTCCCAGGCCACTCAGATTTTCACATCTGAACGGTGAATTAAAAAGGATGAGACGCTAACTTTAAGTCTCCATGCTCAGAGACCCTCTGGTGCTGGCTGGGGCTCAGCAGGAAGAAGGAACATGTAAGCTTCTCCAACAGACCACTGGCCCTCACAAACTCAGTATTCCAGAGACTTTCAGCTGGGGCACCCACCTATTATGGATGCGTGCACGTGGTGTGTACATATGTGTTTTCCATATGTGTTTAACTGACGAGGTGGGTACCTGCCTTCCTTAGGATAGGGAAGGTAGCATAAAAGGTTTCCTTTTCCAGGCAGGAGACACAGCCTGGGTGGCAGGCTCACAACTTTCATTTCATGAGATGGTCTTAGTGTCCAATAGGTTTAGCAGAGAGGAGCCTGGGGGATGTGGGGAGCACTTCAATGACCTGGCAGGTTCAGGTCAGGAAGGAGAATGTACATAGCCCTGGACACAGGGCCCAGAGACAAGTTATCACAAGCATCTGCCAGGCTGTACGTCACAAGTTCTCATCCTATCTGACAAGTCAAACCTCTAACATGAGGATGCTCTTGACTAAATATTTGGCTTTTTGTGTTGCAGGAAGATTTTTTTTCTCTTAATGCTAAACTGCCCAGACATATTGGGGCTAGATTAATGGCCTCCACATGCCTTCTCTGTGGGGGATGGCAAGGCCTCCCATTATAGAAACAGCAGGAAGCCTCGAGAACCCCGGGTCCTGGTTTCTATACCTTTGCATACCATCTTTAGTGGCTGGGGCATCCATCTGCAGGGGAGATAATTCACACCATCTCCTGGTCCTAAACACTAGAAGAAAGTGAGCTGACACACACCACTCTTCTAGGGGTCCCAGGCCAGGAAAGCACAACTGTCAACTACTTCCCTGAGAACTGGTATTTTCACAAACCAATAAAGTTAATCCTGTGGCCTCCCAGCTGCTTTTCTAAGGGCTTTTAACTTCACACAAATGCCAGGGGCTCCGAATGCCAGGGGCTCCTAGGTTACTGGCTCTTGGAGGGCTGGGCTCCAAAGGCTTTCATGAATGGAGTGACTGCAAGAGACCTGTCTCGGGACTGGGGGGACTGGGCTCTCAGAGTCCTGAAATCTTGAAGTAGGTTTAGAACATAAGAACACCACTAAAGAATCCCCAGTTCTTAAAAAAAATGTAGATTTGGTGTAGTGTGTGTGTGTGTGTGTGTGTGTGTGTGTGTGTGTGTGTGTGTGTGTGTGTATGGTGTGCTGGAGTACTGTGGAAGTCAGAAGAACATGCTGGATCATTTTAAAATGGAGTTTTGTGCTTGTAAAATTCCTTATATGAGTGCTGAGACTCAAACTCAAGTCCTCATGACTGCAGCCAGTACCCTTGACCCCTGAGCCATCTTTCCAGCCAACACTCCCACCCCTATTGAAGTTGCCCCACCACTCTCTTGCCTAAAATCTGCAGAACAGGAGGGCAGTGTACTCATCAATGACACGGGCAGCTTTAGTGTTTGAAATTAGACACAGTTATCAATTTTCAATCTGTGGATGTGACGAGTGTGTCTCAGACTCCTCAGGTACGTGAAACATTAAAACTTGTATTCAGTATTTTCTATGAAATGAGAAATTACTTGTGTTCTATGTACAATAAAGCCCAGAAAAACAGATTTCATGTATTTATTGTTCTTGTAGTTTGTAGAAGGTAGCACATGGTCCTGAAGCAACAGTGTGTCTGCCTCTGAGAGAAGCAGCAGAAAAATGTCTTTGGGTTTTCAGACTTATTTGAAAAGGGCATAAATGACCAAAGTCAGGAAATGCTGAATTAAATGTTGACTGACTAAAGCTTAAATGTCTTTAGTTGATGCCTGACTAAGCGAGTACCACATTGATGGTTGACTTCCTGCCCTGAAAATTTATCATTCATCCCTCCCGCAACATGTGTGTGCCTGTGTGTGTGTGAGGCTGTGTGCATGCCTCTGTATGTGTGTGACTGTGAGGGTGTGACTGTCTGTGTGTGACTGTGTATGAGACTATGTGCATGCCTCTGTGTGTGTGACTGTGTGTGTGACATCTGTGACTGTGTGTGTGACTATGTGCATGCCTCTGAGTGTGTGACTGTGAGTGTGTGACTGTGTGTGTGACTGTGTGAGTGACTGTGAATGTGTGACTGTGAGTGTGAGACTGTATGTGTGACTGTGTATGACTGTGTATGACTGTGTATGTGTGACTGTGTGTGTGACTGTGTATGACTGTGTGTGTGACTATATATGACTGTGTGTGTGACTCTGTGTGTGTGTGTGTGTGTGTGTGTGTGTATGTGTGACTGTGTGTGTGAGTAAAGGTGGTGGTGGAGACCATGGTGACTGAATCGAGAATATTGTATATGGCAATCAAGTCTTCTGCCACTAATCTGTACCCCCAGACTTTCAGGGACTTGAAAACACTTTTTTTTTTCATCTGTTGTGATGAGCTTTAACTTGACACAGTCTATAGACACCTCACCTAAGGAACTGCTTGGGCAAGACTGGACTATGGGAAAGTCTCTGGGATCTTGTTATGTTCACTGATGTAGGAGGCCCAGCCCACTGTGGGTGATACCATTCCCTAGGCTGGTGGTCCTGTGTCATATAAGAAAGTTAGCTGAGTGTACACCTGTGAGTGAGCCAGCAAGCCGCATCCTCCACACCCTCCACACCCTGCTGCACTTGCATGGCCAACTGCGTTCCTTGGTTAGAAGCGATGTTGTGTGGGCCTTTGGGCCCCTGCCCTGACATGCTCTGGGATTGTAAGCTGAAACAAATCTTTTCCTCCCCTAGGTTGCTTTTGCGGAGAGTCTTTCATCACAGTAACAGAAATGAAATTAGAAGACCATCTTTGCTGAAGGTCCTCCTTCAAAGTTCTGACAGAGGATGCAATCTGGAGGTCCGATCGTGGGAAGGAAGCAGCTGACACGAGATCTGCCTGCTCCGTCTGCACCTGGGCCCCAGGCCAGTGTTTGCCCAAGTGTGCCATGGCAGATGATGTGGGAGGAGACACAGAGGACCTTTAAACATGTTACAACCGATGTAGCTATCTCGATGCTTTTTTTTTTTTGTGGCAGAAATGCAATTAGTATGTAAAACAGCGACTTTTATGGAAATGACTGCTTGGGGCTGAGCTCAGATGAGAAGATTTAGAACAGAGACAAACTGTGTGAAGCCAGTGAAAATGCCGTGACAGCAAGGCGGCAAAAATCACTAAGGGCCCTAGAGGGCGACTGAGAATTAGAAAATGGGATTTGAGTTACAGGTCATTTTTCTTTCTCGTCTTTGAAGGTGGGGTCTTTCAGCACAGCATCTTGTACATGCTTTCTGTTCTCCAACATGTCACCCCTCTCTGTGTGTTTTCAGTTGAACTTTTAAAACTGAGCCCCTATGTTTCTGGAGAAAACTCAGAAGCCATTATCAAACTAAATAAAGACATCAGAGGTGTGGTTCAGTCAGACAGATGGACTCACAGCCTCCTATGCTGTGCAGCTGGGGACGGAAAGAAAGAAGTCATTGCTACACTCCATTTCAGCTGTCTCATGCCTAAAAGCTAATGACTGGTGCAGGTGGTGCCTGCAGGCTTGCTTGCATGTGTGCATGCATGTGTGCGTGCATGTGCACATGCATGCATGAATCTAGGTGAGTATGCACATATGTGTATGAGTGTATTCACACACATACATGCACATAAGCACCAGCATTTCATTTTCCCATGAAGAGTAGAAACCAGAAAGATGCAGTTATGTTGAAGGGGCAACAAGAAGATTTTTTTCTCTCAAGTCTCATCTCTAAGTTGGGGCATACCAGACTTCACAGACCAAAGTTGGGACTGACCCACCAACATATACGAATGGCCACTCGGCCACTAAGGGGAGTCTTCTGTCATTGCTCCTTGGTCAGAAAGGCCAAAATTTCCACCTGAAGCCAGACATGGTGGCACATGACTTTAATATGAACACTCAGAGGCAAGTGAGTTCAAGGGCACCCTGGTCTATATAGTGAGGTGCAACCAACCAGGGCTACACAGTGAGACCCATCTCAGCAACTGAACAATAAAGAGGAAGAAGCCATGGTGGGGGACAACTGCTCCTGGGGCTTCGATGCCCAAAAGTTCTGAGGAAGAGAGGAGAAAGGAGGGTTCTTCTAGAATCCCGTGAGCAGGTCCTGCAGGGTCACTCCGGACATTAAGATGACACTGGATATGTAACCCCCCCCCCCAAATCCAGAGTTCTGTCTTCAAAGGTCAGAGGTCAGGTCAATATGAAAAAAATATGGGGTCCATTTTCAAACGGATTTGGATTAAGTGTGGGACATTCTTCCCCAACACTGGCCTTCACCATCCAAACCTATTAGAGTTAGGACAGAATCGAGTCTAGGAACCGCATCTGATAAAAAGACACAGGCGAGCCATGGGCAAGAGGCAGTGTGAGATCGGAGTTGATTCCAGACTCAACATGTTTGCTGCAAATGACACGAACAGAAAAATTGTGGATGTCCAGTGGTGACGTGGGTAGTTTTGATCACAGTCATATTAGGTAGAAGAATGCCCGAGAATACACTCCCAAGGGATCCCATAGGGACAACTTATTTGTAAGTAGATCAGAAAATTACATAGAAACCCATATACAGAGAAGTAGGGGTGATGTACAGCAATTAATCTGGAGAGAGAGTTGAAAAGCATGTGAGATTCTTTTTAGTATTTCTGCAATTTCTTTCAAAAATCTAAAATTATTTTGATTCAGGAATTTCTCTGTACATACTGGACAGTGCTGAAGACACAGTTTTATGTGTGCCCAGGGTGCATGTGGAAATGTTGGGAGTCACTTGGATTGGCATTATTTGGAGAAAGCACACTGCAGGCAAGGACTCCTGCCCAACACACCCCTTCCCCTTGTCAGCACGTCAGTTTGGTGAGGCTGAGAAACACAGAGTCAACATTTTAAAGAAAGAGAAATCCCGTCAAGCACTAGCAGAACTGAGGTAGCTGCTGGGCTACGATCCAGAAGCCGGCACCATTTGGTGGCAATGACATTTTCCTTCTAGGCCTTTGTTCTCTGTGACTCAGCCACTATCCCTCAATCTACAGCAGGTCTACCAAGTATGCTGTGGTCCTGTCCACCAGCTCAATGTGCCTACCATTTCTCTCTCCTGATGTCAACACGTTTCTACTTTTGGGAAGGTTGTTTTTCCAGTTTAGCCATGTGCACTGGATGGTGTTCTAACTTCCTTTCAGTTGGTGTGATAAAACACAATAACTCGGAATTACTTAGAGGAGGAAAGGGCTTATCTGTCTTACACTTGTAAGCCACAGTCTATCCTTGAGACACATCAGGGGAAGAACTCAAGCAAGAACCTGAAGCAGAAACCATGGAGGAATATTGCTTGTTGAGAGGTTCATGCTTAGCTAGCTTTCTTATACAGTCCAGGACCACGTGCCTAGGGTATGGTACTGCCCATAGTGGGCTGAACTCTCCTGCATCAATTAACAATCAAACCAACCCCCAGAGAGACATTCCTACAGGCATCTGATCTAGGCAACTCCTCACTGAGGCCTTCCACTCAGATGACGGTAGGATGTGTCAAGTTGACAATTAAATCCAACCAGGACAGATGGGAACTGCAATATGTGTGTGGGGTCCAGTACAGGGATACCACGTGATGACCAAATATGGAACCCTAATAATGCCTCATCATTTGCACTCAATGCAGTAGACAGAGGCAGAGATGGGAACCAGTTGCTCCAAGGACTTAAAAGCAATGTCATGCCTCCTTCTTAGTAGATTAGGGCAGGGGCACTTGGGAGCAATGAGCACATATGGACATGAGATTTTGTTTTCTAAGACCACTGAACAAAAAATATAACGTGAGCCAAGACAGGGGAAGTACAGAAAAGCCTGGAGCATCTCATATCCAGAAAGTAGGGCAGAGCTTGAAGAAAAGTGAAGACCTGTCAAAACAACAACAGACCTCACTGTAAAAATGGTTCCCGTGGCCAAATTTAAGATATTTTAAGATTCAAAATAAACAGGAGTGGTAATAAAAATAAAGATAGGTACAAGAGGAATCTGGGTTTAAAATGAAAGCCTCATACTCTACCAAGAATTGGGATATTTGAAGTCTCTATATGCCCTTGCCATAAAAATATCTATCGATTAAAAAATGATTTAGAAGAAACAACAGCCGGGATGCCTGGAGGAGATGACCTTGATCAAGTCACCAGAGTAGGCATTTCTTTAAGGGGATGTGCTTAGCTGTGAGCCTGATAAATGACCTTAGTCATGGTTAGATGGACAGCTCACCATGTTGGGGAAGAGACAGAGGCAGAAGAATGAGGCAACTGGTCATGTTGAACCCAGAGTCAGGAAAGACAGAGACAGAGAGGTGATTGCGGATGCTCGGTTCACTTTCTCCTTCTGACACCCTAGCATATGGGATGTTACCACCCAGAGTGGGCAAATCTTCCCACTTTAGGCAAACTCCATGAAAATGCCCTCACAGACATGTCGAGACGTGTGTTTCTAGGTGATACTAAATTCAGTGAAGTTGACAGTGAAGATTAACCAGTACAGTTGTGGAAAGACTAGCCTGCACCTTCAACAGTGTCAAGGTCATGAAACGCAAAGAAAGACTGAGAAAAGTAAGGAAGCATTAGGTTAGAGAGATGGCTCAGTGGTTAAGAGCACTAGCTCCTCTTCCGGAGGTCCTCAGTTCAATTCCTGGACTCACATGGTAGCTCATAACCACTTGTACCTCTTGTTCTGGAGGAGCCAACACCCTCTTCTGGCTTTTGTGGGCCCTAGACTCAGGTGCACAGCCACACATGTGGATGCACACAGTGCACACATAACTGAAAAAATAAACAAACAAATGAAAAGGGACAAGGATAGCTACAAAGTACATGGAGTTCGGAGCTTGAATGCTTGTTACAGAGGACAGTACCGAGACCACACCTTGGGTCTGAGGACCAGACGGGGTGTCAGAGAGATGAGTATTCCTGGTTTCAATGTTTCGCTCTAGCTTTGTAAGAGAGAGCCTGTCTTAGTTTTTAAGGAAATCAAAGCACATTTGGAATGCCTTGCAGTTCACCACAGTTTTGATTATTAATTTAACGGGAGCCTCACTGAGGCTGTGGCAAAGGACACAATTATGTGACCATGTGAACTGGGTGGGTGGGAGGTGTCCAATCTCAGAGGCAGCTGGTATTGCCTGAAGGTGGCGGGAATTTAGAAGAAAAAACTGTCCCTGTTGGCTAGTTATGATCTGGGAAGAAAACAACAGCCTTGAACCCAAGTGATGATGTTATTAAAGAAGAGAAGGATGAAACACCCAAAAGGGAAAACCAACTCTTCCTTGCCCAGAACCCAGTCCCCGAGGATCCTCTATTAGCCAAGGGTATCCAGGATCAGAATCAATGTGTGCAGGCAGGGAGCCTTGTCGTGAGCAACCAGCTCAGAAGGACAGAAGCAGCTCGGGCCAATTGCTGCCAGCCAGCTGCAGGGAAGTCCAAAACTGTAGCTCAAAACCCAATATTGCCTTTGGGGGGTAGACCATTCTGTTGGTATAATGAGGACTTCATCTCCCTGGATGGGACCCATCTATGTCCAAGAAATCCTCCTATGCACTCCAAGTCTACCGAAATACACACTACACTCAAAATTTAAAAATTAAATAAAAATTCAAAATAAAAATAAAAAAATAAAATTCCCCAAATAAATGAAACCCAGAATGTCTGACCAAATATCTGGGCTCTGTGGCCTAGCCACAGAGAACTGCAGAACTGAAGACCTCAGGCGTGTGGGGGAGGGGAGACTGCCTCCAAAGCTAGACGGAGACCTCTTAGGCAAAGCCACTAAATGTTTCTCCTCACAGACCCAATGCTCAAGGGCAGGACCATGGCCAGGGGGCCAACTGAGCATCAGGAAGGGATGGGCTCCAAGTAGGAAAACATACTTTGTTAACAGAATTTATGTGCACAAGATGAAATTGTTTGGATTTTGAAGAGAAATGAGAAAAGTCTACAATGAGTCAATTCATTAATGAAATGGGAACCCGGGGCTGTTTACTGACCCAAAACATTTACAAAAGCTAAAGAAAAGAACACACTGCTAGTTAGAAAACTCGAGATGCTACACAAACCTGGGGCAGAACAAATCACCCCAGATGGAGATTTCTCACAGGGTATACGTCTCTGCTCAGCAATGATGGCAGAGGGGAGCCTTGGGGGCTGATTATGTAGCCAAGGCTTTAGGTATCCCACCCAGAGTTCCTTTGTAGTCCTGGGTAGGAGAGGGGGAATTGGGAAAGAGGACCCCTTCCATTCGGCTGGGAGGGGGTCGGCAATGGAGAGCCTGGTCCACAGCCAGAGCTGGAGCCACGTCAGATGGGGGCGGCGGAATGAATAAGTGAATAAATGATTTCCAAAGCAGAGAGAACACTCTGAGCAGGAGATGTGTTGGTTGTGGGGGGACGTGTGTGTGTGTGTATGTGTGTGTGTGTGTGTCTGTGTGTACATACATGTGGTTGGCCTCATGTGTACCTGCCAACATGAAGAGGCAAGATGTCAATCTTGGGTGTTATTCCTCAGCTATTGGACACATTTTCTTTATGAGGCAGGGTCTCTTACTGGCCTAGAACTCACTGATTTGATCAGGCTGGCAGGCCAGTGAGGCCCAAGGATCCACCCATCTCTGCCTCCCTAGCAATGGGATTACAACTGAGAAACGGTAAGCAGAACTTTCTATATGGGTTATGGGAATCGAAATTTAGTCCTCGGGCTCATGTGGCAAGCACTTTCCTCACTGAACCTTCCCAGTGTTCCTGGAGAGCCCTGGAAAGTGACTGCTTCTGCATAAGCCTGAGAATCCACCTGACTCCGCATCCCGGGAAGCGGCTTCTCGGTCTTGGTAGTAACATTTGGCTTTTGGTCCTTTAATGGTTGTGAGACACTTGGCTTCGCCACAGATCATCTAGTCCCCTTCTGTCAGCATCATTCTTTTTAAAAGAAAGCATTTGTATTTTATGTGTATGGATGTTTTGCCGAAATTGAACGTAGGCATGTGCTCTTGACCCCCAAGCCATCTCTCCTGCCTCAAATTTCTGTGCATCTTCATTCCTTTCACACTCTCTGTCCTAGGACTTAGATGGAGCCTCAAACTCCAGAGACTAATCCAGCCAATCAGAAACTCCCATTCCCTCTGCCACATTGAAAGGCTCAAGTGTAGGTAACTTTTGTCAAGTGACTCACTCCTGAAATTTCCACGGTCATTTAGGAAGTCAGTGTCTTTGGGATGGGTGTGCTCTACAGAAGGAACAAAACTGTCGGGGGAGCTTCACATGACAGAGGCAACTGCCCACAATGATGACAAAGTTATTCAGAGGAGACAAAGAGTGTCCTGCCTGGCACCTGGATCCAGCTGGGCTTGAAGTCCACAAGGATCCTTCAGTTACCAGCACTAACACACTGCTGCAGACGAGAAGCTGGGATGTTTAGCTTTCTCAGACGAAGATGCAGAACTGAAAACTGAACAGTTCAGCATTCATCCACAGCTCGCCACCAGGCAGGTGCATGGAAATCACATCAGTAGCGAAACACAAAGTCATTGCTTCCCATGGAAACAAAATGATGAAACAATGTTTCCAAGGCTGTACTGTTCATGGTGTGCTTTTTTTATAGTGCAGGATTTCTTGTTTATTTTGTTGCCATTTTTTTCTAAGAAAAATCATTGTTAAGATATAATTCAATGGTAAGAGCAGAAATTAGCAACGTGTACACACATGTGTATTGGACAATAGGATGGTCTTCAAAATTTCTTTAGTTTGAGAATATAAGAAACCGTTATTGCCTCACAGAGTCCCTAATGGGTCACCACATGCCAAAGCAGGTGACATTATATCAACATTGTCATGGCCAGGAGTTCACAGACAAGGTAAGGAGACACAGACGAAAACAGATATTATAATTAAAGGCTGGGGAACTAGTTCAGGAAAACAAACAAAACCAGTCGATCACGGAATGGGTGAGAAAATTAATTAAGGGGCATAGCCTGGGGGCTGCTCTAGGCTGCTTTGATGGCTCTAGAAACTCAGGGGGAAGGTAGTGTTTAAGAAAGGAATTCATGGAAGTGACGGCTGATCCTTTTAAGGACAACATAAGCCCCAGTTCCCTGTTGTCTGTGACAGATGGTCACCTCTCACGAAATGTGTCTTTCCTTTCCCTCTGAAATCATCAGATTCGCTGTTCTGTTTGCTTCGACATCATTCTCAGGCCTTTCTAGAAATATCTTTCTGTGATGAGACAGTCTTGCATGATTCTTTCTGGCAGTGTTAACGTCACCAATTCTAATAGCAAGTGTTCTAAACTTTTCTAACTATGTGTGATGGTTTGGTGGCCCCAGCAGACATCCCTCCTCCAAGCCTGTGACCAATTTCTTACTTAGGAAAAGGTCCTGTAGATGCATTATGTTGGAACTTACATTCAATCCTTATAAAGCTCTGGAGTGGGGGCTGGAGAGATGGCTCAGTGCCTGCCTTGCAAGCATGAGTACCTGTGTTGAGTTTGATCTCCGAAACCTATATGAAAAGCTAGATGTGGTAGCTTGTGCTTGCTTTCCTGTGCTGGGGAGGCAGAGACAAGTTGACCTCAAGGGTTCACTGTCCAACCAGCCTATTCTTTCTGGTGAGACCCAGGCCAGTGAGATGGTGTCTCAAAAAAACAAGCCTAAGGAATGACTGACACTTGAAGTTGCCTCCCTCTGACCTCTCCCACCCTACACACAATGACAGTGGGGAAGGGACCCACCCAGAAGACAGTCATGAGAACACAAGTCTGAGCAGAAGATGCTACAGCCACAAGCCGAGAACCCAGGCGCTACCAGAAGCTGCAAGAGTCGAGAAAGCATCCTCCCTAGGAACCCAGACAAAGGTCTGGCCCTGCTGGTACCTTGACTTAGGACTCTGGTTCTGAAAGAGAATTATTTCTCTACCTTAGGTAGTAGATTAAGTGGCACAGAAGCTGCTCACTGTGTGGTGTCTTATCATGCCAGACCTGGGAGAGAGATGCTACATGCCTCAGGCTCATGTATCTCGGTCCTGAAGACATAGGAAGTAGGTGTGGTCCTTGCTTCATAGGATAAAATCTGGGGCCCTGAAGAACTGTGCTGACTGTAACAGCCACGTCCATGAGGTCTCTGTGCTGGGAAAAACATCGCCTACGGATTTTGCTTTCAGCATCTACCCACCCACTTCTGGTAACAAATGGCTTTATGGTTTCCCTCTGGGAGAGATACTCCCATCAAGTATGACATGGTGGTCCTGTCAGTCACTTTCAACTGAGTACAGAGGTGTACTCAGCTGGTCTCGATTACTGAAGACTATGCAGTTGCTTTTGTTGGTTTGCTTTGTCGTTCTACAGACAAAACCTAGGGTCCCCTACACACCAAGCAAGGTCTTACCAATAAGTGACATCCCTAGCCCTGGGGAGTTCCTAAAAGACAAACATCATCACTTCTCCCCAACACACACACACACACACACACACACCACTCTCGAGTTCATTCCAAGTCCAAGAGTATTTATCCCTAGAATCTACAACCTGAACCAGACACAAAAGTCACTGTAATGACCAAAACTTCCCCTGCATCTAAGCTGTGGTACCCCATGAGAGGCTGACACAATTGTCAGCCACAGGGAGCCTACAGCAAGCAGCAAACTATGCTCAGGAGACCCGGCCTGCAGACTTCTGTGGCATCTTCAGCTTGTGAACCCATAACTCCTTTCTTTTCTGAGGCCTCCCATGCTTCTGACGCTCACAGCCTGGGTTCTCCGAGCCGAGCCGTTTCTCCAGAAATGGGCAGAACTGAGGCACTGTATGAAGTTGCCCTTTCGGGGTCACCGAGTCTGACCCCAATTAGCCTGTAAGTGACACTTCTTCACACGGATGAAAGGGGGGTGCATCTTATGTAGAGAAGATATCAAATCCTTGGTGGCTTCAGGATCCCAACCATTTCAGAATTCTATTGTATTGCTAACAACTGTCGTGAGAGAAAGGATGTGTGTACATTGCCAAAGATGGGATGTCGGTTACTGGAGAGTAGCGTAACCCATTCTCTTGAAAATTTTGCTAACTCAGACACTAGTCTTGACCTTCCTCGCCTCCTAGAGGCAGCAATTTCTAAATCCCCAAGGTGCTTAAGCAGGAAAATTGAGTAAAGGTAGGAGACAGAATACAGACCTGTAGGGACGGCAGCATCAGCACGCCCAAAGTGCCCACTCGGAAACAAGCCCGAGCCGATGAAATGTGATTTCTCACTGTCCTAGAAACTATATTGCAACAATCCTTAATCGACAATTCTCTTAGTGGCACCTAACACATAAGAGGGCATGCACTTCAAAATGATTTCATGTAGAGAGCAAAAACATACTGGAAATATACTCTTTTAAGGTCAGTCTAAAGCCTATGGAGCAGTATAAAGCAGCTTGAATCTAAGCCTTGATGAATTAAAGATGCATTCTGTAAACCTTAGGGCAACGGGTAAAACTGAATAGGAAGCACAAATGAGTCCATCAAGGAGATAAAATAGATTCCTAGAAAATGCTTAACCCTAAAGCAGAAAAAGTCACGGGAAGAGTAACAAGAAAAAGGACCATGAAGGGAAACAGTGTGTACAGTGTCAGTTCTTAATTTAAACATGAAGATAATTACATTACACATAAATAGTATAAACATGATGGTTAAAAGACAGAGATTAACAGACAAGTTAAAGAAAGGAAACCCAACTCTATGTTCTTTGTAAACCACCAACAATAAAATATAAAAGGCAATGATTTAGGGCTAGAGACATAGCTCAGTGGTTAAGAGTAAAGGCTGCTCTTTCAAAGGACCTGGATTTGGATCCCAGCACCCACATGGCAGTTTACAACCTTCTGTAGCTACAGTTTCAAGGGGTCTGCTTACCTCTTCTGGCCTCTGAGGGCGCTGGACTCGCATGCATTCACTGTCCCCAGTGTCTAGAAATTCTTGTGATTTTGGCTTAGGGGATGATCTTCTAGATTTGGCACCAACAGCCCACTTCTTAGGAGAAATTTTCATCAAAATTTAAAATCTGATTTTATAGGACAACTGAACAAAAATATCTTTCAGACACTGTCTGATGAGAACTCATGTCCAGAACATAGAAATTGCCTGAAAAATCATCACTGAGAAAGTAAACAACTAATTTTTAAAAGTGGGCATGCAGCGTTTGAAAAAGTCATTTCATCAAAGGAGATGTACAGATGATCATGAAACCGAAGGACATGTCACCTTATCTGTCAGAAGACTGAGAATAAACAAAACCCCAAAGAAGTAAATAAAATTTAAAAAGTAAAAAAAACAAAAAACAAAAAAAAAAAACAAAAAAAAGAGTAAAATCCTGAAAAAGGGCCAGAGGGATGGCTTAGCATGTAAGGGGGCTTGCCGCCCAGCCAGACAATCTGAGTTTCGCCTCTGAAGTCCACTAGGTGGAAAGGAGAGAACCACTTGTCTGGGTTGCCCTCTGAACTCCACATACATGCACCCACACATATACACAAACACACTAAGAGAAAAAAGTCTGAAAGTCTCAAAGAAATACAAACTACTGGGCTACTGGAATTGGCAGACAAAAGAAACAGCAATAATATCAAGTGCTGCAAATGATACAAAATAACCCAGATGAGGAAAAACAAAAGGCCAAAGTTACCAAATCACTTGACAACACTCCAAGGCCTTGATACTTAACCAGGAGGAACAAATGCAGGGCACTCAAAACCCTGTCTGTGAATATTCTTAACATTTTCATAATCAATAAAACCTGCAGTCCTTCAAATGGCCTTCATTTGAGAAACAAGAAAACGGAGCAGCATTCAAAGAAATATTACTCAGCATTAAAAAGGAATGCCCACCACTGGGGCAAAGGTGACTATGGAATGCATGATGCTGACTGCACAGCCGCAGATCTGAAAGCCACCCATGGTGTAAGCCCATCATGGTGTTGCTACTAAAATAGGAAAAGTCCAGAGACCAAGAACGGTGTGTCAGGAACTGTGGATGGAGGAGGGAGACGGCACAGGGTTTCTGAAGGAGATTTAGAAGTTGACACATTTGTATGTGTTAGTCCAAACTTACAACTATATATCTTAAAGGGGCAAACTTCATTGTATGCAATTTTCCCTCATTAAACACAACTTTTGGACAAAGAAGATGACTGGGTCCTTGAGGGATGACTCAGTGTTTAAGAGTACTAGATGACCCGGGTTCCATTCCCAACACCCATATGATGACCATCTGTAATGCCAGTTCCAGGGACTCCAATACCTTTTTCTGGCTTCCATGGGTACTGCACACATGGTGCACAGACTTATAGGCAGCAAACACTCACACACAATAAAAATTACAAAAAGATGATATACAACTCATAGAAAATAGAAGTAAGATCTTTTATGCTTGGTTATTTACTTATAAATCTGCATGCAGTTGTGCAATGTGGCTTATGAGTCTGACACAGACACTTCAGAAATCTGGATATCTTCACACCCTTTCTCCCATTTTTAAGACTAAAAAACATGTTTTATTTAATTAAAATATAACTCTGTGACTTCTCTCATTTTAAAATGCCAGCAATCTGCCTAGTTTTTGCGAACATCCTGTGGACAGCCCATGTGTGCTGAGAGTCGGGCTAGAGGGGAGAACTGAGGCAAGTCAAGGTCTGATGGGGATCCTCAGTGGGGTTTGGGGGACCTCTGGAAGGCTGAACAGATGGCGATGCTGATGGAAGAGGGTAGATGCGCATCTGAGCGGAGCCCCTGGACCCCACTGAAAGCATGGCTGAGGACAGGGGAAAGGAACCCTTCTCAGCCCTCCCCCACCAAGATCCCCCTAGGCGCCATAGTGCTGAGAAGTCATAGTGCTGAGGCGCCATAGCGCTGAGACGCCAAAGAACTGCTCATCTTTACTTCATTCCTTTAGCGGACAGCACTGCTTCTGAAGCTACTTCAGGTCTCTAAAGCCTCCTCTAGTCAAAGGTGCCTGTGCTTCATGCACCACCGGTGAGGTGTGTGATGGCAGTGCCACGGGCACTGCTTGGAGCTCACACCCCCACAGAGGTCTCTGTCCACTGGGCCATATGCACATTGAAGTAACTGCGGACCTTACAACAGGTTCCAGTGAGTTAACGGACGATGGCTGGATCCAACCTTTGCTGGGGCCCCACACCTGAGCAAAAGCCTTCACAGCCCTCCTGAGGAACCCTTCAGCCCTTCAGCCCCTTCTGCCTGTCATTGAAGGTTGGCAGGTGTAGCCTGTTTCAGCTCAAGTTGGGTCTAAATCTCAGAGAACGATTCCTCTGTTTCAATGCTCTGTCCTATTTATGGAAACTCGCAAGAACAACTGTGTTTTCTGCAATCCCTGGTGAGAGGCAAAGCTTCAGCATCAACAGTCAAAAACACACACTTCGGTGGGTGCTAATATCCGGACAGTTTCCCTGGGTTCCAGAAACCCACATAGAGACCCTTGTATATAAATATAAAAAAAAGTCCTGTTTGACATGGTTATTTTTTTTTAAGACAGTGGAAATTTAAATAAGGATGAGAAGGTGTTTGTTTCTGTAAAACATTGTGTGGGGGAGCTGGGAGATGGCTTATTGGTAGACTCACGCACGTGCACGTGCAACCTGGAGGACCTGAATCCCAGACTCAGAAAACTGGGAGGGAGCAGGCTGCAATTCCAGCTCTGAGGCAGTGATGGACAGGTTAGGGGTTCGCTGGCAAGAAGGCTTACCCTAATGAGAGAGCTCTCTGCAAAGTGAGAGGCCCTGTCTCAAAAAACAAGGTGGAGACTGACTGAACGCAGAAGACACTATGGGTTGGTCGCCTGCCTCTGCACACAGGTGCAAACACACACCCGCTTGTGCACGCATGCCACATCTTACAGAGTAAACATCAGGCTGCTTTAGGGGAACACAGAATGAGCTGCAAGCTTTTGATCAACGCTGCAAAGTGAAAACACATCTAGCAGACGATGCTTCCAGGACCAACCTTAGGAGCCCCACCCGGTGAAATCTAGCAAATCCAGGTGCCTGGGGAAGAGGGGGACGCTTTGTATCACATGGGCGATCTCCACCATGCCAGCACCACCCCAGCGCCTTCAATCGCCAGTCCAAGGTCTACACCGGCCACTGCAATAACAGCCCCTGCGTGATCCGAAGCGAAATCTAGGTCTCTTTCTCTTTTTCTTTCTAAATGTCCATTAAGCTATTTAGTGATTGGAATCCGCCGGGAGGTGTGTGCTGAGAGCAGCCTCTAGGTTAATAAACACCCCGAGCCCCAGTTTACCCTGGACTCTGGGGAAACAGGACCCATTGGGAGGAAGCTCAGCGTACATAAAGAATGGTAGGCTTGTCTGGGGGAATGCTCCTGGAATAAGGGGCACCTCCACCCCCCACCCCCACCCCCAGTTTCACATAGCGCAGTAAGGACTTTTGTAAAGCAAATTCTACTTTTTAAACACCAATTGACAACTTGTCTGCCCGGATACATTTCCAACACAGCCCTGGAGCACTGGGCTGGAGAGAGGTCTTGATATCCATGCCTGGCGGGTGAGAGAGGAACCTCAGTCCGGTCCTTGTCAATGGCTAAGGTGGAACCCGCCTCACTGCGGGAGAGCACAGGACACCGTAGAACATACGAGCTTAACCTATAGCACGCTAGAACCTCACCAGGGCGCCCCCAACCGCACCCTGGGGTTCCGGGACTCTGAGTGCCTGAAGCCAATGGCTCTGGATCTTCAGCCTCGCCCGCAGACAACCTGACCCACAGAGGGGTAATAATCCGACTTAGCGACCTTAGCAGCAGCGAGAGCCCTGGGAAGTCTGCGTCAGCCCGTTTGTACAAGTCTCCAGAAACCTGCAGAGTCCTGGTTTCCACCGCCCCGGGAAAAGGACCGAAGTGGGAGCCTGTCAGTGGACTCGCTGGAAACCAAAGTCGCCTGATGCTCCCAACGCCACCGCTCGGTATAAATGTGGGTATAAATTTTGGGTTTCTCAAAGCTGTGGAAGGGGCCGCGGGAAACCGGGGTCCTCCCTGAGCCCCGCTGCTGCACCAGGTCTAGCATGTGTAGCTCCATAGAGAACTCAGGGTGCAGCCTAGACCCAGAGTCCGGCAGCCACGCCCCCCGCTCTCCCCTCCCGCTCCGCTCTCCGGGAGGCAGCAGGGCTTCGGGGTGGGCTGCAGCGGCGGATCCCCAACCGCAGCTCAAAGGCTCGCAACTGCGGCCGGAATTCGCTGTCTCGACAACTGGGGGCTCTCGGTGGGACCCGGAGCCCTCATCAACAGCGCTACCCTCTCTACCCGCGCCCTGGCTCCCCCTCAGCCCCCGAGGGACCCTGTGATCCCCGACAGCGTCCGCCTTACCTTGACCCAGCAGAGCGTCCAGCACCAGTGCCCCGTACCGCGCCGCCCACTCCGGGGCCGCGCCCTCGAAGCGCATCGTGGTCGTTGTCACGCCACCCATCG
Source organism: Myodes glareolus (assembly GCF_982192425.1). NCBI lineage: Eukaryota > Metazoa > Chordata > Mammalia > Rodentia > Cricetidae > Myodes > Myodes glareolus. Next base: position 120,479,876 of record NC_142027.1, read on the forward strand.
CCAGCTCGGGCCCCGCGCCGGCTGCCCCATGCCCGGGGCCGCCCCCGGCAGCGCTCCGGCTCCCGCAGCTGCTCGTGCTCTGGTCCAGACAACTTTTCTCCGGCTGCAGCCGCGGTCCTGCTGATCCCGCCCCCGGGCCCGCCCACTTCGGGCCCTCCCACAACACCTTCCGGATCCGCCCACCTCCGGCCCCGCCCGCGGCCGGATGGAAGGAAGATGCTAGAGGGGCCAGGAGGCCCGGGCGCGCTGGCCTGGGGACCAAGACTGGGGGCAGGAACAAGGCGCCTTGGAGACTTGAAATCCTCTTCTCCCACAGCGGACCCCCGGCTTTCAAGCTTCCTGCCTCCACGCAGCGACGTCCTACAGGATGGCTCTGCCCAGGTGCCCACCACGCGGGATGGCGCTGAACCCTTGAGCTCTGAGTCTTACCACCTCCCATGGTCACCGCGAGGTTTCGCGGTCGTCAGTTCCCCCGTCGGTAACTTCAGGTCATCTTCTGCTGAGGTCTGGGGACATCTGGAATTCAAAGTCTCTTGCAGCTGTGGAGGAACTATCTAGGTGAACGATTGGACTCAATGGGACGTATACCAGTGGTTCAGTGGGATGTGTACCGATACATGGGCTCCGTGGACAAGGCTAGACTCGTTTATCTGTATCTCACCCAATTATGTATATTCAACTATCCAAGCTTAAAACAAAACAACGTCGTGTCCCCCACACCGCCGCCCCCTCGCCAGATACCATGCCCCAAAAGTGTCCTGGTTTCTCCACACACGCCCGAACCTACTCCCCCCCCTCCACGCGATTTCCTGGTGCTCCCTTCTGGTGTCACTAGGTTCCAGCAATGTCCCTGCTTGCTTACTGCGGCTAGGGTTTGTTTCATGGGCTGCTCAGGAGCCTGGGCAGTGTGCTGCGGATAGGATCTGACACCCTCGCGGGGCTGGATGTGAAAGGTTCTGAAGCTGGAAGTCTAGGACTCTTATCTGCCACCAACTCTCCAAACCTGGGTGTCCCCACCCTGGTCTGAGTCTCAAACTGCACAGGCTGGGGGTCTCTCTCCCACCGAGGGCTAATTGGATCGTACTGGCCAGTCCTTCAGAAAAGCTTTTAAAACAAAAGAAACATAACAGTGATTGATGCAGAAGAAACACGAGGGAAAGGGACGACTTTTCCAACCCCCAGGTCTTGAGACAGCATAAGAAGTCCGAGCATGCTCGGGTCTTGAAGAGGAGCTCATAGCAGAAAGGCGACCCTGCTCTCATAGGCCTGGGTAGCAGTGGCTTTCTATTTAGGTGATGCCTGCAATGGCCCAACCCTCCAGCTCAATTCACTACTGTAGACACATCCTTGGGGAACAATAGCAAAGTCACTTGGGCCCCTAGAATCCAAGGCACATTTTCTCATTTTTTTAGAAGCCTGCAAATCTACAGAGAATGAATATTTTTTTTTTTATTGAAATGTTTGGTCCACTACCACCAGGGAGAAACTCAGCAGTCCAAGATTTCAGACTGAAGGATGGGGTCTGCTCCATCCCCCGTCTCCTATTCCAGAATAGGAATAAAGAAAAAAGCCCCGAGTGGGACCTCGTCACCTTGTCTACAGCCTGAATCACCAGACAGGCACCTGCTGTCCTCCAGCCCCATGAACCTCCGATGCATCTCCCCTCCTGGTTCCTCCAGAATGAACAGAAAGAGACCAAAGAAAACAGAGTTTCCCTTCTGCAAGCCTCACTTTAAGACTGCCTTTAATCTGCCATGTGACCCTCTAAACATCAACCAAGCACTCACACAGTTTCAACAAATGGGACAGAGGACTGTCGGTCCCTTTATCTCAGCTAGGGAAACCCACAGGTTCCCGGGGCTAACAAAGTTTCCTGTATTTATTTATTTTTTAAAGCCCTGTATTATTGAACCTCAAAATCATTAATTCTTTAACTGAAATTGCTTCCAGATGCTTGCCTGAGTCTCATAAGCGACACCAGGGACCACTCATCTCCTCAAAGGGTATTGCAAAACTCCCCATAGGCTGTGGGCACATGGAGACAATTACCATGATTTATAGGAGGGCAGAGTTATTGACAAGAGAAAGCCCATGGCCTCCACATGTGCCCAGGGCTTCTAACTGAAAGAGGCCGCTTTTTAGATTTATTTTGTTCAAGCTGAAATCTTAAGTGGTTGACATTGCATTATACGAAGTATAAAACTTGTTGGTGTGGCTTAGAGTGTCTTGCCCTGTCTGCTTCCAAGCAGGGTGTGTGTCTGCATATTGCTGTTATGTGTTAAATGAGCAAATGCTATTGGCGGTATGACAAGGACAGCTATAGATCGACCTCATAAAGTAGCTGTGGTCAGTTTGCAAGGCAAACGGCATCTTAAGTCTGTTGCTTACTGGTGGATGTAGAAAACAGGGAAGGAAGAAAAATAGGAAATACACGTTAAGCTCAATATGCCAGTGATGCCCAGTATAGACGGACACATCGAAACAACCCTCGGAATAACATGTGCCATTCCATCATTTGACAAACACTGTTTCTGGTCACCAGCTGGTTTCTAGAGGATTCTGAGGGTGGAGTAGACCAAGATCCCCTGGTGGTTATCCTTGATGGATGGAATTTAGACTCATGTGGAAAGAAGCCTCTGAGGTTGTCTGTGGGGCTTTCTAGATTGGTTTACCCAACGAAGATACACCTTGAATGTGGGTAGTGCCATCCCATGGCGTGGGGTCCTGGATGGAATAAAAAGGAAAAGATGAACTGAACCCCAGCATTCATCTCTCTCTGTGTCCTGGATGTGGATGTCACGTGACCAGCTGCCTCATGCACCTGTTGCCATGGCTTCCCAGCCATGATGAACTGTGCCCTCAGACAGTGAGACTGTCTCCTGACAGTTTTCTCTCTTGACTTGCTCTTGTCAAGTATTTTGTCACAGAAATGAGAGGTCCTACACTCTGATTTTTTCGTGCATGGCAGAGGGGAGCTCCCGGGAGGTGGATGACTAAGGCTGTCTGTCCGTTAGGAGCTGTGACTTTCGGTAATGCTTTAGGAGAAAGTACCATTGTGAGGTGGGGACAACTTTCGGGATGACGAATGGAGGAGGGCCGAGACATTTTAGGAAAATCCACAGTGCAAACTCCAGGTTCTGGTGGCGCATGACCCCTGGGGGCAGCAGAGGATGCTCAGAACTTCTGTGTGCATCTGGGGAGGCCTGGACCACAGTCAGGCAGAGTGGATAAGGGAAGTGATTGATGGACCTGTGAAATTGTGAGAGAGGAGGAGGCATCTTGAGCAGCTGAATCTTGGGTTTTCCTGTCTGTAGTTGGGGGATTCTGGGAATGAGGGGCAGCCTAGGCCACTGGTTAGGAAACTCAGGCCCTTAGAGAAGGTTATATCATTGCTCTGAAAATCAACTTTCCACCCAGAGGGTAGGCTCAGGTAGTAAAGGTACTTGTCACCAAGCCCGAGGACCTTAGTTCAGCCCCCAGGATGTTCATGGCAGAAGGAGAGAAGCGACTCCCACAGGCCAGGTGTCCTCTGACCTCCATACACGCACCACATGGTGCACCTCAACCTTTGCATGTAGATAAATATAAAATCAACTCTCTAAACACAAATTTTGATGCCCCCAGGCTGAGAGTTACAAGACCACACTTAGTGTGATCTGACAATATGTGGCAAACCCCAGATTAAGGAGGAGGGAGCAGGGGCTGGAACATAAATCCAGGACCCTCTCCTTCCCTCCCTGAGTGAGAGAAAACATCCCACCTTGGACTATCCAGTAAGAACATAACTATTTAGGGACGGACTTCTGGGCACTTTCTGTTCACTCTGGCTCGTTTTTCTGTTGTTTGGTTAATATTCCATCCCGTGTTAGCTCCGACTTGCTCAACTCTGTGCTCACAGCTCTATAAGGAGCATCTGTGCACAGAGGGGAGCTCTTCTCTTGAGGAATCACCATGGAGCTACATAGATTATATCCCTGTCTAACCAATGAGGAATCTGAGATGGAAACATTAACTCGTTTAGTCAGCTATGGTGATGACAATTCTCCAAGCACCCTATGACCCTGTCGTCCTTTATTGGCTTCGGTTCACAGATAGGGAAACTGATGTCGAAAGGGGTGACGCAGCTCTTTAAGGCTGCCCAGCTTGGAAAAGGTTAGGAGTAGTTAACCTGGAGTAGCCTACTCGCTCACAATTGCTCACTGGGGTGATTTGTGTCCAAGCTTGTGCCCACGTGTGTATGCTCCCGACAGCAGGTGTCTGGGTGACGTTTACTGGGTCTTACTTGTGATGATGGGGTCTTTGTGTGATTTTTTTTCACTCATTAGACAGTTCTACTTCAAACATTGAAGAATGATTGTTCTATGACAATGTTGCTGACAGTCTCCCGGTCATTCATCCTAACATAGACTCTGTATAGCTGAATATCCCTTGACAGGAACATGGGCCCAGTTTCCTCAGTGAGGTGTGAGACGTGTGTAGAGCTCACCTGTGAGAACATCAGGACTGATGCTCAGGTTCCTCTGCCCTCCTCTCACCCTATGTCCCCTATGATACCTGTTGGATGCACTACTTCTCATGCCTTGTTCAATAAAACCTACAGAACAAAATCTCTGCTGCTCACTCCTCTGTCGTGGTTCAAGAACTGCAGACATTCACTTACTATAGGAAATGGGTCAGTACACTTCAGATTAGGTCACAAATGAAATTAGCTCTGATGCATTTCCGCAAGTACATTTTCTACATCATCCTCACCATCAGCATCATCGGCATCCTCACCCTCAGCATCGCCATCCCCACCAGCATCACTATTTCCCATACGGAAGTGTTTGGCAGTGTTAGCTCACTCTCACGACCATCCCAGGGTGTTACTGTGGTTATTAAGTCCATTTATAGACATTTCTGATGGCAGATGGAGAATGGAAGGATTTTGTCCAGTGTCGTGCAGCTGAAAATTGTCAGAACTGGGATTCTAAACCAAGTTTTCTCAGTACAGGAATCCCTCACCGACGAAACCATTCTCAGCCATTGCTGTTTACATTCCACTGGGGCCTTGTTAAAATGTTGATTCTTGACTGTGGATCTGGAGGTCTGGCAGCCCCTGACCCTGCATTTCTCAAAAGCCTCCAGGTGGCGTGGAGTGGTAGGACAGTGGGTCCTTCTTTGAGTAAGAATTTCTCTACCCTGCTCTTTACCTGCGAAGCTGCCTTCTCACCATCCCAACCACAAGTATCTGGACGTTTTATCCAAATTAACTCTCTATTGCTTTTTAATAAGCAACCATAGGAGCAAACTGATCTGTGATATTATCTCAGAAACACGAGACTGCACTGCTTTGGATGAAGTAAGCTAACAGTTGCTCACTGCACAGTGAGTCTAGGGTTTGGACTGGGCTAACAGAGGCCAACTGTGGTCAAGGCATCAGCTACTCCATCACCTGTTTCCTGAGGGACCCCAGTGAACACAGTCCCTTACTAACCACTGAGGAACCTGGAACATGGAATGAGAGACCTCTATCTGGTGTTGGAAGCTACTGGAATTTGACCCTTACGTGTTACCACACTATGGTGTAACCTGTTGCCATCAATACATGAGCCATTGATGTGTGTTGAGTGACATTTACTCAACTGTAACCCTAGCCTTTGTGGTCATGGGATTCTGTGGGCAGCGTTGACTCTCTGGTCATCTTTTAATTCTTATGTAGCCACTAAATGATGGTTATGAGCAAGGTCCCATGTCCATAAGGAACCCACTGGGAGAGCAAGCCACATACAAACTAGTCTGAATCCAAACAGTGATAAATTCCAACAAGGAGAGAAGAGGTTTCCAATCTGACTCAAGTGTAGGAACTCATGGTTGGTGTCTACTGAGGTAGGAAGAGTGACCAACCTCCATGAACATATGGGTGGCACTAACTGACCCCAATGGGCTATCAAACATGAGGACATGGATTTGGGAGGAAGATGTGTTGGGGAGGAGGGAGGAAGGGAGGCAGGAAGAGAGGTGGTTATGACTTTCGGACCTGCGAGATGCAGTCCATGTTATAACCCAGTCAAAGGCCACACTAACTCTTCAGTATTGAGACCCCATGTTCACCATGACACTGATTTTGCTCTGTTGTCTGATGTCCTTGCTTTTGCTTTGTTAACGGAACACCCATAATTCATAAAGACCTACAGTTTGAATATTTATTGGGGGAAAAAACTCAGTTCAAACTTTGCCACCACTATGACATCACACGGCACAATTATAATCCGTCAGTTCCCCTCCCGGCAGGCAGTGGGAGCAACTGGGTTATTATGTCGCTTGTCAACTGTAGATTTATAAAGAACATCGATAACTGTGGCCGAGGGCAAGCCACTTTCAACCACCTTTCTCGAACTCACAGAGCCCTTAAGCTTTAGTTAGAGCTTCTATATCGCTCTTAATGTCCCACAAAACTCTGGTAGCCTGTTTAAAAGATTGAGTTCCTAAGGAACCCCACTAAAGCTAGAGAGACGAGGGACCAGGATTCGGTTCCTAGCTTGCCGGTTCACAATTAAAGCGGGGACCAGAAATTGTTTCTGTGGCCATTCTAGTTACTGATGGGCTCCAGCGCTAGGGTGCCGGGCCAAGTTCTGCCTAAAGCAAATAAAATTTGCATCTAGGTTGGACCTTGAATGCAGAGGGAGAAATGGAGAAGAAAGCACCAGAAGGGGGCAGCGGAGGATAAGTGAAGTACACTGACCGGCTTCCTGGAAGAGTGGGGGATGGGGATGTTCCGAAGAGCAAGGGGGAGAACAACGAAGAGAGCTGAGCGGGGGAGGGGGGCACTGTGCAGACTCCGGTGAGCACAAGCCAGCATCATCCAGGACCCAGCTCCAATCAGCAAACCCCAGTGAACACTGCATTGAAATAAAAAGCAGAGGCCGCAGAAGGGAGCTGGCACACAGAAGCCGGAAGAGCACCGAGGGAGCTGGCCTCTAGCTATTGCTCCCTTTCTCCCAGAAATCAGCGGCTGCCTGTCCCAGAAAGGAAGAATGACTGTGTAGTTTTGGAACCTGTCCCCAAACTCGCTCTGTAGACCAGGCTGACCTTGAACTCACAGAGATCCGTCAGTCTCCACCTCGTGAGTGCTGGGATAAAAGGCCTGCACCACCCTTCAAGACTTAAAGAGACAGGGATGGAGTTAACCTTTTTTGAAGTCTCCGAAACATAAGGAAGAATCTGAACAAAGAAACAGCAACTGGGAAGATGAATGAATTCCTGGATAGACTTTTCATAAATTTTTGAATGACTCGCGATCCTACGTGTGTGAGAAGATCCCCCAAGACACATAGCTATGGACACAAGGACTGGGTTGATGATACCCAAATCACATGAGACGCTTCATCACTCGAAAGAATTGCACTAAAACTTGAAAGTAATGAATACAATTCCGATGCATATGAAAATATTGACTTTCTGGAATGGCTGTGTTAATATCAGATAACATAGATTTTAAACAAAGAATGTGTAATCAGGTACAAAGACTAGTCAAGGGGCTGGAGTGATGGCTTGTGGTTAAGAGCACTTGTTGTTCTACAGAGTATTCAGGTTCGTTTCCCAGCACCCACGTGGTAGCTCACAGATATTTGCAACTTCAGTTCTGGGGAATCCAACCTCTTCTTCTGGCCTTTACAAGTACTGCACGAATGAGGTGCACAGACACTCACACATATAAAATAAAAAAATTAAAAGACACATCTAATTGTATAATGTCAAAAGAATCAGTTAAAGAAGATTACGTACTATCACGAATATATATGAACTCAGTAACAAAGGCTCAAACCATATCAAACAAAAATGGAACAGAATTAAGTAGAGCTAAGAACATAAGCAAAAATTTCTGCTGGAGAAATCAAGCACTCCCCACCAGTAATGTAGAATAGTTTTCTTCGATCTATCTATCTATCTATCTATCTATCTATCTATCTATCTATCTATCTATCCATCATCTATTTTCATATACTTTTTATATATTAAAATATCTATCATTATCAACCACTTTTCTATTCATCTATCATTCATTCATTCATTCAATCAATCAATCAGTCATCTATTTTCCCACCATCTATCCACACATCAATACATATCATATATTTCGCTATCATCTCTATGTCTACTACTGTGTGAGCAGACACAATGTTCTGCACACATTATCAAGTCCCTTCACCCAGCTGATGATCAGAGACCAGAGAACACTACACCAGAACCCAGGAACATGAGTTGCTTTTAAGCATACACGACAATTTCTTATTATTGACTATTCAGTAAATGCACAGACATGGATCTAAAAGGCCCCCCATGGTCTAGGATGTGCTACCTGCACCCCCAGAAAGAAATTTATAACATTATCTTGCTAAACCCAGACATTTGGAAACCCATCAATCTCTACCTTTTTTAAATTGAATGACGATGAATTTCTACAACACCTGTAAAACCTGTCATTCCTAAAACCTGCTAAGAAAGAACTTACAGGTTTTAATATTTATAGCAGAAAGGAATGACCTAAAATCCACGAGATAGAGCTCACTTTGAGAAAAGCATAGTGCATTTAAAGCAAATGGAGGGAAGAAAAAAGAAGAATGGGGGAATCATTAAACAACAACAACAACAGAAAGTCAGCAAAGCTTACCAACAAAACCAAAAGGAAACAGCCAGACCCTTAGACCCCGTGGAGAAGAACCGTGAGCTAATCCAGACTGTGAATCCATGAGTTTAATTCCTGGGGTTCAGCCAAGGTGTTTCTTTTCTTTAAAACAAAATTAATTCTTTAATTTGCTGTAGGAGAGAGAAGAGAGAGAGAGAGAGAGAGAGAGAGAGCGAGCACATCCAGGGAGGCCAGAGGACAACTTGCAGAAGTGAAGTGTGCTCTCTTTCTTTACCATGTGGGTCCTGGGATTTGAACTCAGGTCACTAGGCTTGGAGGCAAGTTTGTTACCAAAGAAGCCATTTCCTCAAACTCCTAGGGTTCAATTTTTTCGTGGTTCAAGGATTAGAGTGGTGGGCTTCCCTGAGACCCCTTTTTATGGCAAAAATTCAGATAGAGTTGAGAGTTAAAGTGTTGTGTTCTGGCCCTTTAAAAAAAAACAATAGAATTTACCCATGGCACAGGTTCATTGTCCTGTCCCATTGTACAGGCAAAAGAACTGAGGTTAGGAGGCAGGCAGCCTGTTGCCTCAGAGCACACAGCTGCATGCTGGCTCAGCAGGCCTTGGTTCCTTCTGCTGCCTAATGAATGCTGAGAGGGGAGGGGAGGCATCCTTTCCAGAGGTCCTCTTGGGAGTGAAAGACTCCCCCTGGGCGTCTTCCCTCGGAAGAGGCCCCTGCGCCCCAAAGATCAGTCGAAAACACGCAGCCGGATGCAAGCAGCAAGAGGTTTATTGAGGATACACGGATACCCGGGGCGACCAAGTCTCTCGGGGACTTGCGCGCCCCCCGGTTGGGGGTGAGAGGTTTTTATAGGAGAGCAGAAGCGAGGGTACAGAAGCAAAAAAGTGTGGTTACGGGGATTCATTTCATTGGTCAGTTCAAATAAGGCTAAGCTGAGTGGCACATTCTTGACCTTTTACCTAAATACCAAGGAGGGGGTTGTCCAGACCCACCTGGATACCAAGGAGGGGGCTGTGCTACCTGTTTTTCTTATCTCTTCCTGCCTTCCTAGCTGATCCTGACTCACATCCTGTCACAGGACAAAAGGCTCCCTTCCCCTCCCTTACAGCAAGGGGCCTGAATTGTCTATTTCTAAGGCCCTGCATTTCAGCATAAAGGGTGGTATATATTATTTTTTTCCTTTACAGGAGAAAGTTTGATATATCCAATGGGTCTCAAATTCTACCCCATCTGCACTGTTTTTCTATATCTAGACATCACTGTGAAAGAGAGATGACCCAGCAGAACCCTAGATGTTCATCTAGGTGGTTCCTGATTGCCAAGTCAACAGGGTCAGCCTGTGCCACAAACCAGCCATCAGGACTGCAGGCACCAGCCAGCTAGCTCAGCTCTGCAGGGCTCCGGGTTTCAGGTCTCAACTTCTTAGCTGCTCTAGGTCCCATCAGGTCACCGTCCATCTGCCAGATGTTGCTATGTTGGCAGCGGTATAACCAAGTGAACGGCGTTCTCTAGGTTACCCTTGGCCGTGAACTCTACAATTCGTGTTCCCCGTGATTACAGGTGGGATTTGTGTACACAGCTATGTAATCAGGGGTGTGAACCCAGCTCCTGTGCTTCTCAGCTGAGTGCGGGGAAATCAGAGGTGTGAACCCAGCTCCAGAGCGTATCAGATCAGTTGAGTCTATTTTATGACGGGCACCAAGCTCACTAGTAAGACTCAATGGACAGCGTTCTGAGTGAGGAGACCTGTTCACCCCAGCGACTCCTTCAAGCAGGGTTGGCTCTGGGATTGCGTTACAGACATAGCTTCCTTTCCCCACCAGGAAGAGAGAACGCTAATACCTGCCCGGTGCCTGTGATTCCGTTCTTCCCACCAGTACTGAGAAGAGGCAAAGCATAGAAGGCAGTGGAGCCCCGCGGCGGGCTCTGTCTCAAGACAAAAGCTCCCCACTCCCTTACACAAACCAAGGCAGAGTGGAAAAGTCTTTGCTCCCACAGAAAGGGACGTTCAGATTGGCTCAATGTGCTGAGGTTACTTCATGAAATAAAAATCTGATCAAGGAACCGTTTTGCTCAGATGGCCGCTATCCCGAGGAAATCACATTACCTGTCTGACCTCGTTAGGCGTCCTGCTGGCAAATGCAGAGAGCAAGATGCTGCAATTTGCTGAGTGAGTTGGCCTTTTGAATTCAGATGCGCCCAGCAAAGGAAAAAAAAAAAAGCTAGGTCTAGTGTGGGTGGGCGGAGCTATCTGCTGAGGCCAGAATCCTAGGGAGCTAGGTCTCCCTTTCCTTCTCAGGAGGAAGAGAGCCCCTGTCAGGAGGATGGTCAGAGAGGCAGAGCCTTCACTTAAACTCTGCTTAAGAATGCATGTGACCATGTTGACTTCAACAGTCACTCTGGGCCTCCTGTGACCTGACAGAAATAACAGGCATAGGAAGAGGTTATTGTGCTTTCAGAGGGCTGAGCCCATGTTGAATTGGCTCCAGTCCCTGGGGACAAGGGGTGCAGAACATGGTGGTGATGGAAGCCTGTGACCGAGGAGGCTGTTCATTGATAAGCTAAGGAAAAATAACTCCACAGCACCATAAGGCGACCCCCAAGATCTTATCATGATTTAGGTATTCTCAAGATACAGATACCTGCTCATGTTTGTATGATATTCCTTGATAAATAGAAGCTTCCAGATGTAATTAAGTTTGCTAATCAGTTGATTTCATGCTGCCCCTAAAAGTGGTCTATCGTGAACGTGAGCCCTTGGAGAGCAGAGCGCTTCCCTGTGGCTGTCTGCAGAAGAGAAGTGTGGATTTAATTTAATTTATTTACGTTTAATATTGCATGCTGATTGTTTGAAAATAAAATTTAATAGAAACCATTACTGGCTTCTGCCTGAGCCTCTAGAGCTCGCCCTCTGTCTACAAACAATCAATGGATCCAGAGTCTGTGAGGACAACTGGGGAGAGCCCATCAGCCTCTTTCCTTAGGGCTCCTCCTCCTTCTCATGATCAAGCCTCTGCCTGTGGCCTTGAATAGCAGTGAAGCCACTGCTGTCTCTCATACCACTGAATGAACCTTAATGGGAACCAAAGGGAACCTGTCCCCCTTCCCAGTCTCCATCCAGGGTCAGTTGAACACATGACCTATGTTGACCCAAAGCTCCCGGCCCTGAGACTGGGAATATTTTTTTTTAATTGAGATGCAATTTGAAAGCCCTTTAAAAGTGACTAATTATTCTGGTTCTGAGTTCACTGTCAGTGTTGTGTGCGAATATCACCATGATCCCAGCTCAGGGGATCCACTTCCCAGAGGAGGTCCTGCAGGCAGCCAGGCTCTCCTGGCTCTGGTTTATTCACGACCTCTCAGGCTCTGCCATCCCCGCCCCCCATCATGGCCCAGTCAAGAAAGTGTTTGCCTTGTAAGCCTGAAGACCTGAGTTCAATCCCCAGGAGTCACATTAAAACAAAAAGCCGGAATACAGGCCTGAAGCCCCAGCCTTGAAGAGGCAGAGACAGTTGGGTCCACAGGCTTGTTGACCTCCCAGTCTGATCTACTTGTAGAGTTCTGGGTCAGTGAGAGAAACCGTTCTGTTAAAAAGGGGGAGGGGGAGTTCTTGGTGCCTTGAAGAACAATGTCTGAGGTTATTTGTGTTCTATATGCATGCAGATACATGTGTACACACCCACACACGTAAACACACACCCACACATGTAAACACACACTCACACACGTGAACCTGAACACACACATGTGAATATATGCCCAAATCTGCGAAGTCCCCCAAAAGCTAACAAGGAGACAGAGTCCCATATGTAAAAGCAAAGAGCCTTTATTGTACATAAGTTTGCAAACTGTGTTTCTCTTTATGTCTAACGTATTGGAATAAATGGAGAGCCCCAAGCTCAGTCAGAGTTGGGTTTTTATAGTAGTAAAGGTGGGGTGAGGGGTTTCTGAGGTTCAGGGCCCTTGATTGGCTGACATTTGTCTGGGGTGTCCTGGTGAGTGGGTGCTGACAGGTGAACTTATCTACAGCAGTTGGAATATTAGGCATTTCCTTTGGATGGTCTGTTCTTGGGCGATGCTCAGGTAATCTTAGTTTATGGTCCATCCTGCAACCAGGTAATGCTTTGGGTAAACTACTGAGACTCAGGCCTCTATTAAACTTATCTTTGGCTGAGTCTTACTCTGGAAGGTGATAATGGTTGGAAGTAAAGAACTTCCTTTGGGTGATCTGTTCATATTTAGCTTATCATGGCTGGCTCCTACAGTGAACATACATCCACCCCCACACACAAAGGATCAGACACCTCACTGTTGATGTGACTAACATTTATTCTCATGTTTCTAGACTCTCTTTTAAAATTGTTTTGCCAGACCGGGTTTCTCTGTGTAGCCCCATCTGTCCTGGAACTCACTTTGTAGACCAGTCTGGGCTCGAACTCAAAGACCTCCCTGCCTCTGCCTCCTGAGTGCTTGGATTAAAGGCTTGAGACAACATGCCTAGGTTTGTTTCTAGACTCTTTTACACATTTTAGTTGCCCCCATAGCATCCTTCTCTCTAATAGTTGAATAATATTGTACCCCCAAGCCTGAGAACACTGTATTTTTTTCACTTACTGATGCATGGTGCATTGTTTTCATAGCTGGGCTGCTGTGAGTAACTTTGATTCCTGAGCGAGTGACCCTAGGGAAGGAGTCAGTTCATGGCCATTTCTCAGCGCAGTGGTGATGATGGCAGAGGGGGCCCGGATAGTGTGTGTGCTGTGAACATAGACAGAATCTTCCTTGTGTCTTGATTCGTCACCTTGGGGAGCATCCTTGGTTCCTGTTATTCTCTGTCTCCCAGCTTCAGGTTATGAGACGGAGCCCCACCCCCATAAGCACATGGGTTACACCTGGCCGAGGTCCTGTGCCACTCCAGGTGAGCCCTCAACGAGTAAGGTAAATTTTGTGTGAACATCCTTTTCTGTCTGCGCTCACAATGGCACCCCGAGGACTTTTCTCTGATTCCAGTCAATTTCAAACCAGAAATAAGAACTTAAAGAAGATGTAGGCTGAGGTAGCGGACAGAAAATCCCAGATGTCCGCTGCAGGAATGGCTTTGGAATCCTAAGGATGGGGAAAGACCAGAAAGGAAAGAGGAAGGGCTGGGCAGGGCTCCTAGGAGCACAGAGGACCAGCCTTTCATTCAGCCACAGACCAGAGAAGATCCAAAGTCTCTCTGTTTGTTCACAACCCTGTGAGCAAGAGTGGGGCTCACCGAGGATGGGCAGGATGGACAGGGGTGGGGTTCTGACTCAGAGCTGTGTAATTCTTGCATTTTATTTATAGACTGGAAAGAGGATCCCTCATCTGACCTGGGAACTTGGAAAGAAACAATGTTGAGACAGGTCCCAGCTGGTCAGTTTTCCTCATCTCTTCTTTCACACCTGACTCACTGGAAACCAAGCCTTCACACATACCTGTGCCCACTCTGTGTGTTCAACTCCCCATAGCCAAACAGGGTTCATCTCCCGATAGCTGAGCAGGCTGACTCAGTGGTTGGCAGACAATGAAACCTGCAGCCCATTATCCCTCTCCAGGGGTCCTTCCTCTGACACCCCACCCCTTAGCCATCACTCCTGTTCATCTTCATGCCAGCATTTCCCACTTTCTGAAATCCTCTTCTATTATTTAGGGTCTGTTTCTGCCAGAAGTGGGATTAAGAGATCTCTTAGCAGAGACCTCCTTTGTCCCCGGCATCCCAGTCAATATGTGGCATGCAGCTGTTGCAGGACTCACAGAGACGGATGAAGGAGTAGAAGGAAGCTGGGCCTATCCTAGTCAGAGGGAGGAATGGTGGCATGGTACTGCAGTCTTGAACTCAGTGTATTGTAGTCACCAACACAGATCCTCACAGAACACCCCTCTCGGCAGTTACTAGTTACTTGGATGGTTCCTTAGTGATGTTGGTGGTGGAAAGGTGCTATGATCCTGTAAGTTCCTCCCTCATTTTCCTGTAAGCAACTTTAATGAAACCATTGGGTCACCACACAGCACATGCACACACACACATACACACATATCATACACATATATAAAATACACACACATATATATATATAATACACACACAAACACATGATACACACACAAGAACAAATAAATACATTATCATATACCCATTCATCCCTCGTATACACATATCATACTACACATACACACACACACACATGTACACGATACACACACAAACACATGATACACACAGAAACAAATATACACACAACCACATATCATATACACATTCACACATCTACACATTCACACACATCACGCACTACATATACATACCACACACACAAATACATGATACACACACTAAACAAATATACACATTATCATACCCACAGAGACATTCATCATACACACATCATATCAAACACACACACACACACACACAGACATGACATGACAGTAAAAAGAGGTCATGTCAGGTAAGAAGGAAAGGGTCTGGGGAGTTTGGGGGACAAGAGGATAACAGGGAACATGATAAAAATGTTATACACATGTATAAAAAGGCCATAGTGAAATCTATATTATGTAATCATGTATAATTCATATAATTCCTCGTCTAAACTGGGGCTCAGGTCAGGACACAGAACCCCAAAACATGACTGTGTGAGACCAGACTACTCTTTTCCAAATGTTTCTTTGGCCTGTTTTGAGGTAACCATTTTAGAAAGCTCAAGATAAAGTGTGACGCATTGGCTGGAAGCAGCTAACACCTTGAAGGGCATCTACCTGGTCTGCACCAGTGAAAGGGCTGAGAATTCCATCACCCAGAGGCTTCTATGCACCGAAGGAGCCAGTTCCTACACAGCATGCCCTTCTGCCCTGACTCGTCACCATGCAGCCTTTACTCCTTGCTCAGCTCAGGACCTGAGCCTCCTCTGAGTTTCTTCTGTGACTCTTCCCTCAGGACTGAAAGTTCCATTAAGGCCCAGGAAGTGAACAAGAGGCCTCAGAAAGCTCCTTCAACCCCAAGCCTCTCTTCTCTACACGGTTATCAAGCAGTAGGTGTTTGCTAAGGGAGAGAAGGCTTTCCTTGGAGTTGTCTGCATTTGTGCCTGGAGCCAGGGATGCGGCTCGTTGGAGTAATCTTCCGGGCTGCGGGGGCCTTCCCCACATGAAGCTGTCCTTAAGTCCCTCATGTTCCTGTAAGTAACCCCACTAATATCAACATTTAGCGGATGCTGTCCTACATGTGTCTTTGACTACACTAAAAGCTGTCGGCCTGAGGATTGCCATTCCAGCATGCCGAGACACTCCCTGGGGAGACTAGGCTCCATCACGCACACACTTCCGCAGCTGTGTTGTAAAACTCATCCAAATACATCCCACGTGTGTCCCTCCAACATTCCCGGAACCCTGGGTACCCCGTGGTAGTCAGGGCTTCGTTACCTGAAATGGAGGTCCGAGACCTGGTGTTTATCATCTTCAGCTCAAGAAGTCAAATGCAGTACTGGAAACGCAGTCTCTTGGCGCCTATGACAATTCTAGTTTCATGGCTGCAAGATTCCCCCCAGGTGGAATGAACGCAGGCAGTGAATATTTAAGCAGCTCTGGGAGCGAGTTTGCATTTGAGGAAATTCCACTTAGAATCTGTGGAGCCAAGGGCGACTGTGTCTGGGAGACTTGGGGGGGGGGGGCAGGCAGGGGCAAGTGCAAGACAGCGAGGAGCCATGGCATCTCCTCATCCTGGGATGGGTTTTGGGGTCCTACAAAAACAGCAGAATGCTGTGGGGGCGTTGAGCACGATCTGTTGTTTCTCCTCTGTGTGGAAAGTCGAGGATGCTTCATGCTCAATTGCTGTGACTGTCTTTTAAACAAACAGCCACAAAACCTTGTGCTTAAATGAACGTGAATCTGTGGGCGGATGCTGTGTTAATTTGTTCATCACCGTGATGGACCGCCCACAAATTGACACAGGCAACTTCAGGGAGGATTTGTGACCCTCCCCCACCTTGTCCATGGGCTGTGACTCTATCTGGAATGGGCCCTTTACAGGGGCAATTACAGCTACAGGAGGTCCTAATGACTTGTGTTTATAATAAGAAAGGGTGAGCCCGGGTGTGTCTGATGAGGGGGCGCCTAGGAGGGCAGCAGCCTTGGGAGACTCAATCTTGCTAACAATGGGAGCCTGACTTGTGGGCTCTAGAACCATAGAAAATTGTTCTCTGATGTTCAAACCTCTGTCTTTGGGGTTTTGTCAAGGCAATCTCAGTAGCTTAATACAAGTATCTTCATTGAGAAGGCAGAACCTAAGGCTGGGAGTGGAGGTGCATACCTTTAATTATAGCACTCAGGAGGTAGAATCAGGTGGATCTCGCCGAGTTTGGGGGCAGCCTGGTTTACATAGCAAGATCAAGACCAACCAGGGCTACATAGTGAGACCCTGTCAAAACAAAAAACAAAAAACAAAGGAAGGTTGATTCTGAGACCTCCCATTGGCCCCAATTGGCAGGAAGTTGCTTTCCGAGTTCACACCCTGGCCTGTCTCAGTTCTGAGGAGGTGATGCCGTGTGTAGTCTTTAAGGGTTGATGTCCACATCCATCCTGACTTCATGAGGGAGACGAAGAGGAGGGATAACATTCTTGATGCTTTGATACTCCAGGGAAATGTGTAAGGACAGAGAGCCACTGCAGATGAGAACAGTTGGATGTGTAGTAGCAGGGAGAGGTAACTGAGTCCATCTCCATCCCTGCACCATCAGGGGGTCTGGGGCTGAAGGATGAGATGGAGCAGTTCCGATCCTTGTGGATGGTGACTCGGCTGTAATAGGTGCTTTTCATGGGGTCTCCACATAACAGCAGTTGGTCCTCCCTCCCTCCTTTCCTCTCTTCCCCCTCCCTCCTTTCCTCTCTTACTCCCTCCCTCCCTCCCTCCCTCCCTCCCTCTCTTCCCCCTCCTTCCCTCTCTTCCTCCCTCCCTCCCTCCCTCTTTCCATATCCACTTATTTTTAAAAATCTTTCATTCAAATTTTTTTCATTTTACTTATCTACCACAGTTCCCCCTCCCTTCCCTCCTTCTGCTGCTCTCCTCACCTTCCCTCTAACCCCTCCCCATCTACTCGGAAAGGGTAAAGCCTCCCACAGGGAGTCAACAAAGTCTGGCCTATCAAGTTGAGGTAGGACCAAGGCCCTTGATAGGGAATGGGTTCCAAAAGGCCAGCTCATGCACTAGGAATAAATCCTGCCATACCCACTTCTTAAGAGTCTCTGGCTTTGTCTTCATTCGTGGTCTCAGATTCTCCAATCCCAGGAATGCAGATTTGAAAGTCAACCTCAATTTTGAGCCCCGCCTCTCCTGCAACTCTCAGAGACCTATGGGAAAAATCACACCCATGTTTAGATTCTATTAGAAAATGATCATCAACTTCGTTACTGCCCTGCCTTGTTCACTGCTGTGCCCAGGCCTGCTGGAGGCAGGAAGCTGCTACTTCTCATGTGTGTGTCTGTAAATCAGGTGTAAGATTTTCTAGAGGGTGGAGCCTTTGGAGGGCTGGGCAGAAGCAGAGAGGGCACAAGGGGACGGAGCAAATGTCCCTCAGGTGTCCATCGCAAGGTCTCCAGCATGCCCTGCTTGCTGAAGGGGAGGATGGATAGTCGGGGCACTCACTTTAACTCAGCATTTCATTTCCCCCCGACATCTATTCTTGGAGCAGGATCAATACTCCTTCATCAGTAGACAATGCTGAGCATCATGGCTCTTCACTGCCAGCACCTCCAGAGTTTCCAATAGTTGGTGCATAACTAATGGGTATCATCTAAGACACGGGAGGAAGGTGTCATGAGAAGCCAGCCCTGACATCCGAGGCCAAGTGAAAAGTCAATTAGAAGAATCAGGAAACATTTTCTTCATGATTAGCCAGCTCGAGGAGGAACTGGATTCTGCCAGCAGTGTAGTGACAGTAGCCAGGTGTGATATGGAAGGGAGACCTGTCCATCAAGGGGAAGGAAGCAGATGCCTTTGAATTCATTTGTATATTCTGGCTCTCTCATCCCAAACCTCACGCCAATCACCAGGGAAGTTATAGGAGAACTTTTTTCTTTCTCACTCTCTCCAATTCTTGGCTCCAAGCAGGACTTTTTTTTTTTAATGAATATGCAATTGTCACATTCTCATCCTTATTGTTACGCAAGGTGTCCTGATCAGTTTTGACTGGCAAATGTGACACAGCCTAGAGCCATCTGAGAGGAGAAGCCTCAGTAGAGGACCTGCCCGGATCAGACTGGCCTCTGAATATGTCCACATGGGGATTGTCTTGGTTTTTAATTGGTATAGGAGGGCTCGGTCCACTGTGGGTGGAGCCATTCCATAGACAAGGGTCCTGGGCTATATAGGAAAGGTAGCCGAATATGAGCCCACATGAAGCATTATCCAGCATCCTCCATGGTTCCTTTCTTGCTTCTCTAGCTGTAAGTTCCTCAGTTTGGGGTGATGCTGTGTAGAAAGGCTAGTGAGCCTGCTGCAGGCACCTGCCTTGAGCTGCTGCCTTGACTCCTCTCAGTGATGGACTGTGGCCTGAAGTTGTAAGCCAAAATAAACTTTTCTTCCTCTAAATCTCTTTTGGTCAGGTCTTTTTTTGTTGTTTGTTTGTTTTTTCTCGCAGCATTGTGAAATTAGAAGACAAGGCAAACCACTTGCTTTGGGTTTGGTTTGAGTCTGGGGTGCTCCTACAGGCTTAGTATTTGATAGCTGGTTTCCAAGATGGCTGTGCTATTTTGGATATTTCTGGAAACTTTGGGAAGTGAAGCCTCGCTAGAAGAAATTAAGCCATGATGGACAGGTTCTTAAAAGTCTGTTTTCCCTAGTCAAGTGCTGTCATTCTCTCCCGGCTTCCTGGCACTCATGGTCTGAACAGTCTCCACCATGTTTCCCGGATGATGCATTGAGCTGCCTGCCTTGCCTTCCTCACTGTGATGGATGGATACCCTTTGATGCCGGCAACTAACCTCTCCCCTCCTCTAAGTTGTGCCTCCTAGGTGTTAGGATCACAATGCTACAAAGCTGGCCAGGGTACCCAGGGTACTCCACGCTGCCAGGCTCTGTCTGACATGTGGCTCCCATGTCATCACCATTTTAAGACTTGGTGTTAACCTGAACACACACATCGTCCTCTGAGCCAACAACATTAAAACGCAAAGTCAGATGGCCTCAAATATGCATTCTCAGCACATCTGTGAGTCCTCATATGACTCTATTCATACCTAGAATACCTGTATTTCACAGTCTGCTTCAAATACCAAACCCAGGTCTCCTCACTTAGGTCCCAGTGACTCTCACATGTGATTGAGACAGCATTGGTGGGGCAGTCTCCCTCATCAGTACATAGTGCAGCTCCATCATTCAAACCCCTCTGTCCCACTGAGCTCACATTGGCCAAGATTTCATTGATATTCCCTGTAGGCATCACTACTTCTCATGGCTATATCTTGAGGACACGTATGCCTAGTAATGCCTTCAGTCTTAGGGCTTGGATGCTTGCTTCAGACAGAGCATAGAGTTCCATGCATTTGAGGAGAAATGAGAGGAATCCAATGATGAGATTTATTGAGTATTTTCCAGAATCTATTGATGAAGAATCCCAGTGAGCCTGTGGGTGGCTACATTTATTCTCATTTTACCGATTAGATCCCAAATTTCAAATGTGTCCGGGTCTTATAGTACCAGCAGGTGATCAACATTGGCCACAATATTATTACTTTCCTAATGCACTATCTCAAACCCCTCAAACTTAGCATCTTAAAACACCTGATCAGAGGTCTGAATTCCAGGTGTAGGAAATACTCTTGGTTTGGGTTTGTAACGTAACCCTTATCAGCTCATATAGTTGAATGATCAGCCCTCAGTGGGTGACACTGTTCCAGTAGAAACAGGGACTTGCAGGAGAAAGCAGGTGGGTGGGGGAGGAATGGTGGGGCTTGAAGATTCCAGCCCTGTTTTCAGGTCCCACCTCTGCTTCCTGATCTACCCAGTGGGAATCAACTATATTAAGCTCCTTCCATGGACTGACCCCCCCCTCAGGCAGACCATACACCACAACAAATTGGAAATTCTCAGCCAGCAGGCAGAATAAACTCTCCCTCGTTTATGTAGCTTCTTTCCAGTGTTTGGTCACAACAGTAAGAATAACTTGAATTAAAGAGATGGCTGAGTGATTAAGAGCATTGGCTGGCCTT
The DNA here is from genome assembly GCF_982192425.1 of Myodes glareolus. Classification (NCBI taxonomy): domain Eukaryota; kingdom Metazoa; phylum Chordata; class Mammalia; order Rodentia; family Cricetidae; genus Myodes; species Myodes glareolus. Next base: position 120,500,729 of record NC_142027.1, read on the forward strand.
GCAAAGGACCTTTGGTACAAGTCCCAGCACCCACATCACACGGTGGCTCACAACCTCCTGAGATTGCAGCTCCAGGACATCTGTCACCCCCTTTTGGCCTCCATAGCTACGGCATGGATGTGTTGCACAGACACACAAGAAAAACACCTATACACATAAGATAAAATCTCAAATAAATTAAAAAGAGGGTTCTCTAGCAGCTATCTCAGAGTTCATGGTTCAAAACAGCATAGAATTTACATAGAGATCCTTCTGGTATTTACAGAAAGTGTCCCAAGTTCTATTTCTTACTTGTTCTCGACCAGATAGGACTTGTGTAGGTGAACAGCCACAGACCCCTCCCAACTCTGCCAACAGCATCTTTCAGAAAGCTTCATGGGAGTATTTGCGAGCGCACATTTTTGTGCAGTTCTACCACCATACATGGAGACGGATGTTGGTGTTTTGGGATTTTGATGTTTTGAATGGAGGGAGGTGTCTTCCTTTACCACAGTTCATCCCTGATGTTGGGTTCTGATACCCTACATGACTGCTCTGCTCAGCAACTCGAGGTTTTCAGAACAAAGACCCTAAGGAGAATGACTGACAAATGCCTTAATACAAGACTATGGTTTTTTTTCTTTATTTCTTTCTAGCTGTAGATCTTAAAGGAAGAGCGAGTTTTAACAGAATCACTGAAAATTGCCTCTGTGTGTCTCCAGGGGCCTGTGGTCCTTCAACCATGATCGACGAGACAGGTACTCTAATAATGAAATCAGCAGGGGGGACTCTGGGCAGCCTCCCTGTTGGAAAAGTCTAAGTAACTTGTTTCTTATAAGTATAATGCATGGATCAGAAGCCACCACCATCCTCCTCAGTCTGCTCTTGCTTTCAGAAAATCTACTACCAACTGGGACCCTCTCAAGGCATCAGATAAGCCTTTCTATATTGGCATCAACACCTTCCAGGAAGTGTTCGGCACCCAGTGTCCAAGGATGGTTGCTCTGGGGTCTTGGGTAGTTTTTGCCTGGATTGAGTCATCTGCAGCATGATAAAAAAAAAAAATCATACTTTAGCTCCATGTATTTCTGGAAGTCCTCCAAGGCTGCACTTCAGGAATTAATACATTTTGTGCCAGCTGGTCACCTCAAAAAGGATTCTTCTCTTTTTTAAATACCACCTCTTCTAATACATATCTTCCTGCCTATTTCTAGGTCATGAGCTCTGAATATTTCCTAACAAGTAGGCCGAAAGCTTACTTGTTATCCATGAATTGGGTGGGATTTTGAAGAGTGGGTTGACCAAGCATGAACTATTTGGAGGCAGAGTTTTGGTTTGGTTGGACAATTAGAGGAGAGAGTGTCCAACGTGATGGAGTAAATCCACTTAAAAACCTGAGAGAGCTTAATTTTGGACACAGAGAAAAATCAGAGTTTTTGTTGCTTGCTGGGGCATGCTTCAGAGAGATTTTCCTGACTCATCAATACCAGCAAGAAAAAAAAAAGGCTGTGTCATTTTAAAATGAGGCTTCTTGGGCCCTGCCGCCAGTGCAAACTCCGGTTATGAAGCATTTGTGGGCACTGATGTTTGTGAGCCCACTTGGGATTGGCAGTAAAGTAGCTGAGACCATGCCCCGTGGCTTAGCTCTTCTGTCCTGGGTAGGTGGTGGTATCAGGTCTACTAGAAAGTGGTGGTTTTGAAATACCAGTTTCTGGGCGGTGCTGCCAAGGTAACCTCTGACTCCTTTGGGAGATGGAGCATTTGGATGGGATTTGTGAACAGATTGCTGCAGCTTGCTTGATGGCAATGTTGACCAGCTTTGTGCCTGGAAGTGTGGCAGTGTGCTTGGCTCTCAGAGGCACAAACAGCTTCCACCATGCTGGGCTGGGCAGGGCAAGCCCACAGTACCTGTATTTGACCTAGGATTGTTGCAGCTTAGATTCTTAAGCGTTTAGCATTTTGAAGTGTTCCTGGACAGTAAAGAATTACAGATTCACAATAGGACAGATTCAGACATAAAAGACCTCTAAATGGGTCACAGTGTTAAATAAATGTGCATAGGCTTGGGAGAGAGAAGAAAAAAAAGTATAGAAAGTCATAAAATAAAGTTAATACTTTAAAAAAGGGGTAAAGTCTTTAAAGAGACAAGCAGTACAAATATTGATAGATTAAAAAGAGTAAAGAAAAATAAGCCATGTAAAAATGGAAAATTCACAGAGAGTCTGGAATATGTATATTATTGTGTTTTCTTTGAATTTTTTGTCTGTAAAGAGCTAAGTACAGAGACACACACCATTGTATGGGCTGCTAAGCTAAACCAGCATGTATAAAAGTATCTTGACTTCAGAATTTGGGTCTAAGGATATGGTGCTTTGGAAAAGAGGTTCTTCTTTTATTTTCACAGAAGATGAGAACCTGTGGATTGCTTCTACACCAATATGGTTTCTTGGAACAAGTCCCCTCCCTGAATGGTTGCTGTGAACACCCCCACAAAGAAAATGCTTCACCCAACTGTTGACTGACATGAACCCAGGACACAGGATACACCATGAAGGACCTGATTAATACTGCCCACATACAGCAGGAAGCAGTGTGGAGAGAAAAAACTTCACCCACATTCCCAAATATTGTTTATAAATTTTCTTTTACATTTAAAGGGGGATATAATATAAATATGAATAATTTACATTGGTCTAAATCTTGATTTATTGATACAAATTTAAGGCCAATTTTGTTATATGTATTTCTGATCTTGATTAAGGTATTGTGATTGTGTAGTTCATTTAAAAATGTAATGTATAATTAAGAAATATAGGTTAATAGATAATCATCTCTAATAGTCAAGTTTGTAGTCATGCTAGAGTTTCTAGATGTACATAGATATATTTCAGATACGTATTCTTCATATCTTTCAGAGACTACAGAATATGGTACTTAAAATGTTTTAATAACTTAGGGTTTTTCATGACTATGAGACTTGTTTGCTCCTGGCAGCACCAATTATTTTGACAGAAAGATGGGCATTGAAGAGGCTCCTTAGTCATTTGGGCAAGAAACTGCCCTTGCCTGAACTGTTTCACTGGACATGCAGGACTCATGGAGAGATGACTGCTGAATTTGCCTAAAGGTGAGATGGTCCTTAAGGGTTCCTCTTTCATGAAAAGAGTCTGCAGGATACAGAAGAAAATGACTGGCAAACTGCCAATAAAGGTGGAACTGTCTTTAAAATTTCACGCTTTGTGGAAAAGTCTTCTGGCCACTCGGGGCCTATAGGCTGAAGATGGATGCCACAACGGTACAGAAGAACTTTGAGTGACTGTCCAGGCAGCAAAATGTCTCTGTCAATTCTAGAGTTTTGGATGTTGCTTACAATACACTTCCTGCTTACTTAGGTATTATATCCTTCTGGAATCTTTGATGGAGTTGAAGAATGAAAAATTATAATTATAGTTTTCCTTAGTTATAATAAAAAAATAAAGTAGATATAAATATGGTAACTGTAGTTCTTGCTTGATACCCATTTTCTTATATGTAATTTTTACTATGTTAAAGTTAAAGCCTTCCTTTTTGTTTAAAACAGAAAAGGGGAAATGGTGTAGGAGTTCCTTCTGCATGTGTGTTGCTTTCATAGGATAATGAATAAAGAAACTGCCTTGGCCTAGTTGATAGGGCAGAACTTAGGTAGGTGGAGAAGACAGATCTGAATTCTGGGAGAAAGAAAGCAGAGAGAGAGGACAGCCATGGAGCCTCCATGCTGAATCTTTCCTGGTAAGCCACTGTCACATGGCAATACACAGATTAATAGAAATGGGTTAAATCAAGATGTGAGAGTTAGCCAATAAGAGGCTAGAGATAATGAGCCAGGCAGTGATTTAATTAATACAATTTCTATGTGGTTATTTCAGGTGTAAGCTAGCCAGGTGTCTGGGACAGAATGAGGGTGTACTCCATGCAACAAGAGAGAATATTTTTGTCAAAATGGTTTATGTAAATGGGAAAAGGGTGGTGATCTAACATCCAGATATAATTTACATGGCTTATCAGTAGTGTAAGCTACACATCTTCAAAAGCAGATCTGTCCTTACTATTTTGTGATTATGTGAATGTGCGTGTCTATATGGGTACATGCATGGGAGTGCAATGCTCACAGAGGCCAGAAGAGGGCGTCAGATCCCCTGGAGCTAGAGTTATAGGAGGTTGTGAGGCATCGTGTGGGTGCTGGGAACAGAACCAGGACTTCTGTAAGAGTAGTCAGTGCTCTTAACCGCCGAGGCATCTCTCCAACCCTTAAAATGAGTTTTGTGTTTTGAATGAGGTCTGATGTAAATGCAAGCCTCTCTTAGGACATCTTTTCTTTTGGCTCCAAGGAACACTGCAATGGGACCTTCATCAATTTCTAGATAAGGCTCTCCTTCTACATCTCTCAGTTTGGACTCAGTTCTTTCCCCTGTGGCTTTAGGGTCTTCTCTGTGTAGATCTTATATTCATCAATGTTTGTTCTGTATCTCACATGAATCCCACTGGTGGAAAAGCTATGAACTGAGTGTGTGGGTCTGGATTCTACCATCACTGGGATCCCAAGGGAGTTGTGTCTTGCCAGCCTCTGTTTCCCTATTTTTACAGCAGAGAGCTTACACATGATGTCTTCCTTTAATGTTCAGGGAACCCAGTTTATAAATAAATAATTACACACACCACCACCACCACCACCACCACCATCTTTTAAAGGATCTGCTTTGAAGGGCCAGTGACAGCAGAGCCTTAAAGCCTGAGCCTCAAATTCCTGTATTGAATTCCAAACTCCCAACTGTTTTGTAAGATGTTATTGGGACTGAGGGAGATGAGGGCTTCATCTGAGACACCCCACTATTTTACGAGGTCAGATAAACTACTCTGATGGGAAAGGCTTTCAATCCAAAAGGCCTGTGTATCTGTGAATCAAATTTGCATGCCAAACCCTCAGACCCCACAGTTTGTGACTGGGACGTTTTGCAGTGAAGTCCAGGATTCCAAAATGGATGACAGTTTTAGGAACTCTGCTGCCTCCTTCTGGTCTATGTCAGTACTGCATGCACTCAGTGCACAAATGCACACACACACATAAAATAAAATAAAATAAAACAGGTTGAATAGCAACCTTAGAATGAGGTTGTCGGCCTGATAATCACCACCATCCCAGAACAAAAGCCTGGATGAGCAACCCTACATTGTAGCCCAGGTGCTGGGGACTAGTCTATCATCTAGGGCAAATGTCTTTCTGCGCAGAGCAAGTTTCCAGCCAAGTCCTGTGACTGGAAGTTTCCAGAAGGAAGTTGCACCTTCCACCGAGCCTTGGAATTAACTGATTAGAATCGCAGTGATGTGGAGAGGTTGGGAGGATGAGGGTCCAGAGTCTAATTACTATTTATTCTGAAATAGTCTTAGCTCTCTAAATAGCCATTCCTTACATACCTCTATGGTCTGACACAATAGCTCATAACTAAGAGATAAACCTTTTCAGAAAATGTTAGCTAGCAAAAATCCTGGTTTCCACCAATCGAGAGGCTAGAAATGCCATCAGATAGCATTGAGGCCTAGAGCCGAGCTGCCCTGCTTGGCTTTAGTCAGTCGCCTACATTTCTCCAATGTATTTGAAAAGCCCTGATTTATGAATTTTTTGGTCCTGTTGCTATGGAAATTTCTACTACATTAGAATGTGGAATTTGGGGAAGACCTGAATGTTTTCTGGCCACGGTCACACACATTTGACTCCAGAAATTGTCCCCCGTGAAGGGAGAGTTGAACTTTTTCTGTGACAGTCCCCAGAAGACAGCTGAGGACTAGTCTTCAGCTGTGCCGTGTGCACAGCTCTTGTAAGCTCCCAGAAGGTTGTTTGAGGATTAAATATATTTCACACAAACACCTTTCCTCAGCAAATGCACTTCAGATTTCTTCCACTCAGTGATCTTCTCTTGCCGGTCAAGCCTGAAAGACTCATTTGCTAACTTGTAAGATGTCCCTGAAAATGAAACAAATTTATTTCACAACAAAATTAGGGGAGCCGACCGCCACCCATTGGGCACCCATTGGAAGTGATTTTAAAATGAGATTTCAAAGAAAAAAAATGTAGATTTTTAGTCCCGTAAATCAGATGTTCTTTATTGGAATGTGGCTGGAAATAGGTTCTTTATATACAGCAATAGCTATTCAGACCTACAAATACATTCTAAAATTATACAGTTAAAAGAAACGTGCAAACAGGCAAGTCCTGGCAGATGGCAGAGAAATATCGTGTGGGGTATGGGGAAAAGGCTGCTTGTGCCTCAGGCATTTTATTGTTAAAGCAAACTTCCCTAATGCAGAGGACGTTGGTGACTAAACAGGAGGCGGCGATAGGAAATAAATGAAGTTGAAATGAGTTCCTCTACGCTTCACACAGGGTGAATGAATCAAAAAAAAACAACAATAACAGTAAATATTCTCATGCATTTGCTTGAATTCCCCCCACCCAGGTAGCCACCGTGCCAGCAATCAAATCAATATTTCAGTAAAAACCAATAAAAACACATGGAGAAAAATAACCAGTCTCAATCATACGCATGCATGCCGCCAAAGCAAATCATTTCTTGGCTCTAAGTAGAGTAACACATAGCTTAAAAACCATAAAAGAATTCTCATTTGAGTATGAGTCCCCAGTCAAGACCGGCAAACTCTCCTGTTTGTCTCTGCACCGAGGTGGCTACGGTTGCAAACAATCTAAATCTGGACAGGCTGTTGACTAAATGCCAAAAATACGTTCTTGCAATCCAATTTACCAGTCATGATGGCTATTGTTGGTTGTCAACTTGACTACATCTGGAATGAACTAAAACCCAAGTGACTGGGTACCTCTGTGAGGAACTCTTTTTCCCTAAATTAAACCTGTTGAAGTAGCAAGACTCATTTTTAATCTGGATCTGTCAAGGTGGGAAGGTCCACCTTTAATCTGATCCGCACCTTCCGCTGGCAGCCCGTATAAAGGCCGTGGAAGGAAGCTTCGCCATCACTCTCACTGGCAAGTTCATTCCTGAAGATCAGCTGAGACATTCAGCCTTGTAGACTGAACAACTACTGGATTCTTGGATCTTTCATTGGTAGACAGCCAGTGTTGGGCTAGCTGGACCACAGCCTAAAAGTCATTCTAGTAATTCCAAATATAAGGAAATTATTAGGATGAACATATATAGTGTAATATTATATATACACTTTACCTTTAGCGAACCCTGACTAATACATCAGTGTAACTGGAGCCAGAGCCAAATGATGATTGTCCCAGGCAAAGGCCCCAGAGGGCAACTCTCCCCTCCATCCTCAGCTCTATCCTGTCAGAGCAGGGCAGGCCAGAAAAGTCACTCTTATTATTGAAAAAAAATGAAGCGAGAATTGTGGAAATGACTCAGTCAATGCAGTGCTTTACACAAGCAGAAGGACCTGAGTTCGATCCCCAGAATCCTGGGAAACAGAATTCACTTTGGCTCCTGCCTGCTCCTGAGGATCACATGATTATCCACACTGAGTCACTGTCGTTAAGGGGCGTCCGGAATGACAGGAGGGTACCTCTGTGAGGCAAGTGTACACCTGCAAGCATTTCTAAATTATCAGCAGTGTTTTGCATTTGGAATAAACTTTCTGTAATTTTTAAGTAAGCATTCATTCACAGGACAAATTCCTTCTTTCAGTTGGGAACTATTTTCCATACACTGGTCCTGCAAATATCTCTTGCAGAAGCAAAAAAACATAAGAAGGGAATGAGATGACATAAATCACAGACTTCGTCAGATGTGTGTGTGTGTGTGTGTGTGTGTGTGTGTGTGTGTGAGAGAGAGAGAGAGAGAGAGAGAGAGAGTTGAACAGGCCTCTATTTTAGGGTACAAGGCACTCTCCTAGTTCTGATCTTGGCATAGAGGAACAGGTGTGATCAAAGGGCCTCAGACTGCATCCGCCCACCTCCTCTGCTCCCCCGAGCCTGCTTCTGAGATGTCTTCAATCATTAAGAATTTGTAAGAAAAGATTTCCCCGAAATGTCTGGAGCAAATGCCTCTCTTAGAATGCTAAGTAGCCCATCCTGACATGCGCCCTCGGACTGAGTCTTTAAAGGCCTGTGACAGTTATTGACAGGCACTCATTAGTCTGCAGAAGCTGCTGCCTTCCCCAGGGTAGGGCTAACCACAGAGTCATCGGCTCCATCCATCTCTCCGTGCTGCCGATTACAGGAAGACGATTCCCTCTCGGACCACACTGTGTTCACTCCCGACTCACCATGAAGATGACTCCCTGCCCTTTGTCTTCTTAGGAGGAGCTTGAGAAAAATCAACATCTGAGGAGTTTGGAACCAGGGTCATTGGCATGCAAGCCTTGAGTTGCTGGGGAGGGCGCGCTCTGAGGAGTGGGTACTTTTTCATTGCCTGGCTGTGACAAAATGCCTAGCAAAAGCAACTTAAGTAAGTAAGGGGTAGGGAAGGTGTGTTGGCTAGTTTTAGGTCAACCTGACACACAAGCTAGAGTCATCTGGAAGGAGGGAACCTTAATTGAGGGAATGCCTCTATAAAATTAGGCTGTAAGGCATTTTCTTAATTAGTGATTGATGGGGCAGAGCCCAACCCATTATGGCTGGTTCCATCCCTGGGCTGGTGGTCCTGGGTTTTATAAGAAAGCAGGCTGAGCAAGCCAGAAAGCAGCACTCCTTCATGGCCTCTTCATCAGCTCCTGTCTCCAGGTTCCTGCACTACATGACTTCTGTCCTGACATCATTCAATGATCAACAATGGTATAGGAGTGTAAACCAAATAAAACTTTTCCTCCCCAACTTGTTTTTCGGTCACTGTGTTTTGTTGCAACAGTAGAAACCCTAAGACAGAAGGATTGGGAAAGTTGGTCCTTTGGGGTACCCCAAACAGAGGACACTTGTGTAATTAAGTAACCACAGCAGGATAGATCTGGGAGGGGGTCAGGACACCATCAGTGCTTGTGCCGGGAGAACAGGTGGGAACAGAATTGTGATACAGGATGTCCCTCTGCATACTGTGAATGTGTGTTGCTTTTATCAGTTGATAAATAAAGTTGCTTTGGCCAATAGCAGGGCAGAGTAAAACTAGGTGGGAGATCTAGGTAGAGACACAGGGAGAAAGAAGGCAGAGTCAGAGAGAGATGCCAGCTACTGCAGGAAGAGTAAGATGTCACAACACTACCAGTAAGCCATGGGGCACATGGCAATATGCAGATTATTAGAAATGGGTTCATGTATACATAGACCTAGCCAGTAAGAAGTCTGAGCCACTGGCCAAACAATTATAATTAATATTAAGCCTCTGAATGATTATTTTATAAGTGATTGCAGGGACTAGGGGGCAGGAGAGACCAATCCAGAGGGACAGGCAGGACAGAGAAAAGTCTCCGGCTACAGGGCTGTCTGAGTGACCCAGCGGTATAAACTCCTGCCTACATAGCACTTCTCCAGCCCCGCACCCTAGCTCATGTCATCCACTGAGCTATCCTAGCACACGTCACCCCGCTCCACACCGCTCTCACGATTATCTCCCTCCCAGACTTCATCCAGTTGCAATTGTCTTTGTTTCACAGCCTGAAGCATCTTACTCTTTATTCTGTCATTTCTTACTCTTGTACGTAAGATCGAACAACCGCAGCCTGTCTTAACGTGGAAAGGGAAAACTGTGTCGACTTGTGTGTGACTGGGGGAATAACGGGTGCTGGGGACGGGAGAGCGGCGGAGTGCAGACAAAGGGAGACGTGAGGACACGGGAAGAGCTGGAGTGATGGGCTTTCCAGAGAGAGGGGGTTAAGTGGCCACAAGCCAGGGGCTGCAGGCAACCCTTGGATGTCTTGAAATGGGAAAAGGGCCAGGTAACAGAGTTTCCCCATGAGTTGTTAGATGGGAATCAGCCCCTGCCATCTTTTGCTTCGTTTCTAGTGTTGAGACAGTGAGGAATGGGAAGGATGTATAGGGAGAGTTGAAGAGAAAGCACAGGCCTTCGGGCACTGTCTTGCTTTGCCGCCCTGTTCAGGGTTCCTTGAAATGCCAGTTTCCCACCGACCTGTCCATCTTTCTCCTGTAGGAGCCTCACACGCCATCTTTGTTGTCCCTTCAGCATGTCACCCTGTGCCTGGGATGAGGGCAGCGCTTAGTGAACGTTGGTGGGAATGTGGGAAAGCATTCTCTGCAAGAGAAGCCAGTGAGGGACCCTACGACACAGCCCAAGTGGTCTTCCCGCTCTACAAACCTTGCTGAAGACACAGCTGACTCTTTCTCAGTTGTCCCTATCTGTCTGGAATTCTGCTCTCATCCTTTATCCAAAACCCTGGCTTTTCTCGTCTTTCTTTTCCCCTTGGATTTTTTTTTTAAATTTTTTTTATTATATTTTACGTTTGAGTGTTTTGCCTACATATGACCTGTGCATCACTTGCATGCAGTACCCATGGAGGCCAGAAGAGGGGGTGAGATACTCTAGAACTGGAGTTACAGATGCTTGTGAACTGCTGTGTGGGTCCTGGGAACCAAATCTCAATCCTCTGTGACAGCAGCTGGTGTTTTTAGAGTTACCGCCCCAGTCTCCAATTTATTTTTGAAGATATGGTTCCACTGAAGCTGGAGTTCACTGATTCGGGTAGACTGGCCAGCCATGGAATCTCCTTCATTAGGTGCTGGGTTTTAGACACACCATCACCATAGGTGGATGCTTCCTGTGTTAACCTTCTCCCAAATAACTGACACAGGGGCTAAATATTGTTTATAAATTCTCGGCCAATCGCTCAGGTTTGTTACTAGCTAACTCTTACACTTAAATAAACCCATATTGCTTATCTTTGTTTCACCAAGTGACTCAAGGCTTGATATCTCATTTTCTACATGCTCTGTTTCCTCAGTAATTGGCTGGTAACTTTCCTGACTTCGCCCTTCTTCATCCCATTATCCTCAGTTTGATTGCCCTGCCTAACTTTATTCTGTCATGTTATGGACCAATTAGCTTCTGTATTAACCTATGAGAGTGATACATATTCACCGTGTGAAGAAGGATTATTCCACAGCACATCATATCTACTTTTTCTGTGGGTGCTGGGAGTCTGAACACAGGTCCCATTTGTGTGACAAACTTATTTCTGAGCCATCCTTCCATCTGCTTTCTTAGTTTTCTTTTAAATATTTCCATCTTTGAAATATCTTTAAAATAATTATTCTGTGTATTATGGTGACTTGACATCTTCAGGACCCTGACTTGTTACAAGAGAAAGAGGAGGGTCTCTGTGGCTGACCAATTCTTAGAGATACCAAAGGGCTAGGCTAGGAGGGCTCAGCCCTCCAGTGGCAAACAAGTCTGCTCAAAGTCCCAGTTTCCTTAATGTGCATTTCCTTTATTGACCCAGGCAGCTTTGCCAAGCTCCCTGTGTGGCATTGTCAAGTGCTGTACACAGTTGTGACTTCTGTCCCCACATCCTGTAGGTTTAGCTTAGTTTGCTCTCCCTGTGCCTCAGTCTGTCTATCTATTCATCTGTGCACCAACTATCTTATTTATCTATCTATCTGTCTGTCTTTCTGCCTCCTCCTTTTCCCCCTTGCCCCTCTCTCTGAAATATGGTCACATTTATCCCAAATTGGTCACAAGTTTACTATGTGTCACAGGATGACCTTGGACTTCTGATCCCCCTGCAGTCACCTCCTGAGTGCTGGTTACAGGTGTACAACAGCACGCACAGTTTATTTGGTGCGGGGGCTGGGGGAGGGCATAGAGTTCACAGCTTCATGCATGCCCAGCAAACGTGCTACACAGAACCATATTCCCCAGTTAGCAATGATTCTCTCTTGCTAGGGCCACAGCTGACCACCCATCTCAGAAGAGAGCACAAAACAGTTCATTTCCATAAAAAAAGGCCATTGCCTTTAAACCCCAAGCGCTTGAATACAAATATTAATGGGTTTCTCTTTAAGATGTATTTTGTTTGCCCAGTCTCCTTTCTTTCTGATTCTTTTTCGCTTTAATCTTTGCCTTTTCTTTCGACACATGTCATTTGAAGTGGTTGCTCTGAGAGCTGAGTGGGGGCTCCAGAAACCTGGACAGTTTAGGACTCTTGAAAGCCATCCTTCAGGTTGATGCACCTGGGGTGTGAGGAACAGACAGACCCATCGTATTTGCAGCTTGTCCCTCTTTCCAGGCTTAATAGTCTTTGCAGGGAGGCATCCTTGGGCCTGCAGGTGTTTGTGGCTCAGGAGAGAGTGCGTTCAGCTGCTTGCATCGTAAGGTCAGCTGAGGTGCTCTCGGGGGATAGTCCGCTGCTCAGCTGGGGGACTTAGGCACTAACCCCGTTCTATTTCTTTAATTGTTCTTGGATTCTGAGAAGACCATTTCCAGTAGAACAGCAAACCCTTCAGTCCCTGGTCTGACACGGAAGAAGTGAGGACATGATCTCATCTTTTAGGGAACTGCACCTCCCCTCCCTTTCTCAGCCCCCTCCCTCTGCCTGATTTCACTGCACTCCAGGGCTCAGGACACCTTTGATGGCAGTACCTGTAAGGCTTTCACTGGACAATGGGTTCAGCTGTGGTGACTGCACAATCAAGGCATCCCTGGTAACCAATGCGGCAACCCCAGTACTCCTCTCCCACCTGGGTTGTCATTGTCACCACTTTCTGGTGGCTTCTTTAAATACCTTTAAAACTATTGCTTGCAGAGGAAGGGAAGGGGGGTCCTAATTGTGCCTGTGTGCCTGTGTGTGTGTGTGACTCTGGGGGTTGAGGCCACAGGCTCTCACACATGCTGGGTAAGTATAATAACACTGAACCAAACCTCCTGCTGTTGAGGGGATTTCAGCCAGGTATTCAGTAGGATGAGCGTATGCAGCCAGTCATGTGCTTAACCACAAACTCTGATTGTATTGAATAGGATCAGCTTAGCATTGATCCTCTCTCTCTATGTCTCTATCTCTCCCCCTTCTCCCCTCCTCTCCTTTTCCTCCCCTCTCTCTTCTCTCTTCCTCTTTCTGAGAGATGGTGAACTATGGTCCCATTTAGCCCAGGTTGGCCACAAACTCACTATGACCTGAGGATGACTCTGAACTTTCGTTCTCCCCCCCTCCCCCCCCACCTCCACCATGTTCAGTTTAAGATGCCCAACATATGTGGCACTAGGATTGGCTTCATGCATGCCCAGAGAACACGCTACCCACTGAGCAATTTCCCCAATTAGCAGTCATTTTCTCTTGTGAATCAAGTGCCTTCTCCCCAGAGCTCCCACCCCTCACAAAGGCTGTATTAACGATACTCAGCAGGCAGCACTGTGCAGTGGTTGGGGGTTTCTCTCTGGAGAGCCAGGACTGGTTCCAAGTCCTCCCCAGCCTTGCACCCTTAGGTAAACAGCTCAGCTGTTCCTGCATCTACGTTTCTCACCTATGAAATAAAGAGTGGGAGTCACTTGTCCGGTCACAGATTTTTACTGAAAATTAATAAGGACAACATGATGTAGGGCAGGTGCCAGGTGTGAGTGTGATTGGCCTATCACGCTCCAGGTGGGAGGGCAGCTGCGCCTGGAGTTTACAAGCATCCGGTCAAATTTTATCACCAAGTAAGTGGGGTGGGGGAGACTGGTCTGGGCTCTCCTTTGGTTTCCTGGTTCCTCCTCCATCTTTTCTCCCACTTTCGTTCTTGTCTCTCCCCTGACAGGTACAACAGATGTATCTGCCTTTGTTTTATGGGCCTGTTTTCCTTGGTTGGTGTCACACTGTTAAATCAAACGCATGTCCTGGCCTTTGAAACTTCCCAAGGCTGAACTTCAATATCCTTGCAGACGGCTGAGAGTAGGGGGAAGTCAAGTCTGCGAGGGAGACCCACTCAGGAAGACAGACTCAGGGGTCAAACGGTTATCGATCCCAAAGGCCATAGGAATTTCCTTCATTCAGACTCCAGAGGACTCCATTCTGCAGTTTCTTCTCAAGCCCTTTACAAATAAATATGTCTATCTATATAGAAACATATATATTTGAAATTAAAATATAATTATATCATGGGCCCTTTCCTTCCATGTATCCCTTTCTTGCTTTCTCTCAAATTTATGGCTTCTTTTAAAAATATTATTGCATAAGTGTGTGCGCTCCTAAATACACAAATACAACCTGCTCAGCCAATAAAATGTTACTACACACATACAAGTAGCGTTATACGGACTGAGCAGGTTGTATTTATGTATTTGGCATCTGATAACCAATCTGTGTGTATTTATGTACTTTGTATTTGATGACCATTTGGTATCTGATAACCAATCTGTGTGCTCTTCCTTGGGGAAGACCATTTCTCTTGCTCTTGCATTCCTTAGTTGCCTGTAGTTCTTTGTGTAGGGTTGAGGCCGGGTGGGCTTTTCTTCATCCATGTTAGCACGTCTGTTGTTGTTCTTGTTCAGCCCATGTTTGGGCAGTCGTGTTGGTGAGACTCTATGGTTGTAACTTCTGACATTTCTAGGAGACACTCTCACAGCTAAACTCAACCGCCTGAAACCAGACCTCAGGCGCGGCCATAGAGACAGACGTTTAGACTAGAATGGACTGTCGGCTGACTTGGGTTAGAGAGAGGTTCTTCGTGGTGTTTGGGGGTCAGTCCTCTGATGCCCTTCTGTGTGCTGCACTGAAAGATGATGCTCCTCTGGGCTTTACAAAAACCAAGTTCACCTGCTCAAAGTCAGGAAAATATTTTAAAAACCAGAATGGATGCCATTCCTGTCCCCACCTCATCTTTTATCAGTGTGGTCCTCTCAGTTGTTCATCTCTATTAACTATTCTGTCCTACATTTATTGTCGTCCCCCTTCCCTTTCTCATGGTGACTATTACTGTGCGTGTGTGCGTGCGTGCGTGCGTGCGTGCGTGCGTGCGTGTGTGTGTGTATGTGTTGGGGTAGGGGAGAGAGAGAGAGAGAGAGAGAGAGAGAGAGAGAGAGAGAGCAGTGTCACTGCCTATGTGAAGAGGTCAGAGAACAACTTTTGGGAGTTGGTTTTCTCCTTCCACATGAACTTGAGAGTTCACAATCTCATTGTGAAAGCAAGCACCTTTACCTACTGAATTCTCTTGCTGGTCTTCTTCTTCTTCTTCTTCTTCTTCTTCTTCTTCTTCTTCTTCTTCTTCTTCTTCTTCTTCTTCTTCTCCTTCTCCTCCTCCTCCTCCTTCTTCTCCTTCTTCTCTCTCTCTTTCTTCTTCTTCTTCTTCTTCTTCTTCTTCTTCTTCTTCTTCTTCTTCTTCTTCTTCTTCTTCTTCTTCTTCTTCTTCTTTTTTTCTTTTAGTTTTTTGAGATAGGGTTTCTCTGTGTAGCTCTGGCTATCTGGAACTCACTCTGTATACCAGGCTAGCTCCAAACTCACAGAGATCCTGCTGCCTCTGCCTGGCTAGTGTGTATTGTTTTTCTTCTTCCACTTATCTTTTTGATTGGACTTGATCTGAGGATTTCTAAACTCCATGCTCATTAGGTCTTATGTCTGTTGTTAAGGATGTGAAGTTTGGGGTGATTTATGGCAGTATCATCAGGATAGTGCAAACCTCGGCTAATGGCCCTGCACTGACTGGTCAGACCATGGACATTTCTAAGGGGAAAGAAGGGTGACTCCAGAGCAATCCTGTCCAGCCACCACAGAGTTGTGTTGGCTGTGTTACCATTTTATATGTGTGCATGCAAATGAGACTACATTTGTGTCACTCACAGTGACATCAATCTAAATGAAAATGCAACAATTGTAGCAGACCTTGCACACACACACACACACACACACACACACACACACACAAATGAAATTTTGTGCTTATGTCAATTACAGCAGATCTCACATGCAAATGAAGGCTTGTGCTTGCACCAATCACAGCAGCCCTCAATGCAAATGATGGTTTGTGTTCGCACCTATAAAAGCTTACCTCTTTAGTCCCAAGTCACACCAGGGGAAGTGCTCCCCTCTGGCCTAGGTAGCTGATAATGGATAATTTACAGAGGCTTGTGATAGCCAAGAACTTAGTGTAAACAGGTACAGTCCAGGCTGGAGCCCTGTCTACAGGAGTTGGAGCAAGCAGCTGTGACCACCATGTAGTTTTCCCCAAGACACCATGGAGTGCTCTGGATGGCTGATGCTGGCATAAGGGTAGTCAGGCGGGGCTGTGTGATTGACAGTTCTTTTGCTCAGGTGGCCAGGGCAGAACAGAAAGCATCCAACAGCTCCTAGCTAGGGAGTCCCATGCCCCACCCTGTGCCTTGCTTATTTCTAGGAATAGACATCAGGTGTGCTGGCCCCAGGAAGGTAGAGAGCAAAGTTTAACAGACTCTTAAAGCAGACTTGCTTTCATTAAGTTTTTGAGACAGGGTCTCCCAGTGGACTAGGGCTCCACAATCAGTCTATCTGCCCAGTGAGCGCAGGGAGCAGGGTGTCCTCTCCCCAGGGTTTGAATTACAAGCACATGCCAAATTGACTGACTTCTTCCTGTGGGTTTGGATTGAACTCAGGTCCTCGCACTTGCATTACAGATTTTTGGATGACTGAACCATCTCCCCAGCACTAATCTCTGAATTTGGAAGAGAGGGGGAGGAGCAGCTGGAGATTGAGGCTTCAAATGCAGCTCACAAAGCCTGCCTGCCCTGCAGAGTTCATTAGGATCCACAAATGCCCTCTTCCTGGGCCCCACCCTCTCCCAGGATGGCGCCTGCATTTGTAATCTGAACAATACCTCCAGATTTTTTTCCTTTTTCTTTTTGATAAGAAATATGGAGAAGTTTCACTCAGTGACAGAAGCCTGCAGAGGAAAGATAGTTATCAAATTAATTTCCCAGGCTTTGTTTGGGTAAAAATGAGTCAGTTCGTGCTTCAGAGGGTGTTAAACTTGTAATTCAGAGATTCTTCCTATCACTCCCTGGTTTTCCTTTCTGCTCATTTCACCCACTACAAAAATTGAACAGAGATAGACTGATTGTGGCTGATCACCCATGAGGGCCACAGCTGAGGCTCAGGGGACCAGAGAGAAACCCAAGCTTGTAATTAGAGCTCACCCTGCTGAGGCACACAGCCTGATGGTTCGTGCACTGAGGCTGGGGTCACGCAAATCATAAGAAGCTGGTGTGTATAACGTAAAACCAGTTTTTGTAATGGACCCTGGTTGCCTGTGCCCTCCCCAGGGAATCTCAAAGGTACTCAGAGTGAATACTGATCTTCTGGCACTTGGGCTGGGGTCCCTGGATGGCAGTGAGCTCACATGTTTGTCTTATGTAAATTCTGCCTGATCTGGAATCACCCCACTCCCTGGTCCCCAAATCACTCCTACCAGTGCACAAAATTACAACTGATGGGCACCCGGTTTCACAGAGAATCACCGCGGAGCTTGCGAAACCGCAAAGTCGAGTTGCCGCCTGCAGACTCTGCTCAGATGGGCCTGGCTCTCCTGCCTCCTCTCACCACCTGACCACCTTCAGTACTAACGTGCCTCTTCACCCTCCTCCTGGCTCAGGAGTGAGTTTAGCGGCAGCTGTATGGGAATCAGGTGCGGAGGCTTCAAGGCTGGGAGCATCCACCTCTCCAAGGCTGGGCATTCAAAGCTCCACTGACTGTGGGGAAGACTCATCCCCTCTGGGGACCAATGGCAGAGCCAGGTAGTAGGGACAGCTCCTTTAGCTGCAGGCAGGGACAGTGGCACTCTCAAATTCGGGCCAGTCCTGAGTTGTAAATTACAGTAACTCAATGAAAATAGGAAAATTCTACCCCAGAGAAAATTATTGTTTGGGGCTGCAAATCCATAGACATAATATATATGCATTTATGTGTGTATGTATGTGTGTATATGTATATGTATATATATATATATATATGTATAGATACACATATACACATGACAAAAATTTGAGAAGAATTAAAGAGAGTCTGAGAATATCTGTGGGTTTTAAAAAATATTTCATAGCTTAGAATATGTTCAAACATTAATTGTATTTCAAGAATAACACATTCGGTGTCTGAGGACACCGGTTGCACTCCAGCTGTGTGGGACTCAGCAAAGCCACTCTGGGTCTCTTTACTTACGTGTGGAAATCTGTTTGAACTGGTCGCATATGTGAAGGCGCACATGGCAGTTAATTAAATTTCCACAGGAGGTGGAGGTGAAATGAAAAGTCACGGCTCCCACCATCCAGTAGTCCCTTCTGGGACCACGGAGGCAGCTCAGTCAGTGAAGGACTGCCGAGTGAACTGAAGGACCTGAGTTAGGGACCCGCACTTGTAAAGAGCCAGGCACTTTACAGGTGCAGATGAGGAAAGCCCAAGAGACTTCAACCCCACACAAAAACCACGGGCAACTGAGGAGAGCTGGGAGTGGGTGGGACAGATTGTCTTCCCCAGTAAGACCACACTGATTGCTTATCCAAATGGTTATACCAAATAGTCAGCCCTGAAAGCGTGCACATAGACGGTATACTATGGACTGAGCGGGTTATATTTAGGAATATATATACATATGTGTACATACATGCACATATATATGCAGATAACAATTAATGGAAAAAGAGGCCACGAATTTGAAAGAGAGTGGGGGGTTTGGAGAGAGGAAAGAGAAAAGGAAAATAATCTCAAAAATATAAGTAAAGGAAATGTTTTTTCTTTTCTCTATTAAATTTTTTTTATTCATTTTGCATACCAACCATAGTTTTCATTCACTCCTCTCTTCCCATCCCTCACCTTCCCTATACCCCCCTCAACCACTCCTCCTCCATTCAGGAAGTGGCAGGTCTCCCATGAGATCAACGAAGCATGACATATCAAGATGAGGCAGGATCAGCCAGGCGGTGGTGGCACATGCCTTTAATCCCAGAACTCGGGAGGCAGAGGCAGGTGGATCTCTGTGAGTTCAGGGTCAGCCTGGTCTACAAGAGCTAGTTCCAGGGTAGGTTCCAACAGAGAAACCCTGTCTCAGGAAAAAAAAAATGAGGTAGGACCAAGCTCCTCCTCCTATATCAAGGTTGGGAAAGGCATCTAGGTTTCACAAAGTCAGTTCATGTCCCAGGGATAGTCCTGACCCTACTGCTAGGGGCCCCACAAACAGATCAAGCTGCACAATGGTCACCCACATTTAGAGGGCCTTGGTCAGTCTTATGCAAGTTCCATAGCTATTGGTCCAGAGTCTGTGAGCTACCACTAGCTCAGGTCCTGTCTCTGTGAGTTCAACCATCATGATCTTGATCCCCCATTGCTCTCTTCCTCCCTCTCTTCAACTGGACTCCTGGAACTTGGCCCAGCACTTGACTGTGGATCTCTGCCCCAGCTTCCATCAGCTACTGGATGAAGTTTCTCTGGTGGCAATTAGTGTAATTGCCAATCTGACTGCAAGAGAAGGCCAATTCAGGTACCCTTTCCACTATTGCTAGTTGTTAGTCTTAGTTGGGGTCATCGTTGTGGATTCATGGGAGTTTCCCTGGCACCAGGTTTCTCCCTAACCCCAAAATGGTCCCCTCTATCAAGATATCTCTTTCATTACTCTCCCCCTGTATCCTGCCCCCAGCTTGTTTCCACCCCCATTCTCTCCCTTCCACCCTCTGCTCGGTTTACTCTGTAGATCTCATCTATTTTCCCTTCCCAGGGAAGTGCATGCACCCCTCTTAGGATCTTCTTTGTTACCTAGCTTCTCTGGGTCTATGAATTCTGTGGCCTGGTTATTCTTTGCTTTACATCTAATATCCACTTCTGAGTGAGTATATGCCATATTTGTCTGTTTGGATCACTCAGGATAAGTGTTTTTTTTTTCTAGTTCCATCCATTTGCATGCAAATTTCATGATGTATTTTTTTACAGCTGAATAATACTCCAAAGTGTAAATGAACCACATTTTCTTTATCCATTCTTTGTTTGAGGGGCATCTAGGGTGTTTCTACGTTCTAGATATTATGAATAATGCTGCTATGAACATAGCTGAGCAAGTCTCCTTGTTATATGATTGAGCATCCATTGCGTATATGCCCAAAATTGGCATAACTGAGTCTAGAGGTTGATTGATTCCCAATTTTTTGAGAAACCACCATACTGGTTTCCAAAGTGGCTGTACAAGTTTACACTCCCACCAGCAATGGAGGAGCATTCCCCTTACTTCACATCCTCTCAAACATAGGCTGTCATGAGCATTTTTTAGCTTAGCCATTCTTATAGGTATAAATAAGACAGCATCTCAGAGTTATATTGATTTGCATTCCCTGATAACTAAGGATGTCGAGTAATTCTTTAAGTGTTTCTTGGCCATTTGAGATTCTTCTGTTGAAAGTTCTCTGTTTAGATCTGTACCCCATTTTTTAAATTGAGTTTTTGGCATTTTGATGTCTAAGTTCTTGAATTCTTTGTATATTTTGGAGATCAGCCCTCTGTCAGATGTGGGGTTGGTGAAGAACTTTTCCCATTCTTTAGGCTGCTGTTTTGTCTTGTTGACCGTGTCCTTTGCCTTTCATAAGCTAAAATAAGTATTTTTAAAAACCAGCTTCCTGGGATTGAACTGATAGTCCCTTGTGCTTTAGAGGCAGACACTTTCCTGACTGAGCCATCCCTCCAGTCTCCTGGAACCAACTTGGGGCTACTCACTTTTTTGATGTCAGAGCTTCCTTCTGCACCTGGACTCCCCGCCCACCAACCCTAGCCACATGTTTACATTACAAGGTTATTAAAATTCATAATACTTTCTATAAATGGAACAGTAGCTTTGGTGCCTTGTCTGTAGGTCAAATCCTACAGAGCAGAGAAATGTTAAATAGTATTTACATGAGGAGAATGAGGAGCCTGCTTTCTGGTTTATGGGATTTAGAGAGACAAGAGCTGCAGCATCTAACCCTGATCTTCCCATCCTACCCTCTGCACCTGCACAACAGAGTCATTGGTAGACATTATTAATCAATGGATGATGCCTGGGTGAGTTGGTGCTGAAGCAAACAGGTGGCTCCTACTTGGTAGTAAAGAAATGTTTTCACTTGCTACACTATACACTTTGTGTTAGTGTGAGCCTGGGTGTGGGTAATGAGATGGGAAATGTTGTTCTTTTGTGTGTGGGGCAGAGAAGATCGAGCCCAGAGTCTCGTGCATGCTAGGTGAGCACTCTGCCTACTGGGCGACATCGCCAGCCTAGATGGTCTTTTCATAGTATGCTGTGGAATTCTTTGTAATATGGGCAGTACCAGCTCAACCATGAAAGAAATGCATGGGAGCTGGAGAGATGGATGAGCAGATGGATGGCTTTTCTTGCAGAGGACCTGGAGTTGACTCCCAAGTAAACATGAGAGTTCACAACCACCTGTAACTCTAGTCTCCGGTGCCCCCTTCATGTTTCCACTGGTATCTTCATGTATATCCACATACAACTCCTCACACAACTGGAAAATGTCTGAACCCTACCCTTAGGAGAAAAATCCCCAGAAGAGGGGTGCTGGAATTGTACTCCTATCCTGGGTGGACAAAGACAAACTCCCCTACACTCACTCCCAAGCTCTCCTCCACATCCTCTGCTTGGGGAATACTCACATCTTAGAGTCATGAGCACGATTGTCTTTCCAAACCCCTTGTTTTGTGTTGTTCCATCAGTAGAGATGCTCAGAAGTCAGAGGTCATTTAGTTAGGTTGACATGTCAATATCATGCATCACTGTAGAGTGGGAAGAAGAGCTTCAGAGGGCCAGATACCGACCACGCAACAGTGAGACAACATTGGCGGCATGAATCCTGATCTTCCTCTCAGAAGGAGTCCCTGGTGGGAACCCTTCGATGGGAAGCAGCCATGTAGCCTCTACTCAACCACAAGGGGGCAGGGTAGGCCTGGGTGGGAAGCCATGGAAATGTCTGGAGAGCAGCTGAGATTGCTGACTTTTGGGGCTTGTCAATGTGTCAGCAGGAAAGGGCAGATGTTTATCTGAGGCTAGCCTCCAGACTCAGGAGAAGACCCGGTGACTGAGGGATCCTGAATAAGTAAAAAGAAATCCAGTTTGTCATGAGGGGATGAGGATGTCAGGAGGAAACATGTCAGCTAGATAGAGTGAAATTCAGGCAAGGGACTGTGTTCAAGAACACTATGGGAGAAGATTATATTCCTTTTCCCTATACCAGGATAGACAAAAGGAAGAAGACATTGGACAACCTGCTTTGTCTTAAATATGGACCACTGTAGTAGAGGAATGCTTGTTTGTTCCCAGCTGCTCAGCCACAAAATAATCACACAGGAACAGTATTTAAAAACACTGCTTGGAATAGCCAGAACATGGAAACAACCTAGGTGCCCCTCAATAGAAGAATGGTTAAAAAAGGTGTGGAACATATACACATTAGAGTTTTACTCAGCAGTAAAAAACAATGACATCTTGAATTTTGCATGCAAATGAATGGAAATAGAAAACGCTTTACTGAGTGAGGTAACCTAGACCCAAAAAGAGGAATATGGTATGTACTCACTCATAAGTGGATTCTAGCCATAGTTAAAGGTCTTTGAGCCTATAATATGTGATCCTAGAGAAGCTAAATAAGAAGGTGAACCTGAAGAAAATCATATAGTTATCCTTTTGGATATTGGAAGTAGACAAGATTGCCAGGCAAACTTGGGTGCACGGGGGGTGGGGGGTGGAAGTAAGGGGAGATGGTTTGGGAGAAGGGAGAGGGGGAGGATTGGGGATGGCTTGGGGGAATGAGATGGGGGGGGGAGGAAGGATGGATATGGGAGCAGGGAAGTATATATCTCAACTAGGGGAGCCATTTTAGGGTTTGCAAGAGACTTGATTCTGGAGGGGTTCTCAGACCCAAGGAGAGGTCCCCAGATTGTTCCCTGGACAGCAGAGGAGAGGGGGCCTGAACTGGCCTTGGTCCATAACCATACTGATGAATATTTTGCATATCACCATAGAACCTTTATCTGGCGATGGATGGAGATAGAGACAGAGACACATATTGGAACACTGGACTTAACTCCCTAGGTCCAAATGAGAAGCAGAAGGAGGGAAAACATCAGCAAGATAGGCAGAACCAGAGGGAACCTTCTTCCGATGATGGATGGCGATAGAGTCGGAGACCCACATTGGAGCACTGGACTGAACCTCCAAGGTCCAAATGAGGAGCAGAAGGAGGGAGAACATGAAAAAGGAAATCAGAACTGCGAGGGGTGCGTTCACCCACTGATACAAGGGGACTGATCTCATGAGAGCTCATCAAGACCAGCTGGACTGGGACTGAACGAGCATGTGATCAAACTGGATTCTTTGAATGTGGCTGACATGGGGGCCGACTGAGGAGCCATTTACAATGGCACTGGGTCTTGTTTCGTCTGCATGTACTGGCTTTTTGGGATCCTAGTCTGTTTGGATGCTCACCTTCCTAGACCTGGAGGGAGAGGGGAGGAACTTGAACTTCCTACAGGGCATGAAACCCTGACTGCTTTTAGGACTGGAAAAAGAGGAGGAGAGGGAGTGGGGGGGGGGGAGAGAGAGTGGGGGGAATGAGAGGGTATGGGGAGGAGGGGAGGAAGTGGAAATTTTTATATACAAATAAAAAAACCTTAAATCCACACACACACACACACACACACACACACACACACACACACACACAAAACCACTGCTTGGCCCATTAGTTCTAGCTTCTTATTGGGTATCACGTATATCTTAATTTAATCCATTTCTAGTAATCTGTGCATCATCACATGGCTGCAGCTTATCAGATAAATTTCTCAGAGTCTGTCTCCGGTGGGGCTACATGGCTTCTCCTCACTCCACCTCCTTCTTCCTCCCAGCATTCAGTTTTCTTTTCCCTGCTTACCTCTGTTCTTCCCTGTTCTGCTATAGCCTCAAAGTTTCTTTATTCACCAATGGTATTCACAGAATACAAAGGGGGAATCCCACATCACCTCCCCTTTTTTGCTTAAGTAAAAAGAATGGTTTTAACTTTAACACAGAAAAATTACATATAACAAAACAGGTATCAAGCAAGAATTACAGTTACAATATTTATATGTACTTTATCTTTTATCAAAACTAAGGAAAACTGTAACTATAAATTCTTCAACTCCATCAAAGACTCCAGAAGGATATATTACCTAAATAAGCAGGAAGTGCATTGTAAACATCTTCCAAAACTTTAGAACTGACAGAGACATCTCACTGCCTGGAGAGTAACCCAAAGTTCTTCTGTACCATTGGGGCATCCGTCTTCAGTCTAAGTTCCATAGTATCTGACAGACTTTTTCATGAAGCAGGAAATTTGAAAGACTGTTTTGCCTCTATTGGCAGTTTGTCTGTCACTTTCTTCTGTGTCCTGCAAAATGTCTGACAGACTCTTTCATGAAGCAGGAATCCTGAAGGATGGTCTCACCTTTCGGCAAGTGGGTCCTGCATGTCTAGTTTATACAACATACCATCAAGAAGTCCAGGAAAGAGCAATTTCTTACCCAGATGACTAGCAAACTCCATAAGGAGCCTCTTTGATGCCCATCTTCCTCTTGAAGTAGATTGGTGCTGCCAGGAGCAGATGTGTCTCATTGCCATGAAAAGTCTAAGTTCTGAAAACATTTTAAATGCCATATTCTAAAGTTCTCTGAAAGGTTTGAAGAATACCTATCTAACCGAAATATATCTCTATATATCTAGAAAACCTAATTAACATGACGAGAAGCTTGAGTATTATAGATGATTGTCTATTAGTCTATATTTCTTAATTATACATTATATTTTTATATGAGCTACACAAACATAATGCCTTAATCAAGAGCAGAAATTTATATATATATATATATATATATGTATCTTTAAATTTGTATCAATAGACCAAGATCCATGCCAATGCAATTCTCTATAGCATATCCCCCTTTAAATGTAAAAAAATATTTATAAACAATATTTGAGAATATGGGCATAGTTCTCTCTAAACTGCTTCCTGCTTTTTGTTGGGCAAAGTAAGTTGGGGGGGGGGTGTTCAAGTGACCTTTCTGAGGGATCTTGATCCATCAAATCACATTAGTCTGGATGATTTCCACAGGTTCTCATCCTCTATGGAAACAAAAGCAGAACCTCTTTTCCAAAGCAGCATATCTTTAGACTCAAATTTTGAAGTCAAGAAACCTTTAAAACATATATGTTGGTTTAGCTTAACAGTCTCCGGAATCAAATGTCTCTCTGCACTCAAAAAATTCAAAGAAAAGACAATAATATACAAAATCCAGACTCTCTGTGTATTTTCCATCTTTATGTGGCTTATTTTTTTTACTCTATTATTTTTAATATCTATTTTATTATCTTTACTCCTTTATTTTGTGACTGTACTCTGTCTCTTTAAAGATTTTGTTTTTTTATAAACCATCTACTTCCTTTTGTGACTCTCTATATTCTTTTTCTTATCTCTCCTGAGACTACGTACATTTTGTAAACCCACTGTGTCTTATTTAGAGGTTGTTTTTATGTCTGAATCTGTTCCGATTCTGTATCTCTAGTCCTTTTCTGACCAGGATGGCTTCTTAAAATGCTAAGCACTTCTTAAAAACCTTAGTGGCAGCATTGCTAGTGCATACAAAGCCCTGTCTGCTTGTACTGCCCAGTCCAACATGGTGGGGTGGAGGGCTGCTTAGAGCAAGCCATGCTCACAGCCCCATTTTCAGGCACATAGTGGGTCTATATTGCCATTAAGCAACTTGTAGCACTCTGTTCACAAACCTCATTTAAATGCTTCATAGCTGGATCTCATCAGAGTTCACACTGGCAGTATGGACCAGGAAGTCACAGTTTCAAAACAGCATGGCTTTGTTTTTGCTACTGCCAAATCAGGAAAACCTCTCTTAAAGGAGCCATGCCTCTGTTTGCTTCTAGAAAACAGAGCCCACCCAAGAAAATGCCACTACCAAATCATGCTTAACTCTCTTCTTTTGTGTCTAGGATTCCTTTTTAAGTTTCCTCAGGTTTTACATGGATTTAGTCAACTATGTTAAAGCACCAATTTATAGTAGGAGTACACTTGGACTACATGGCTTCTCCTCAGTTCATGACCTTCTTCCTCCCAGCATTCAGTTTAGTTTTGTTCTGCTATAGGCTCAAAGCAGTTTCATTATTCACCAAAGGTATTCACAGCATACAGAGGGGAATACCACACCAGACCCCCATGTGAACACAGGCTACAGTGCAGGTACCAGGACTGGGGTCTCTGTCCTCATTCCATCACTCCTCTGACCTCCCATACCAGGGCCCAACACCCCCAGATTCACCAAAAAGCAGAGAGAAGTCAGAAAGCAGAGAGTTGAACACAATGTCCCAGGGTACAAGCAAAATGGAACATGTAAGGTAGCACCAAAGGGATCAGGAACACACCCTCCCCTAAGGATAAAAGTGTTTATTTGACATAGAAAATCATGTTTGTCCATGTGGATTGGTGATGTCTTGGTCTCTGTTACGTCCAAGGAAAGTCTCAACACTTACTGGCTGCCAAGGTTTTACCTGTACAAAGAAAATAAAATAGATGGGAGTGAAGAAAGATGACCCAGTAGACAAGACTGCTTGCCAGAGGGAGCTGAGAAAATGAACGAGGTGGTTTCTGCCACAGGGTTGTTAATGTAGGATAGTACTGGTGCTGGGAAAATTTAGATTCAGAGCAGGGCTTACACTGTTTAACTAGAGTTAGCTTTTCTTTGTAGGGTGGTCTGGGGATGAGGGGAATGTCATTGCTCAGAAGCTCTGGCCAGACTCACTAACTAGTGTGTATTCATTAAAAGGGAAAAGATGGTGGAGCAGGGTTATGAGAGGGTTATGTCTTCCTTGGACTCAGCCTCTTGGCAATGTGTGGGAGTAGACATTACTGTGAAACTCTTTTTAAAGCATGTAAGACTAAGAAAGTTTTATTTGTGAGGAGGGAAGCTGGAGGGATAGTTCAGTGGTTAAGAACACTTGATGCTCTTGCAGAGGACACAGGTTCAATTCCCAGCACCCACATGATGGTTTGTGATGACCTGTAGTTCCAACACCCTCTTGTGGCCTCTCTAGGCACTACACTCATGTGGTATATGGTAGAAGAAGGAAGAAGACATCAAACTGACTAACACCTTTTACCTGCCCCTCTCTTTCTCTGTCCCTTTTCAGTAGTGAGAAAACTCCTGGAGATCTTGAAAGGAAGGCAGAGAGGGCTCCTTTCTTGCTTCAGGACCTGAGTTCAATTCTCAGGGCCCATGTAAAATTCCAGATGTGGTGATATCTGTTGTAATCCCATTACCAAGGAGACAGAAACAGGAGACTTCCCCCAGCCTCACTGGTCAAGCAGTCAAGCCCAATAGCAGAATCCCAGGTCCAGTGAGAGATCCCATCCCCCAAAAGAAAAAAAAAAACTGTGGACATCACCTGAAGAATGGACCTGAGGCGACCTCTGGCCTCTTGGACACACGGGCACAACCCACATGAATATGCACACATATTTCTGCACATACAAACAAGCAGAGGAAATCTTGGAAGATTGTGTGCAGTCCTCTACTAAGAGAGAATGCTGCCTTCAAGACGAAAATGACTTAACTTGGCTCCCACTGATGATGTCACAGACACAAATGCAGGAAAAACTGCAACATTTCCCGATCTGCTTGATGTCACCAGACTCTCCTGCAGTGTCTCTGCACAGAAGACAACTCTGTTTCAACTACAGATGGCACAGATCACTTTGCAGCTATGGCAAATGGGCTCACGTGCTCCATGAGGTTGTTGTGTGTCTGTGTAGGCCATCACAATGTCCTCTGCAGTTGTCCCTCGGGTGTTGCAAGGTGCTGTGAATGGCGTGAGGGTGAAACTTCTGGACACATTTCCACTCTTTTATACTCCTTGATTACTGCTGCCTAATCCTGGCCCACTAGGCAAGCCCTAATTGGGTCTCAGATCACAAACGTGGTGTAACAGTTCTGTTGGCACACTGAGATTTGTGCTAATTGAGAGGCTTAGAGACACTCATGGCCTTTGTGTGCAGCCAGCCCTCATTAGTGTGTGTCCATAATTCCCCTTCCCTATCTCTCTGTAGATCTCACCAATAATGCGATTTCCCTCTGATTATCAGAATAAATTGAAGCAAGGTTTTTAATGAAGCCATCACAGTCAGAAAAAGACGTTCTTGGACAAGCCATCAAGTTGACACCTCCCCATTTCATTCTGTGGTCTCTCCTCTCAGGATGACTTGTAGACGTGATGCAGGCTATGACATTGGGAGCCTGTGAATGGAAACTAAGGAACGAACTAATGTTTGCAAAGGGCAAGAATATGACCGATGCCCTGGGCTCCTATGTCACTCCAGAGTTTAAAGAATTCCCCACACTGAACACCCAGGCAAGACTTGACTATGGGTAGAAGTCTCAGCAACATGACCCCCTTCTGGTTTTCTCAGGTGCTTTCTGAGTGTAAACTTAGGCAAGAGCTGGCAGAGTTTTGTGCTTCTAGTTCTCTCTTCCTCAAATTCCAGCCTGACCCCTACACTATAGAGATTAATTGAGGTATATTCGGTTCTACCCCGACCCATCACTAAGGAAGCTAGTTAAAACAGATAGCAAATAGTGCACATTCATTTTATAGATCTTCTAATCTTTTATTTATGCATATGTGTATGTATGCATATATATGTATATGCGCATGTATGTGTCTATGTATGTGTGCATATATACTTGTGCATATGGAGACTAGAAGACAATACAGGGTGATCACTCTGCAATATTCCTTTGAGACAGGGTCTCTCCCTGAACCTGGAGTTGCACTGATTGCAACAAGCCCTGTGATCCTCCTGTCTCTGCTCCCAAAGTGCTTGGGTTACATGCATGTCCACAATCATACCAGTGTCTTTTGGCCTGGGATCTAGGGATTTGAACTCAGACTTTTGTGCTCACACATCTGGTCCTTTTAACCCCCCACTCACTCGAGAGTTATATATTTCTTTGCTATGTAAGTTTGCACTGTGCAGGAGAGAATTAGCAAATAAATTATAATTATTCACTTTCTGCCCACAGGGACCATTAGATACATTTAAAATCTAGGGAACCAAATAGTCCAGGGAATTCCTGGGTGACTTGAAAATACTCCACTGTCAGCTTCTATTGCTTAGCAGCGACAAAAAAAAAAAAAAAAAAATGATGGGGACGGCTTAACGAAAGGAGGGTTTGCTTTTGTTCACAGTTTCTGAGGATTCTCTCCACTGTGGTGGGGTAGCGTCCTGATTGCAGGACCACAACAGACAGAGGGAAAGCACTCTGCTATCTCCCTCATTCCCCCCATTTTTTAATTCTATGCCTTGGGGTGGTGTCCCCACATTCAGGGCATTCTTTCTCTTTCCTCTCAGAAGAAACCCTCATGGACATGCCCACAGGTGTGCCTCCCCCATATCCTGGGTGACTGTCTAGTGAGGGTTGTCAGGGAGATTAACTGTCAGCCATATTAACTGTCCCAGGTCATCTGTAAGGCAGAGATTCGCAGATATTCTTAGGCTAAGCGGCAAGAGGTGGGCTTGTTTTTATGATTTAACATTTAATCATTTTTCTTTAAAAAAAAAGCAAGGATCTGGGAAGATGGCTTAGATGGTTAAGAACAATTGAGCTGAGTTCAATTCCCAGAACCTACACAAGATGGTTTACAATTGCCTTTAACTCTGGAGGATCCAATGTCTGTGGCCGCCATAGGTGCTACACTCAATATGAATGACTCTCAGGCATACACATAATAAAAAATAAAGTAAATCTTAAAAAAGAATCAATTTATCTTTAGAAAAATGTGGGAAAATTAGAACATGGTATAGCTAAGAATTAAAATGTTCATTGTGATTTTCTGTGGAGCAAGAAATAACTGTAACAAATGTCCACGGAAAAGAGTGTAGCTTCCCAAACTATTTCCTGAAAAAGGGCTCACTACCCTGTCAGGACTCCATTAATCCAAGGTTTATGAAACAGGTAATATTTCAAAATTGTAAAACATAAAATAGCTCAGACGTCCAGCATTTGCATATAAATAGAAAACTCAGATCTACACTGCTAGGAAAAAATTATTTTCTACATTTTTCATACAATTTTCACTAAATTAGCCTTTATAAAAATGTCCTTGATGTGTAGATTGATTTTTTTACTTCCTATTTAAACAATAAAAATGATTTTCTTTCCCGGCAAAGAAATGGCTGCATGAGATGCTTGAACTCAAGACAAGCTGCTCGAGCACATCTGTGTGACATCTGGCTCCCTTTACCTCACCAGTTGGTCTCTTCCATCCATCCAAATCCAGTCATCCCACACGGGACCTGGGAGACAGCTCCCCCTTTTCCTCCTCCAGAATGACTCTCCTGGGTATTTTGGGGGAGAGCCCAGCATCGCGTTCTCTTGGGGTTAAACATTTCTACCTCCCTCTTTTAGGAAGACGTGATTGGCTCCTCTCTTCTCATGCCCTGCAGAGCTGTGGGGCTTTTCTGTCGGCATCCACACTGGTAACAACACTGTCTCTGCTGCGGACTTTGTGACATAAAACCCACAGAAGCTGTCTCCTTGTTCTGCAGATCAGAATCCAACCCTGAGGGGATGGGGGTGGGGTGGGGCTCTGCCTCCTTTGTGTTGCCACTCTGAGGACTTCTCAGTAGGCTTGGGAGGGTACCTACATACGCCTCCATTCAGACGATTGTCAGAATTTAGTTTCACCAAGCTGTCTTAGGTTATCATTTCCCTGTTGGCTGTCTGTAGGAGCCCCCTTCAGATTAAGCCACTCACACCTGTACACCTTGAACCCAACAGTGACATCATCAGACACTGTACACACAAGGTGCGTAGACATATCTAGGCAAAACACTCAAGCACATAAGATACATAACCAGAGCTCATATCTTCAGAATCTATAGGAAAAGATGGCACTGTAGCATGTTCCTATTATCCAGATTCTGGGGGGGGGGGGGGAGGATAGAGGGACACCTGGGGCTTCACAGTGAACTCCAGGTTCAGTCAGAGACCTGTGTCAAAAATAAGAGAGAGAGAGTGATTTAAGAAGTTACCTGCAGCGGCACCTCTGGCTTCTATATACAAACACACACCCATGATCTCTCTCTCTCCCCCCCCCCCCCTCTCTCTCTCTCTCTCTCTCTCTCTCTCTCTCTCACACACACACACACACACACACACACACAGAGAGAGAGAGAGAGAGAGAGAGAGAGAGAGAGATACAAACAGCCCAAGTACATCACTCTAATCTTGAGATGTTACTGTTGAAGGACACACCTCTCTCCTCCTCCATTTCTCTCTCAACACATTTTGGATCACATCATCAAAATGAATATTTTTTCAATTCTCCAGATCGTATCCCAATGACTTGATTATCCGACAAGCCGTTCCCCTCTGAGGGCTTCTGAGACTCCTATCTGGCTTCATCCACTCCAGGCAGCATACAGAAGCAGGCCTATTTACTCTGAAATGTGCTTCTCACTGCTTTAAAATGATGACTGTGGCCTCCATCGCAAACGCCACACTTCTTACATTATTTCTCTGTATTCGTAATTGCTGGGAAAGGTTCTTTTTTTCAGAGGACTTGCACTTTTATTGGGCCAGAAAAAAAGGTGGCCTGACCCACATTTCATCTGTCACCTTTTGCATTTTTCTGTCGTGAATGCGAAATAGCAGAGTAATCCAAGACTATGCTGAGTCGTGAAATTGAAAGGGCTAAATGGCTGGGGAGTTTCTTTTTTTCTACTCTGATTAAATAGATTTAAGAAATTGGAGAACTTTTTATAATACCAAATAGAGACTTGCAAGAAAGACCAAAGAGCATGTGGCATGAAATCACACAGGAGAGGGCGGAGGCGAGGAATGCTTAGAGGCACTTACTCCATCCAGACCTATACTGACTCTGCTGCTAATGAGACCAGATATCAGAAGCATTTTAGGTAATAGGTCTTGACTTGCAAAGACGCTACCTGGACCTCTCCTTGAATAAGGGAGTGAAAGCCTGGTATGAGTGCGGGAGGGAGCGCATGCCCAGATATTCATCTTAGAATCCTCCAAGGGCCTCAGTCGTAATGGCAGTGAGGTCCTTGTTTCTATTTCATCCAGCCTCTGAGCCTGAGGAACCTTCTGGTTTCTGGCTGCCTAACTTTCCCCCAAGGTCAAGGGTGTTGGATTGTGCCTTCACAGCCGTCTCGTCAACATGAGCCCATTTGGTCATTCAACACCGGAGGTAGCAGAAACACACAGAGATGAGAAAAACTCATCCAACCTCATTCCTTGGATTCAATTGTTGATTGTTGGTTCAATGGGACCTGGAATCGCTTGGGAGGGCTTGCTTGTAGGGATTATCTAGGTTAGGTTAAATGGTGTGGAAAGACCTATCATTCTGTGGGTGGGATAATTTCTTGGACAGGGAATCCTGGACTGTATGGAAAGAAGAAAATGGGCCTAGAATCCGCCTGTGTTCCTCTCTCCTTCCTGATTGTGGATTGATGTCAGCCACTCCTGCCACTGTGATTCCACCATGATGGATAATAGATGGTATTTTGTGCTATAAGCGAAAATAAATGCTCTTTCTCTTAAGTTGCTTTTATCGGGATATCCTATTATGACAGAAGGAAAAGAAGTGGAGGCATCATTTCTCATAGGATAGCTAGGATTTTATTTGGGGAAAGAGGGAAGAGAAACAAAGCCTTTGTTGCAGAGGTGGGATCCTCCTCTGGCCAGGAGCCTGCTGCAAGAAAGATAGGGGTGCGGTGGGATGTTGGCACCAGACTGGTGTTTACAAGCTGTGTGACGTAGGTGGGAAAGTCCTTTGGATGCCAGGACCTTCTTTAGTAGCATAGGGTGGTGTAGACTCTGTGCAGCAAGCATGGGAATGGGTTGTAATGAGCTAAGGCATGTGTGCTCTGGCCCAGGGTAGTCACAGTAGAATGTGCGACTGCATATTCTGCCGGGAGACCTCCTCACACCCAGCCCCAGAGCCCCTCCCAAGGCCACGACAGGAGTCCCATGAAATTCTGTGGAGATACTGCTTGGTTCGTATTGTGACTTGTGGGTTATAGTTTCAACAAAGCCTGAGTGAGCAGAGGACATGAATTTTCCCCTTATGGAGGAGCGGGGGGATAGGATGGATGGTCCTGCGGTGTCTCCTCATCTCTGCTCCATCACCCCTATGCATCTTGGGAATCAAAAGCCGCTGTGGGCTGTGCATCCCTTATTAGTTTGGAATGAGTCTCACTACACCATTGGGATAGCTCTTGCACTCTCATTGTACACCATAACCCAGGGTAGGTGCTTCCATATGCTGTAAAATCTGCATGTAGCATCTGGTCTTGAATTGAAGTAAATTTGAAAAGGATGTAGAAGTTGATGTTACGTGTTGGGACACAGTAGACCTGGCCTCTGAATCCTTCCCAAAGCAGAGAAGGGTCAACAGTTCAAACAAAATTAAAAGGACATTTGGTACACAATGTTGCCAAATTATTTCCTTCTTCTCAAAGTGGGGAAGCCTCAGAAATATACGCAGATGTTGCAATGTCTTGGGTAACACAATCTTTATCTCAGATTTTAGGTGTGTGACTGTGGGTGAGGCAGGGTCCTGTGACCTTGTCTAGGATATTTCAGGTCATGTCTGAGGCAGGGGGCATGTCAGTGTTTGCTGTTTCCCATACTAAGAATTTGTGTAGCAAGCTGATGAAGATTGGGTACTTTGAAATATTTTGCAGAGTAAGCAGGATGGCTGGTGTCTGTATTCTGTGAACAGAAGCTCTCAGGAAGAATGGCACCTTCCTCTGGGTCGTCTGTCAGGCTGATTGGCTGATTTAGGCTCCACTGATTGTGGGGGGGGGGCGGGGTTGGAATGTTGCAGATCCAGAACCTAATTGCAGTTTATCATGGACTAGCTTTGGTCTCTTAATAGCCACTTCTTGCCCACTTCTGTGACTGACCTAACATCACATGACTAACAGGCAAAACCTTGTGGAATGTGTTGGTATCACAGAGCACACACCGTCCACCCAAGGCTAAGAGCTATCAGACAGCATCTGAGGTCCATGTTGTAACCAACCTGTCTGATACTTCCATCAATGTATTTGAGAAGTGTCTTGATTTGTTACTTTGTCCTGTATCTATAAAACATAAAACTTCACGAAATTGTTACCTCATCGGAACAGAGAACTTGGGGTTATATGAATCTGTGTTCCCAGGTCATGGTCACTCATATTTGATGCTAGAATAAACCATATCTCATTCTCCCTTGAGGGAAGATCTGGACCTGGGGTTTTGACAAATTCTAGCACTCCAGCAGGCTGAGGCAGGAAGATCATCAGGAGTTTGAGTCCAGCCTGGGCTGTAGAGTGAAACTCTGTCTTATAAAATAAATGGGGGCTGGGAGATGGCTCAGAGGCTGAGCACTTGCTGCTTTTACACAGGACTGGGTTTAGTTCCCAGTACCCATATCCAATGGCTCACAATTCCTTGTAACTACAGCTTCAGTTGCTGGCGCCCTCTTCTGGCCTCTGCAGGTACTGCATGTACACACACACACACACACACACACACACACACACACACACACAGGCACACATACACACATTACCTTCCAAAGTGGAGGACAGCTGCTCTGAATCCACAGTTGTATTCATACAGCAGGATTAGCTTGTTTCTTACAATAGGCATTGATGTAGCCAGGGTCAGGGAAGAAGCTGAGCTGGACAGTCTTTAATTAGCAGGATTATTTGTGGAGCAGAGGTCATGGTATCCTTATTGTGAAAAATCTTTTCTTCTATCATGGAAAGAAAAACAATTCTCTTTACCCTATGACACATTACAGTGGGAGACACAAATGACTTATCCAGTAATAATGGCCACTGATTTAACGGGGTGGGGACCAGGTACTTAATCCAGTCTTTATTCTACATTCAGGTACAGCTATGGCTGTCACTACATTTACTAACTTTAAAAGGACAAGACAGTGTCTGGGAACCTAGTTATTATCCCAGAAGAGGATTTATGAGATATTTTGAACTGGGTTTTTCTCGTGAACTACTTGCAGGCCTGTGGGACACAGGGCAGCCATCTGTAGCATCGCTGACAAAGAAGAGAAGGGAGAGGGAGCTCTCTGGGTTTCTAGGAGACCTGAACACAGGCTGCAGAAAAGAGGAGCAAGCGGGTGTGAGGTGCAATGACGGTGTCAGAGTGTCCAGCATCTGGCTAGGCTGCCTCCAGATCTCAGGACAGCCCTGGCCTCTCATCCCAAGGAACT
Source organism: Myodes glareolus (assembly GCF_982192425.1). Lineage (NCBI taxonomy): Eukaryota > Metazoa > Chordata > Mammalia > Rodentia > Cricetidae > Myodes > Myodes glareolus. The sequence goes on from NC_142027.1 coordinate 120,535,911, forward strand.
ACAGAAGGGCATCAGGATAAGCAGTCACAGGGAAACCAAAGGAGAACTGCACAGTGGCCTGAAGCTGATGTGACAGCAGGGCTGGGGTCCCAAGTGAATACTTAGCACCAGTATCCATCTCTCTGCTTCCCGACTGGGGATGCAATGTAATAGCTGGCTCTGGCTCCTGTTGCCATGCCTTCCCCACCCCATAGACTGTGACTTCAGATCATGGGCTGAAATAAACCCCTGCTTAAATCATTTTGTTAGATATTTTGCCATAACTAAGAGGAAAACAGCTACTACAACATGAGAGGAAGTTAATGTCAGATTGTAGCACCATAACTACCGAATGGTCTTTGTAGCTTAGTTTAGGCTTTCGGAAGAGTGAGCAGAGAACAGCAGTCAGATTCTTGAATGTACTGGTGTGTCGGGGTGCATTTTGATAAGTTTTGGGATAAGTCATGTGGAAAATTTACAAGGCTGAAGACTGTTTTTATTGCTCATTCATATGTTTGGGATATAAAGTGTAAATAATTATTTAGTTTTAGAATAGGAAATCATAGTTTTAGGTAATTATTTTTTGTGAGTATCTGAATCTGAAAGATCAAGAATATTTACAGAAGTATGAAAAGAAACATGAATTGCTCATTCTCAGGAAATTGAGGCATGTTTATATAAAAAAGCCATCACAGGTGAAGGGATGATTGACAGCTATCCGGGTATTAACTTATCACATTGCTAGTGTATATTACTGGCCTGACCACACAAATGCATACACCAGCTCTGCCTTTCCTAGATGCAAACACTGAGGGGTTGTTTACTTGACACAATTTTGTATCCATGCTACTATAAATAACTACTCCTGAAGGTTGACTAACTTAAGGCCTGTTGCTTTTATTTATGAAATGAACATAGACGGTACTCTTTGAAATATGCCTGTATTTAAATTATATCATTTTGTGTGTGTGTATGCATGTGCACACGTGTGTATTCAATCACGAGTGTCAGTCCTCACCTTTCCTCCTATGTGATACAGATGTCTTGTATGCTCCTGTGTATATCAGGTTGCTTCCCATCTCCGTAGGCAGCACTGGGATTACAGATGCCTGTGACTGAGTGAAGCTTATGTGGGCTCTGGGGATTTGAACTCATGCCCATGCAGGAAGCACTCTATCTACTGAGGCAATTTCCAGGTCTGTGAAATTATGTGTACATTTCTTCTTTGTCTTCTGGTGTTTATCTTAAGTTCTTCAGATTGACATCCATTTTTATAACACATAGGCCTTCTCATATATGGGCAGTGTACCTTCAAAATTATAGACAGCTGGAGACATAGCTCAGTTTATAGAATGCTTTCTTGTCTTATTCAAGGTCCTGGGTCCAACCCCCAGTACTGCATAAAATTGGGTGTAGTGGTGAATGCCTATAATCTAAGGACTTTATAGTTGGAGACAGGTCATGACTATTCTTAGGTACGTAGTGAGTTTGAGACTAGCCTGGGATGCATGAGAACTTGACTAAAATTCCCCCCATCCAGATATCCAAAAATAGCAGAAAGAAGTAAAAAAGAGCAAAATTAAAAAAAAAAGTCAATAAAGCAATGTACAAATAAGATCTTCCCATCTTTCCATTTTGGGTTGCAATGGTTTTCTTTTCTTTTAGGGGAATTTTTTTTTGGAATTTTATAATTTTCTCCTAGCTAAAATGGGGGATATCAGAATGCATTATTTACATTTATGAAAATGTCATAATTTAATAAAAAGGACTCTCGGAAATGACTTATTAATTTTTTCCCTTGTAGGATATGTTTAAGTCTTAGCTACCTTGTGGTTAGCTGAGCTCATGTGACTCATTCTCAGTCAATGTCTTCATGTGTGTACTTAGTGGTGCACCTACCAGGACAGGACCAGACCTGGCAATGTAGACAGTCCTAGCATATTAGTTATTTTTATATCACAGTGGCAAGATAACATGACCAGACTAGTTTATGAAAGTATCTAGTTGGGCTTACAGTTTCAGAGGGCTAGTGTTGATGTGGATGGAGTGACGTCATGGTGACAGGAACAGTTGAGAGCTCACATTTATTCCACATGTAGGAGGCAGAGACGTCTAACTGGGAATGATGTAAGTTTTTTGAAACCTCCAAGTATACCTCCAGTGACACACTTCATCCAGCAAGGCCGTACCTCCTCATCCTTCCCAAACAGTTTCACCAAGTAAGAACTAAGTGTTCAAACATATGAGCCCATGAGGGCCATTCTCACCCAAACAACCTTAAATGGCTAAATTCACTGAGTCCCAACACAAATAAACAAGACCTGCATGTGAGGAAGGGGGTGGGGCAGGAGGAAGACAAGGGAGGCATTTCTCCCCCAAGCTAATCCTGCCTCAGAGAACTGTTCCCTTGGCAGCCCCGAGAGAAAACAATGCCAATCATGTTTCAAACAGTTATATATTTGTGGGTTTGTTAGTTATAGCAACTGGTTCAACCTTGATCATTCTCCAAATAAAATCAGGAAAAGTGGGAACCAAGCTGTGGTCTTTGGGTTCAGATATCAGCAGATATCAACTGGTGCTTTTGCCAAGATATCTACAGATCGTATTTGCTGTCTTCTGTTCTAAGAAACAAGTAATCTGGGAAGGAAGTGCTTCAGGGTCTCTAGGGAGAACCAGGGCTGCTTCTTATGCTCCAGCAATGGTCTTTTGAGATGCTCTGAAGAGCTATGATGTGACCTTTGCTGTGCTGTCTTAATGAGGCTGCCTATCCATTTGGGTTTTGGATGGTACCAGGCACTGGGCTGATAACAGAGCAGACATTTTAACAGCACTGTGTTCATTGAACCAACCCGCAGGTTATGGGAGATGGATTAGCAGTTAAAGCATTTTCCATATGAGGATTGGGGCTTGGATCACCAGAACCCCACCTAAATGCCAGGTGGGGATGGAAGTCTATCTGTAATTCCAGTCTTTGTTGACAAGGGGCAGGGGAATCTCCAGAACAAGATGTCTAAAGAGACTGGGCACATTGATGAGTTCTGGGATAGATTGAGAGAGTTTGCCTCCTTGAATAAGGTAGAAGAGTGATGGAGGATGATTCTGGAAGTCAACCTTCAGTCTCAACATGTATGTTGCATATTCCACTTCATGGATTAATACATGTAAACCATAAATATGTACTACACACATGAGTGAGAGAAAGAGAGAGAGAGAGAGAGAGAGAGAGAGAGAGAGAGAGAATGGAAAAATAAAATGGATTTAGTGTCTGTGTGGTGTGAGAATCTGAGAGTAATTTGGGGATCAGTTGTTTTGTGATAAGGAAGACATCCTCTCCATTGACTTTCTAGGACTTCCCCAAGGTCACCAAGTTCAATTAATATTTTTTTCTCACCTAAAACCGAAAGACTGGATATATGTTAGAACGTGAAAAATCAATGCCAAACACAGGTTATGACAGTCAAGATATTAGCGAGAAATACCACCCGTAGCTAGTGTACCCATAGAGACATGCCAGCCTATCTCTGGGCTGAGAGTCAGTGCACCCGTACCCCACATGCCACTTCCCCAAAGAGACAAAGCAATGTTACTTGAGAAGCACGGGCTCGTTTGCCATGACATTGCTCTGGCCTTGCTTCGTCTATTTCCATTCCTGATTTGCACAGAGGGGAGGCAGCACAATTTATCATCTCTCGGGCCAACACAGCCATTTGGGGAAATCTATTTTTGTACATGCAGAGCAATGTCTTCAACTTGGCTGATTCCTGAGCAAAATCAAATCATATCAGCTGCGGAACCCCCCCCAAGAACCACTCGCCTGCCTATACAGGCACCCTAACCAAAACATTTTCCCTGTTTTCATATCCACATGTACAGAAAAGCAAGGCCTGCAAGAAACATTCTTGTTGGGTGAGGGTTTGCAGGAAGTAATATACACACCAAGTGTAGACGTGGCTTCAGGCTCTGATGTTTTTTTTTTTTTTTTTATGTATGCTTGAAATAAATATTCTGGGGCTTTAACTTTTTGATGTTGCTTTATTTTCCACTTTCCTCTTTCAATCAGAATCTCAGCTCCCCATTCTTTGCCTCAGGTGGAAAACAGGTGTGTTTACTTCTGCAGGGATGCTGGGGAAGGATGGAAAGCTTGGGGGGCTGGAGACATGAGCGGTCTGCAGAGCGTGACTCAGCTCTGAGGCCCTGTGTGTGTAATCCACCAAATTCTTAAGTATTACTACCTGAGACTAAGAGAACTCCTCCCATGTGCGACCAAGCCCATCTTGGTCACTTTCACAGGGAGGTCAGCTGCCATCTTTTTGCTGTTTAGTTTTGAAGACTGACGCAGTCACCCAGGACACAGAGGGCAGGCATATGGTATCCGGGTTGGCCACTGTCCTTGGAAAGCTGTGGGTGGACTCATTAGAAGTAGTGCATCTTCTGGGATTTGCTCTATCTGATCCTGAGTAGGAAGTGGGGCACTGGGCAGTTTCTAGCAGGTCTTGATTGCTCTGAGCTAGTGGGTACAGAGGCCCTGATTCTGAATTCTTGTATCACGTAGGCTCTCAGTGATGCCCATTGAGACATCCACCTGTCTCCTTGCCCTTGTCATGCCATCTGAAATTGTGACTTTTCTCATGGCTGTGACAGGGTCTGATGGGAGCTATTCAAGGATGGTAGGGTTTATCCTGGCTAACAATTTGAGGGTAAACCCCATCATGGTTCCAGGAGAATGAGGGGGCTGGTCACATTGCACCCTCAGTCAGGAAGCAGAGAGAGATGGATGCTGGTGCTCAGCTCACTTTCTCCTTTGTATGCAGTGCAGGACTTCAGCCAATGGTCTGATGTCCACATTCAGGGAGGGGCTTCCTGTCTCAGTTAAATATCCCTGACAACATCCTCACAGACACGCCCAGAGGAGTGTATCCTGAGGATTCTGAATTCTCTCCATGGAAGATGAATTGGCGCAGAGACAGAAGACAATTTCTCAGATGTGGGCAGCCAATGACTGTCACCTTGGCATGTTGATATGTGAACACAGTCATTCCTGAGCTAAACTAATTCCTTAGTGGCCATGCTGGCTTATCCTATCAAGACAGCCTACACTCATTTGAACTATTTTGCCACTACACTCTAAGATTCACTAAGAGATCATTTTGTGACTGCCTTGCTTACAGCAATCAAAGAGTTAATTGCAGACTTCATAAGGATCCTTTGCTTTGAAGAGACTAACATTCTGTGTTCCTTTTGTTTGTTGCTGCTCAGTCTTGGTTGACAAAGCCTTTTTTCCCCTCTGGGCATGGTTGCATCCTGGCCATGTCTGGGTCTCTCAGCTTTAAGGGTATTACAGCCATTGTTCAATAAACAGCCTCCATTTGCCCTAAGCCCAGATTTACATACCTAAAAATTCAACAATATACATGCATAAGCATCAGCTACCTCACAAAAGCATCCTTTGGGTGCTATGGAGCTCAGCCACATTTGGATAACGCTGCCTTGGATTGCGCTTCTTATTTTAGAAGCATGTTTGTAAGATTTTTGACATCAAAGTAGACTTAAAGGCGATTCTTCATATTCTTTGACTTCTTTTCTTATTTATTTTTTCAATCAAATTTTCCCAGTGCATCAGTAAACACAGCAATCTTCCGACAAGGCAGCTTAATTATCGGCTGTACATGCTGCAAGAGCTCCTTTATGGGCACAGAGCCGGTATACTTTGTACAACCAGCCGGGGTCCAGGAAAAGGCGGCTGCCTGTGTATGCATTACTATTCAGAATCAGCTCTCCAAGCACACAGTGGTTTCTGTCCTTCTGAAGGTTTTCCTGCCTTTGGGAGTCGGTTCTCTTGTCTGTAAATTGGTGGCCATAGAGATCATCCTTGAGACTCAAGTGACAAGCAGACAAGGGACTTCCTGTGAAGATGGCTGTTGTGTAGCAATTCCTTCTAAACTGAAACAGTCCATGCAGCTAAAACTCAAAAAGTAAACTACTCAAAAAATCTAGGAAGTCCCTGAAACTGAACAGTTCTGCTAGGTCCCTCCCTCCCTTCACAAGTGTATATAAGCAGCAAGGACAGTTGACAGTCACTCTCAGACCAGTTGAGGTGTTCAGAAAGGGCTTAAACTAACTGACCCCCTTGAAAAAGATACTTTCAACCTGCTGAGTTGTCTACAAGTGGTGTGAGTGTGCTCCAAGTTTCCAGGTTCTGTGAGCTGCCATGGGGTGGGCTTTGTTGATGTCATTTCTGCTTCTGAACAATCATTCGTTCACCCCAGATTGGGAATGAACAACAGATGAAAGTAAAGATACCACTAAAGTCCAGCTCAATTAACCAATGTGTCTTGTTAAAATTACTTACAGGAACAGTGGTAATGGGTTGCTTGAAGGAGCTGGGGTGACCCCAGAACAGTGGTGTCACCAAGGACTCCAACTCTGTCAGGGATGGTGATCTCATAAACACTCCTTTCGTTAACTTTCTACCTTCAAATATTCTAGCAACTCCCAAGACCACGTGTGACGTGTGGACAGGAGGGAGTGATGACGGCTTCCCAGGTGAGGAGGCTGTTCCCGCCTTCCCTTCTCCTACTGGGGAATGTTAACAGTTCCATCCCCACTGACCTAACTGTCTCTCTGTTGCTCTTAGTATGTTGCCATGGTTATGGTGCCAAACATTCTGTAGCTCACCGTAGCAACTTCTGCTCTAGGAATGGCCAGTGATCCTTTCATGCCATGCCCTGGGGAAATATTTTGGGCAACCCAACGATCCTCAATGCTGATTCTGTGACACCCACATCCCAGGCATGAGTTGTTTCTCCACAGCTTTTAAAGTAATGGGCCGGATTGATGATGGACCCACAGTCTCTAAAACTTTGAGCCCAGGTAAATCTTTTCCAAACTGTTTCTCTCAGGTATTTCTCCCCATGATCAACAGCTGCCTAACAAAGGTACTGTGAAGTTGAGGCCTAACAGAGGACTTTGAAATTGAGGCTTCAGTGAGGAAGGGGGGCTCAATGATTGGCCTCATCCCATGAGTCCCAACCTGCTGAAACTCACACAGACTGACCACCAGTGATTCTGGGGGTGCTGAGGCTAATGACAGTTCATCTTTTCTATGACCATTTAAAATGTCTAGGTTTTCACTGTGTCTCTCCACCACCCGATTCTTAGCACCACGAAGCTACGGTGAGGGCAGTCAAGCCGGCAGCAAGCACGCGATTGCTCACACACACAAGTAAAAAGGTAAAGCAAATTCCCTGGTGTCCCAAGAAGAAGAGAAGTCCTCAGTGTGCTTAGCCAGTTGTTCTAGTTTGCTATCAAGGGGTAAAAGATTGAGAAAAAGCAGCGTGAGGAGGAAAGGGCTTTATTCCCGCTCACAGCCCACGGTCCATTGCTGAGGGACATCAGAGCAGGAACTCAAGGCAGGAGCCTGGAACAAAAGCAGAGACCAATGACACTGATTCTTCCTCATGGCCTGCTCAGCTGCTTCCGTATCCTACCCAGGACCACCTGCCGAGGGGTGGCACTGCCCGCAGTGAGCTGGGGCCTCTCTTATCAATCAGTAAGCAAACAAATGACCCGCAGACGTGGCCTCAGGTGAATATGATGGGGTAATACTTCAGCTAAGGTTCCGTCTTTCCAGGGATGTCAAGATGACAACTACAATTAGCCATCCCATCAGAATTGCTTTCAGAAAAGGAGTGTGTGTGAGTCCTTCAGCCATGTGTTGGAGACACAAGCTCATCTCCTCGAAGATGAAACCACTTTCTTTAACTCTGCTGCTAGGAATGTCTCCTTCGAGGCCTGCTCTGAGTTGTGACCACCCACTTGCAAATGACATCTGTGTCTCTATCTGAGTGACGGGTAATGGTGTCTGGCAGTCAGAGTAACTTTCTACTTATTACAAAAATGTATGAGGCCTTGTTTTCCCGTCAGATAAATGGCGATGGATGAGATGTAACGGATAATACCCAGCTGAAGATGTACAATGCTGGGGTCCATTTCTGTCTTTGCCACCTTTCATGTGTCCTATTCATGATGCCCATCTAGGTCTTTCCCAGTGTTTAGCTAGTTTTAAACCTGTCTCATCCATATTTTCCCAAGTAGGCAGACTTCATAATGAGTTATCTTCTCATTAATGGTCAGTTAATATCTGTAGAATGGATGGACAAAGGTGAGGTGTCCCCGTCTCTCAGTTCCACCCATCTCAGCCAGAGAATCTATCAGCACAATGATCTATAGGAGCATTGCGAGGATTTCCCACATCCTTGGATACTCAAAGGAACACAGATTTATCGTCTAAATGACACGCTGGCTGAATATGCCCGTGTCATAATCTCAGAGGCACAATTTCAAAGTGACATTTTAACAGTCATGTGGATTGGTTTGGTTCAGACTTCATCCCTGTCATTCCCAATGCATTCCCAGGTATGAACACACACCTCTGCATGAATATGCTCTTTTGTGGGCATATGCTATTTTGGCAAAATGGCTTTTAGCATCCAGTTGTACAATAAGGAGCTTGAGCAAAAATTAATTGAAATGTTATTTCTATTAAATTTAAATATTTAAAAATTGAATTAACAAAATTAAAATAAAAGCACTAAACATTAAATTAATTAAAATAAAAATCCCAAAACTTATATTGAAAAACTAAAAGAATCTGACAATGTTTAATCAGTATCTAGATCTATTCTCATACCCACCATGGTATATAGTTTATACATTGAGATGGAGAAATGTTGGCCTCCATTCTTGACTAAGCTCAGACCTTCCTCTTGCTCATAGCAGGAATATTGGATGAGTGAAAATATACTTCTTCAGGGGCTAGAGAGATGACTCAGTGGTTAAGAACACTGACTGCTCTTCTAGAGAATCTGGGTTTAGTTATCAGAGCCTTCATGGTTGCTCACCACCATTTTTAACACCAGTTCCCGGGGAGCTGATGCCCTCTTCTGGCCTCTTTGGGCACTGCACTCATATACATAAAATTAAAATAAAACATCTTAAAAATATCACTTCTATTGGCAGGTAGTGTATGCTAATTCTGTTCATGTAGCAAACCCCAATATTTCTTGACAGAGGTACTTGAAGAATCTGTTAAAAGCTGAATCATAGACACAACCCTCTTGACCAGCTTGGTTTTCTGATGAACTGGTAGATTTTTTTCACCACTAATTTATTGATTCAGTCAAAAATTAATTTACAAAGTGTTATTGAACCCTATCACTGTAGCGAGCAGTGAATAACTGAACAAAACAAGAGAAAAGCAACACTGAGCCATTTAGAACATATTGCCACAGGCTCTTACCGTCTTGTGTGCAAATTGCCCATTTTACTTTGTTTTTTAAAGGTTTATTTATTTATTGTGTGTGTGAGTTTACCTACATGTATATTTGTGCATCACACAAAAAGTGCCTGCTGGGTCCAGAAGACACCATCACCTGATCCCTTAGAACTGGAGTTAGAGACAGTTGTAAGCGGCCGTGTGGGTACTGGGAACTGAACCTGGGTTCTCTGAAGGAGCAGCCTGTGCTCTTAACCACCGATCCGTCTCTCCAGCTCCTGCCGTTTTACTATGGGGAATAAAAGATGCAAAGATAAAGCCACGTGCACCTAGGATTTATTTGAGTCTTCAGTTTTCTGCTGCACGGGTCCTCAGGCTAGCCTTTCATCCAATCAAGACACAGATCCACAACTGTGATCCAGGATCATGTAACCCTTTCCAGTCTTTAAAGATGTCTGTAAGCCCCCGAAACCCAAACCAAGTCTTTGCAGTAAGTGTGCATCATCAAGAGTGCGGTTAACAAAATTGTACTGCAAATTAGTTACCAATTAAGTGGGTTTTTTGTAAATGAAATGACGTTGTGATTGATATAGAATATTGAAAGTACAGTTTTATTAGCACCTTGCGTTTTGGGGAATCTTATATAAAATGAGCCCGTAGCCTTTAATTAGCTCAGTGTTAGCAAACAGCTAACGTGGGCCCAGGAGTGTAGGGTTTGATTGCACCATGGAGCCAATGGTTTCTGAGGAGAGCTTGCCTCCCTCCCCTCTTAGGGAGGATTCTATTACAAAACACTTTTTAGGATTTGTCGTATGTTTGGTTTCTGCCAATGAAGAAAATAATTGACTCATTTGCAAACAGACATTAAGAAACCCAGCTAAGTGTGATGCAGGTGCATTGAAGCAGGGATCCCAGTTTTTTTTTAAATCTTTGTTTGAAAATTTTCAAAGGAAAAATAAGCATAAAGGAATTTTCCTACAAGGATCCTAGAGACTCAGTATTCTTTCATATTCTCTCCAGAAATTGCTTCATCTGAGAGTCTCTACGTGTGGGTGAGCCTTTATAAAGGATGTAAGGATGTCAAATGTATTCCTGATGGTGTCTCCTAGTGACCCCATCCATAACTGTTACAGAGACACTAAAAAAAAACACCCAGAGATATCAAGCACATGACTGTGTCTACAAAAGTTAATATTTGAGAGAGGTCTAAAATAATGCACAACTGAGTTATATTGTGTTGTGTGAATGTGTGTTGAGATAAACAGTTGATTTCCTCATCAAATCCAGTTGCCATGGATGCTAGAAAGTTTATGAAATTTAAATAGACACTAAACGAATCAGCAGTCTTTACTCAGCAAACTCCACTGCCAGCATCAAGCTGGTCTCCCATTCTCCCTCTGCCTGGCTCAGGAGGACTGGATATTCTCTAAGTTGGTTACTTATCTAAACACATTATTTTGTATTTTCAGGGCTTGATGTGATCTAGATATGACAGACCCATCTGTGCCACCATTGCAATTTTATGTTCCCAATGTCTCCAACAATATCTTGCAGGCAGGAAGCCACATCTTTTACCTTGGAGTCTGTGACCCCATTCCTTGACATTTACCTCCTGAAAAATGCTTATGGTAAAACTGGGTCATCATGACCATGTGTTGATAGGATACAGTCAATATCTACAGTGATTTCACTTTCACACAGTTCTTTCTATGCATGGATCTGTCGGCATGTATGTCAGAGGTCGGCGACATAGCCTTGCTCCATCACTCCCCACCTTATTTCTTGAGACGGGGTCTCTCTCTGAGCCTAGAGCTCACCAATTCATCCAGACTGTCTGGGCAGTGAGCTCTGGGAGTCTAAGGTCTCTGTTTCTCCAGTATCTATATTATCGATATGTGACCCAATGATTGATAGGCTTTTGCACGTGTGCTGAGAATCCACATGCAGACTTCACGCTTGCCCAGCGGCACCCACTGAGTGAGCATCTCCATTGCCCTTGGTAATTGCTCATAATGATCAATTCTACACTGAATGTGAGTTTTCATGTTGACCTTGTCATATAGGCAGTGTCACAACCTGACAACAGGAAGAGCTAATGGGAAACAAGTCACTTATTTGTGCCACAGGAGCAATCCTGGATGCTACCTAGTATACATTTATGTGCAGAGCAAGCCACACAGTGGCACACCCTTGGGAGCCTGTGGTCCTTTGACTTCTTAAAGAAATAAGACTGAAGGTGTCTGGGACATACTTTTTTGTCTAAAAAAAAAATCTCCTTTTTAATAACTATAGATTCATAGGAAGTTGCAAAGATGGAATGGAATGGTCCCAGGTACTCATTGCTCAGTGAACGAAGAGAATGAGAATATGACAAATTATCTAACCTGGGATATAAGACACCTACCTCCCTTTAAGAGAAACAAATCTCATTACCTCCTACCTGAGGGTCTATTAATAATTGATACAGTATCTTTTCTCTCAGTTTAAGTCCTTTCTGTTTAATCTTGTTCAGATTAAGTGTTACCCTGAGGGGTTCACCCCAAAGCCCCAAGAGAAGGCCCCCCCATGTTACATCAACGAGGCACAGGCAGACTCCAAACTTGAGCCTGTGGAATTCATGTTTTAGACGACAGAATTAATGCTTCAGTGTTCTCTGGGTTCTCCCACAATGCCTTTCCCAGGACAAGAGCTTGCCTGGTGATGGTAATAATTAGTGATGGCAGATGATACAGGCAAGAATACCGAAGACAGAGCAGCAGTAGGACTGGAGGGCAGAGCTGTTGGAGTTCTGAAATTTGCCTTGTTTCATCGCTGAGAGCGTTCTGACAAAAGTTTCAATCTTGTATCTTGTAAAGCAGGGAGAATATTTGCCCGTTTAAATAATGAGCAAACACACAAGCTTTTCATTCTGCGGGGGACAATGGCCTGCAAAAGTCAAACAAAGCAGGCTGCCAATCACAGCTTGTTTCTGAAAATAGACTTTGTTTTCAGCTTTGGTCCAAAATAGATTCCCACTCGCCAGCACTTCGCTGTAAGTAGAGACTCATTTTCAGCAGGGTCTGCCTTTCTCCCAAGTCACTGGAGAGAAAAGAATGTTCTACTTAAAAATAGCAGACTCTTCCTCTATTTTTCTCTTGTCTTCTTGCTGCCTGGCATCATTTATGTTTCCAGGCACACTTTCTCCCTTTGCTTTTGCTGTGAACAAATCTATTCTATTCAAGCGGGAAGTGAGCAGCTCCCATGGGCCTTGATTCGGAGGCACCCAGCATCCACAGAAGGGGCTGGAAGTAAGAGGGGATTGAGAGAAGGTGGAAGGAGAGAAAAAGAGGAAGTGAGTGAAGGGGGATAAGGGGGATGAGGGATGGGAAGTTGGTTAGTGGGTTAGTTAGCTAGTGACCCAGCTAAATAGCAGCACAGTCCAGCATGGGCGGCAGCAACTTGTGGACCTTGTTGGGTTCCCAAGCAGGACAAACCCAGGTGAAATACCCACGGCAAAGGGAAGACATGAGCAAAGATGAGGTGTGACTCAGATTGCAGACACACCATTCATTTTCAAAAGGCAAAGCAAATGACTTTAAAAGGTTTACAGATTCCTTGGTCTGTTGAAAGTTGTTTTCATGTAGACTTGAGACTTTTTTCAGTTTTGTTCTCTGACATCAGAGGGCATATATTATTTTAATATTTAACACGGAGAGGCAGAAACCAACTTCTCTTAGGGAACTGTGGATCTGGCCACAACAGGCTCAGTCCCTTCCCTGCATAGCAGCAATGGGCTGAAGCATCTGCTTGCCTCGGTTTCCCAGATGCTTTTGTCACCAGGACCACTCACTATGGTGCCTGCCTGGCCTCAAGAGCATGTGAGTAGGGTAGGGTCTTAGCTCTCATGTGTGCATGGTCTCTTTCTCTCTAGGTCAAAAAATTATGTTTTTTATCTCTCTGTGTGTCTGTGCACATGAGTGCAGTGCCAAAAGAGGCAAGAAGATGGCATCATATTCCCATGGGAGCTGGACTTACAGGTGGCTGTAAGCTGCTAGTTGGGTGCTGGTAACTAAACTCTAGTCTTCTGGGAGAGCACTGAGTGCTCTTAAACACGGAACCATCTCTCCAGATAAGTTTCTGTTGATAGAATAAAAATCACATAATGAAAGTTTCTTAAGGGTGAGGAGGTTTATTTTTGTTCACAGTTTCAGAGGAACAGAGTCCATCAGGTTTGCCAAGGCGCAGTGGCAGGAGAAGGAGACTGGCTAATCACATTGTGACCACACACAGGAAGCAAGAGAACAGGAAGTGGGACTGGGCTATGAGACCACAAGGCCTGCTCCCATTACCCACTTCTGGCAAGGCTCTGATTCCTTAAGGGTTCACAGCCTCCCCAAACAACACCATCAGCTGAGGAGCAAGGGTTCAAACTCACAAGTCTGCAGGGGATAGTTCTCATTTGGAACACAAGTATGGTCCCAGATGAGGCAGAGGAGATGGTGACTGTGCAAGTGGTGACTCAGGAACCGACCTGTCTCTGGTGTCTCAGGAGCTGACCTCTCTCTGGATGGCCTGTGTGTCTCACCTGTGGGTGGCAACCCGAGGCAGCAAGGACAAAGTTTCCACATGCCTGCTGATTTGTCAGTTTGATCAGGTGTGGAATCAGCTAGAAGATGACCCTCTGGCAAGAGCTGTGAGACCCTTAGCCAGATTGCCAGCCTATCTCTAAAGAGGTCTGAGGAAAAGTGGTGCTGATGCTGGCAGTCTTCCCTCCACACTTGTGAGAGCTTCCTTCCCTATTGCTGCTCTCACGCCTACCATCCTTCGATGGCCTCCCAATACACACTGAAGGTCAGCATCTCTCCAGGAATCCTCCAGCTCTTCAGCAACAGGTTTCAAGGCATTCGATCATGTGGACAGAGCAGCCTGTGTTCTTTTTCTTTCTAGTGTACGGACAGTTGTTGGGCTGCTGAGCCCATGCCATGTAGCCAATCTAAACAATCCTCTTTATAACACAAATGCCTCCTGTCTCTTCTCTTCTGGAGTCAGTGTGGAGCAGGCACAGGGACACTCAAAACAGCAGTGACATCAGCCCGAAAGCTTCCACACAGCATCTTCTCTGCGTCTCACTGACTGACTCTCGGGTACCTCCATGTCCTGAGACCAGCAGGGATCATGCGTGCGCCTGAGGAGGTTTGAATTTACTTGTATAAAATATAGGTCTGATCCTCAAACAGTTGCATGAATTCCTTTTCTTTCTTGCAAGCTCCCATCATCTTCCATCTGCCATACTTCTCCATTGATGGATTCTGAGCCAGACAATAGAGAGCCTGGGATACATCTATGCAGAAAGTGCCGATTTCTACCCAGGAGTGAGTCTTTCCTGAATGTCTCTTACAGGATGGAGATCGTGTCTCCTCCAGTCTGGGTCCGAGTGGAAAAATACTTAGATGGTCTTCATTTAAACAAGATAGGCAAGCTTTGACTTTCTAGTGATGCCTAGATTTTTTTCCACCATAATCTTCAACAGTCTTTTGTTCAGTGACTGTTGTGGCAGGCTACCCCACAGTTGATGACTGATCTGATCAACTCTGGCTATAGACACAGAATACCACAGACTGAGCCTATTGAACAAATGAGTTGCATTATTATTATTATTATTATTATTATTATTATTATTATGGTTTTGGAGGCTGGGAGGTTGATGTCAGAGATGCCAGAGGGCTTTGGTTTATGTTAGAGTTCTTCCTGGATTGCTGTCTTCATGAGGGGATAGGAAGAGAGAGGGAAAGAGAGAGAGAAAGGAGAGGGAGAAAGAAGGAGAGGGAAGGGGAGAAGAGGGGCTTTCATCCTCTAAGCACTATTGGATGATGGCCCCACTGTGAAGACCTCCTTTATCCTAATCCTTCAGTTACCTACTGTCTCCATACACAGCTTCACACACTTTTGTTAAGAAGAAACGACCCAGTCTAATCCAGTTTATTTGTTCTTATTCTTGGAACTTGAAATCTAAATTCAAGGCACCATCAGGACTGTGTTGTTTGGCAGACTCCAGGAAATAACATGCCTACCCCCAACTCTTTCTGAAAATGAAAATGAAAATTATGCCCTGGCAATGCTTAAGCATGCACGGGCAGCCCACCCCCAACTCGTTCTGTGTCCCTGATTTCTACGTGGCAACATCAACCACCACCTCAGCTATCATGTGACTCCCTCCCTTGCAGTCCATGCCTCGGGACCCTTTTCTTTCGTCAGAAGGACAACCATCATCCTCACCTCAACCTGATATGAACTCATTATCTGTCTCATTCAAGGCCTCACTTCTACTCGGGGCCACGTGTGCTGAAGTTCCCGATGACTTTGGGTTAATTCTGTCTGATCATGTCTGATCGCCCAGGTCAGAGGCTGTGCAGGTGTCCACGAGAACGGCCCACTGTGAGACTCCAGCTCAGCATCCTCGAAAAGGGAAAAGCTATAGGAGCAGTTATGAAATACCTTTAAAATAATTTAATTTAAAGTAACTTAAATTTCCTGGCAATTATCCATCCATCTATCTAGACCCCTCCTGACTCTATTTCTAATTTTACTGGCATAGGTTTTAAAAACAATGAGTTTCTGATTAGTGCCATCCCCACAGGAAGATTCTCTCTCTCTCTCCCTCTCTCTCTCTCTCTCTCTCTCTCTCTCTCTCTCTCTCTCTCTCTCCACTTATCAATTCCTCTGGCACATCAGCTATTTTCTCCCTTCCTCCCTCCCTCACTCCCTCTCGCCTTCCTCCCCTTCCTTCTTTATCTTCTCTTAGCCTACATTTCTTCTCTTTCATTCTTTGGTTTGAGTGGCCCCGGGCTGGGCAGCTCCTGCTTCCCCTTAGACTCCTCCAAACAACAACTCCCTTCAAGTTGCAATTTTTGTCCACTTGGAAGTCAAGAGTGGAAATTATTTTTTCCTATTTGTCAAAATCATATTTAAAATGCCCATGCAGGTAGAAAAACAAATGCCACTTGTATGAATAACTAATCACATCCTAAGCAAGAGCCTTTGGAATTTGTTCAATCAATTCTGAATTCCTGGAACTGTAATGCCTAACAGTCTTTCTGCTTTCCCTTCCCTGTTTTTTAAAACATAAAATTGCTTTTTTTTTCTTTTTTTGCCTGACATCTTCCTTGCCCTCATCAAACTAGTTACTTCAACATTAGCTATTGATGGCAGTTTTTATTTAAGAATATAGTTTTGTTGTGTGCTTTTGGCTTTTTTATTTTTCTCCCGTGTCAGGACCTGCATCCAGCTAACGAGGCCATTGTTTCCCCTTAAGCACCTTTTGCTCTGCAGAGCTGCGTGGAGGACCCCAGATGTTTTTCCTCCAAACCAAATGAAAACACCAAATGTCTACCCTCTGCCAGGGGTTGGAGCAAGAAGGTGGATGCTCATTCGTAAAGCTCAATTTTACTTTGTGATGGAGAAGTAGATACACAGAGACAGGAAGATCAGACAGTGAGATGAAGAGTGGCTGAAATATGATTGAGGTGTCATGAAACCCAATGGGAGTCTGCTATCACTAGAGATGGGGCTAGGACTCTGGAGAGCAAACTTAATTTGCTCTGTGGAATCAGAGGCCATCTGAGGTTAGACAGGGGCTGGGTGGGACTTCCAGGGAGGGACAGGTGGAGCCACTAACAGTCTCCTGTTAAGAGACATGGTCACGTAAGTAGATTCTGACCAGAGTGAGGTCTGTATTTGGCTCCCAGCTCAACGTCCTGATCTGATGGTGTGTTCTATAAGGACCCTTGGGAGCCGTTGAACAGTGGCCCCACGTGATTTCTCTGTAACTGCTTCCATTCTTCCCAGAAATTTGCCTTCATCCAGAAACTGAACACACACACACTCACTATATACTGGCATGCAGCCAGGACCAAAGAAAGTTTTTATACTGCTTAGAGGATAATTATCTTCTTCTAAGGACTTGTCATAGTCTTCTTATTAAATTTAAAATTTTACTGTACAGGTTGCACAGGACTCTACTATCACGTGATCTATAACGAGCCTAGAATGTACTTGGTGCATAAGCCTCCCCTCGCCATCCTCCACTGTAATATCTAGATGTTTCTTGTTCTTATCAACCATTTTCTCTATAATTCATCTGCTTCCTCCTGCTGATGTCATTGAATCAATTTCTGAACATTTTTCTTCTTATTGATGAGGGCATCTGAACCCCTAAAACTGTAGTTATAGATGACTGTGAGCCACCCTATGGGTGCTGGGAACCCAACCTGGGTCTTTTGCAACAGCAGCCAGTGCTGTTAACTGTGACAGTGTCTCTCCAGTCCTCCCTCGTTACACAGAGTGTTTCTCACATTAAATTCTAGTGTCCATTTTTTAAAAGCACTATTGCACTTAGTGACATGAGGATGTGGTTCTTTTTACGCAGTAGCATGGTATTTTTCTTTGAATAATTTAACTAAATGAATCTCAGTTGTGGTAGTTTGAATGTATTTGGTTCCCATAAGCTTATAGGGGGTAGCGCTATTAGGGAGTATAGTTTTGTTGGAGGAGGCTGGATGACACATGCCTTTAATCCAGACCTTGAGACTGGAGGGCACCCCTTTAAACTGGGCCACAGCTTCTGTTGGAAGTGTGTCACTGTGGGGGCCCTGCTTTGAGATCTTTTGCTCAAGAGTCAGTCAGTGTGACAGGCAGTTGACTTCCTGTTGCCTCTGAGTCAAGATGTAGGATTCTCAGTTCCAGCAGCACATCTGCTCGCATGCCACTTCACTCCCCGTCATTGGTCCTAAATGGACTGAACCTCTGAACTGTAAGCTAGACACCCTCAATTAAATGTTTTCTTTGTAAGAATTGCTGTGGTCATGGTGTCTCTTCACAGCAATAAAAACCAAACTAAAACATCGGTTCTTCTAATAAGGTTGTTTATTCTATTCTTTTTTTTTTTTTTTAAAGAAAAGTCTGGAAGAGTTAAAACCATTATGACCATCAAAGTGGGGGTGAGACACAGGTTGAACCCAGCCAGATCAACAGGATTATGGGAGAGCTTACAGGTTGGCCCTGGAGCATGTCTCTATGGAGACTCCAGAAGGGTGGCTATAATGCTGTTAGTCATGGTGGTAAGGACGAGGGTAGAGTGTGTGTGGGCAGCAGACCATGGCATTGACCCTAAATGTTGACCAGCTGGCGCTTGTGACCGACTGAGACAGGAATCATAATTACTAATGAACGATGCATCCCGTATTTCTTGGAGTAAAATCTAATTTTTCTGAAGATGGCAAAGAGCTTTCTTACTGAGCCTAGAACCCAAGAAGTTTAATAATTTAAAAGTTATTGCCAAATAAAACCAGATCTGTTTCTTAACATTATTAATGATAAGCATTGTAATTATCAGATAGTATTTTCTCCGCATATTTATGGTCGTTTATTCTCTCAGGCAAGTGAATAGCCTCGAGGTGCCTGTGGCGAGAAATTAATTTTGGATTTGTAATTTTAAGTTGAGAAGTTTAGGGGAGTTTATGTCAGTACCAGCAAGAGTGGGGAGCTAGGCAAAAGTCAAGGGCTCTCTGGAAGTTTCTCTTGTGAGATTTATTAGGACTCCTTAAGTGTTTGAGAGTGCTTCTCATGTAAATGAGTTCTATCCGCTGCTTTAAAAGGAGCCAGATATGTTAAATTTATGAACACATTTTGAAATATTTAAAAGAATGTAATTCACTGACTCATTAAAATGCCCTCATGGAAATGGCATTAAAGTAAAGGACATATGAATGGAACAGTAGGAATTTCCCACCAAGCTCGACAACTGTGATGCAAGCGAGCTCCTCTCCATGTTTGTCTTTATAAGTCTGAATATTAAACAGAGAGGAATCAAAACGAGGAATGTTGTATCTTTTTATTTTTTAATTTTTTTTCTGGTTGGATGACAGCTGAAGGAGTGAAACCCCAGAAAGAACACTGGGTCACCTGCCCTGGCTGTGAGGATGCTGGCCAGGTTGCTTAGGTGAGCTCCGTCAGTGGGAACCTCAGGGACAGTGGGGGATGTGAGCTGGAGGCAGCCTGGGGAACTTTCTAGAACATGGTTCTGGGTCTATGGAAAGGAAGCAAAATAAAGTGTCTCAGTGTTAATATGTAATTTAACCAAACAATTTTAAGCTTTACAACACAGACATCTGGAACTCATCTCTTTGTTCTTTTCATAGGAGAGCTCTCCTCCAACCAGCTGGGAGGGCACCTCTGCTGGGGTCTAGGGTGGTGCAATGGGAATTAAGATAAAGGAAAATCTTACCACAAGAGGTGGTCTATGTGGTGGGCATGGGGTCTGGGAGCGGAAGTCAGTCTCACAAAGATGGTGTCAGAAAGAAAGGTGTGTTGTCTCCCAAGCCCTTCAATATCTTCATTGAACAAAAGGAACAGATAAATGTGGGAGGTGACAAACGCCTGCTGGGGTGTGAGCCTCTAGCTTGCTCCATCCTTACAGCTTTCCTTCCAACTCTCCTACTGCGCAGAGAGCATAGAAAGCAATCCCCAGAACTGTACAGCTCTAAAGGAGACTGGCTGCCATCCACAGCAAGATGGATGTAGCCAGAGATGATCAGGTTAAACAAACTAAGTCAGCTTCAGAAACACAAGTTTTTTTTTTTTTCCGTTATTTGTGGTTAGATTTTCTATAGAGGCATCAAACCTTATGTGTACATAGTACATGGAAATAGACACAACACTGAGTAGGGTGACCTAGAGGACTTGGGGCACAAATACTCATAACATGCTATATAGTTATTGGTATGCTTTACATAACTTAGTACCTCATACAATAAAAGAATAGAGTTTAGCAATAAAAGCCAACTTAAAAATGAGGCATACTAGACACCAGGCAGGGAAGCATCTCTGTGGAACACACCCTCATCCTGTTTTATCCTCAGTGTCTCCCACAGGAAGGGAAATCTCACAACGAAGTTCAACACAGACATAACCTTTTGCTTTTCTAAATACAGATGGTTGGCATTGTGGGTATGAAGGGCCACTTGTGGATTTTTTTATTACTAATATATGTGTTGTATTTGGTATGAGAGTGAGTATCAATGTTGACTACTGCCTGCTTTACTTGTTGAACAAAGTAACTTTGCAATAAGTGGAATAAAAGACTTAAAACAGAAAATAAGTGGGCAGCCTGTAGGGAACTCTTCAGAGCAAATGGGAGGGGCTGTGAGTGAGATAAATATTTTTGAAATAAGAAAAGTTTTCTCTAAAAAGGTTGGGAGTGGTTAACAGACTTTTTAAGGGGTTTGAACTATTTAATCCCCCTAGCAGATAGCAGGGTTGGTTTTATTCAATGCACTGAGTAAATGTGGTACCAGGTAGTTATTACCAAAGACATCTATGGATCAAAACAGAGCCCGACTTTCAGCCCCATGGAATGTAATGAGATTCAGGAATTGAAGGTTTGTTATAAATTAAAGATTAATACATATTTTTGATTTGACTGAGAAACTAAAGTGACAAGTGAATTAATTTGATAGATGTTTGCGGGATTTGTCTGACCCTAATGGGATAACAGGGATGCTTATCAAAGACACGGATACTTTTCCTAAGGAAGGAGAAATCCAACTGAAGTGTTGATCTGCTGGGATACTGCTGCCAAGGAAGTCATAGATGAGAATATGAAACCTCACATCCAAAGGGATACCCCAGCAGACATGTCTATGTGTATGTGTGTGTGTGTGTGTGTGTGTGTGTGTGTGTGCATGTATGTACATGTGTGGGTAGGTACACAGCCACGCATGTGCTTGTGTGTATGTGTAGACTAGAAGACAACTAGGCTCCTTTCCCTATATGTTATAATGTTAGTATATATCCTATGTCATTATATGTTGGAAGCATATGATGTGTATTTTGATTTTATAGGGGATTAAAGTTAAGAGACTGCATGAATCTCAGAAGAGACTTTGAACTTTGGACTTTTCAACATTGTTGAGCCTGTGATAGATTATGGGAACTGTTGAAGTTAGACTAAGTGCATTTTTGCATTATGATACGGCTATAAGCCTTTGGGGGCTGGAAAATGGAATGTGGTGGTTTGAAGAAAGTGGCACCAAAGTGAGTAGCTCTATTAGGAGGTGTGACCTTGTTGGAGTAGGTGTGGTCCTGTTTTAGGAAGTGTATCACTGTGGAGGCGGGTTCTGAGGTCTCATTTATGCTCAAGCCATGCCCAATGTCTCAGATCACTTCCTGTTGTATGTGAGTCAAGATATAGGACTCTCAGCTACTTCTCCAGCACCATGTCTGCCTGCAGGCTTCGATGTCACGCCATGATGACAGTGAACTAAACTTCTGGAAATGCAAACCTCCCCAATTGAGTCTTTTTTCTTTATAAAAGTTGTTCCATGAATCTCTTTACAGCAACAGAAACCCTAATTAATACGGGTACTATAGACCTTGGTTTTGATATGTGGTCTCTCACCGGCCTGGAATTCACCATGGAGGTCAGCCTAGTTGGTCAGCAAGTTCCAGGAGTCTGTCTGCTTCCACCTCCCCAGTGCTGGGATTACAGATGTGCACCACCGTCCCCAACTTTTCAAATAGATTCTAGGGATTGGGCTCAGGCTTTCAAGCGCAAAGCAAGCACTCTACTGACTGAGTCAACTCCCCAGCGCCTGTTCTTCCTTGCCTATGGATTCTAAACCCAAATTCAGAGGAGACAAAGCTTGTGGAGAATAGACAGGAAAGCTGGCTGCCTCCCTGTGCAGGTTTTATGTCACCAGCAATGATCACTGGGGCACCATGGTCCACTGGGGTCAGCTCTCTCCATTTCAGAAGCATATAGTAATTTAGAATTTTACATAAAACATTCCCTAATGTGGTAGCTTATTCAGAATACTTCCTTCCAACTCACATTTTCAAATAATTTATTAAGTATCACTTAGTAGATCTTGACTCAAAAGACACCTTTGCACATACTTCACGCACTTAACCAATTTTCAGTCAGTGGTTGCCATTCACACATGTAAATTTAATTTGATCTCATTTTCTTCTTTTTCCAAGTGAAGTTAGAAGCCTGAATTTTAATCTCATAGTGTTCCCCAAATGCAATACCTTCTCATGATGCATTTAACCTATGAAACAGTTTGACCTGTTAACAGTGTCCACTCCTGGCCTCACTGGTCTGAGAATTGCCTATGCTATGTGTAGCCTTCTCATTGGAAAAGGCAAGGCATAGGTGGAGAGCCACAATAACCATGGAGGACCAATGTGAAGAAAGGGACCCGAGAAATGTATATACACCAGAATCAGAGAAAGGTGTGTTGGTGACAAACGCTACACACAGTGTGGGTGCCATCATTGCCCAGCCATTCTCCATCTACAATAGCATAAGTAGTTGATCCCAGCCCATGGTAACCACAACCCACAGCACTAACAGGCAATTGGCCCATATAATATGCTTTCTGCTAGGACTGATGTGAACTGAACCCATGCCCCCTTGTCCACAAAACCCTCCCTGTCTTTGTAAACATGCTTATTTACACACTCATAATGAGTGTTATACATAAAAGAGTTCCCAACCAGACCCAAGACTGCTGTCCTTCAGAGGGCTTCCTACAGACAGTGCAGGGTTCTCAGATCAATGACTTCCTGCACCTGTCTGTTAATTCAAGCACTATGGCTATACTGAGTGCCTACATTTAGTAGATGCTGGTGTACACAGCTCTCAATATACGCTCTGGTCTGGAGTCTCTGCTGGGCATCTCTGGTTTGTGAAACCAATGTTTCACACTGGTAGGCATGACTCATGCTGGGAGAAATAAGCACACTAATATAAGCACTGGAAGAAGACTTGGATGAACGTTCCCTTCTGGTTTTCTGTGGATTTTATTACATGTGTCTTTCCCCTTTGTTGCCTTGTCTGTGTAGCCATGCGCTGTGGGAAACTGCATTCATGAGGGCTACTGAATAACAAATCCTGTGTATTCTCCAAGCAATGTTTTAAATGCGCTGATTTGGGGAAGCCTGAGACAGATCCCAATTACAGTGTACACACCCTGTTATGAAGGCATTCCTCCACTGTGTCTTAATTTTGTGACTGTGCCTCTTTGTTATGCATGGAGGGGCCAAGATGAATGCTCCCTGAACAGATGACTCGTGTAGGTGCCGAGAGGAGAGATCTGGGGAAATCTCATGGCTCACAGGGGCTCAGAAGTAACATCAAGCCTTTCAGAGGAACGGTTGGCTGATGTTCCTGCACGCGGCCCTCTGCAGGGTTCAGCTGGTTTCCCCAGTCCCCGCACCCTGACCTCAGCATGGCGCCTGTGCCAAGCTCACCGTCATAAGCGGAACTGGGTACAGCTCACTGCTCCTCAACCGCACATTTCACCTGCAGACGAAGCCTGTTGTAGGGACGCAGGCAGACAGGGGTTCCCAGAAGGTGAAATGGGCTCCAGAGTTCGAATCTTTCTCAGAGGAGATCCCATCTATTTCTGTAAGAGCGTACCAAGAGTCCCACGAACCGAGGTACAGGGGGAATACACAGTGCACAGCCATCTGAGAACACACACAGAGCACGTGTAGGGACACCTCACAGAAAATACATTCAGACAATTCTAAGTGTATGTACAGCAGGTCCCTTCAGTGTGCCTGCTCCGGCATGCCGGGAGACAGAAGGCGTATTTACATAGCCTGGAATTTGGTGTCCACAGTGTAGTGCTTAGAATTCTGAGTTTACATCTTTGGTTCTCCGAGTCTCCAAGTCTCAGATTGCTCATCCTTAAGCTGTATTTAAGGGCCCAGGTCACAGGCACTTGGAAGTGGGGTGAGATCATGTCTATGTGAGCATCATGCCTGGCCAAAGTCACTGATGCCTCTGAAGCATCAGCCGTGGTGATCATCACAGCTTGGGCCATCTGAGCCAGGGAAAGTTTCCAAGATAGAGGATTTTTATTAAATCACACTCTGGGGACCACACCTGTGGAAAGGCAGATGGAACTGGGCGCGTGGGGGCGGGGGACCAACAATGATGATGAGCCGTGAAGTTCTAAGGAAAG